>NC_135801.1:35597450-35970075 GCF_964213995.1 Mustelus asterias | reverse complement strand
AGGCAGTACAGTATGTTCTTCTGCTTGAGGATTTGACTTCTAAACTTGGCCGCCATCCACCCCAGTTTCACCTTTAGTCTTCTATTAAAAGGTAACATGCACACTGGCCAAAAGAAGAGCGGAAGATGTGGCGTTCTTGTAATGAAAGCTAATGCTGCTGCATTCTACTGTGAAATTTTATTAACCACTTAAATATTACCTCCTCTCATTATCACACTTGTGATAAAACAGGGTGGGCTTTGGATAGGAGGTGATTGGTAATTATCAGTGATCAGATACATTCTAGTAATTTCATATTCAAACTGCCTGCAGAAAAATAAACCTGATTTGTTCTTCCCTCTCTGCTCTGATGAAATCATTCCACTCCCACTCAGATCATAGAGTGGTTACAGCACAGGAGGAGCATATTTGGCCTGCCATCTTCATGCTGGCTCTCTGTGAGAACAATTAACCTAATGCCCCTCACCCCAGCACTCTCTCTCTTTTGCTCAAACTAAATGCCAGGTTGGCTAAGGTCGTGTCGGATATGAGATAGCCACCATTTTATAATTAGAATCATCCAGAAATCACGACAACCATTCTGTTCCGAGACCTGTGAAATGCAGTATCATGGTCCACTGTTATATCACTCTTCAATTCAGAGACTTTGGGTTAATAACAGAACATGCTGGAAAAACTCAGCAGGTCTGGCAGTATCTGTGGAGAGAAAAATGGAGTTAACGTTTCGAATCAAATGACTCCTCTTCAGAAATCGTTCCAAAGAAGAAGTCATTTTCGACTGGAAACATTAACTCTATTTCTCCCTCCTCGAGGCTGCCAGATCTCCTTTAGTTTTCCGGCACTTTCTGTCTTTCCGATCTCTTGTATGCTTTTATGATTTTGACTTTGGGTGATGATCCTCATTTGTGGTAAAGTGGGAGAATGTCTGCTTTTCTCCATAATTATTAACTCTTAACAGCATGACAGGAACATGCCCCTTGGAGGTTATAGTTTGTGAGAGTACATTTTTCGTTAGAGGGCCATTAATTATAGAATAAGAAACACATATTTTTGTTTTGTTGAGGGAAATGTTATGTGGTGTTTAAGAAACACCAAAATCTGTTAGGGTAGCGGTCCTGTAATTTGGTGCGTCCCCGAATTCCAGCTCTGACAAAAGGTCATCTAGACTCGAAATGTTGACTCTATTCTCTCTCCACAGATGCTGTCAGACCTGCTGAGATTTTCCAGCATTTTCGGTTTTTGTCCCTGAATTCAGTTTGCAAACTCCATTCTGGCCTCCTGATGCTTTTTCCTTGCTCACATATTATGTATTTTCATGCTCCATCTCACACACTTTCTGCCAATTTACCTTTGTGTCTTTGTCCATGGCACTGAAAGCCTAATGTTTAAAACATTTTGTCCCATCCCTTAAATCAGATATCCCTCAGCTGTAAACTTATCAGGGCATGGATTTGATCGCCCAAATCATTGCTTCAGGTGCTGCTGTTATTGGTGTTGACACACGGACTGAAGATGTCCAGTTCTGGATCTGCCATTTAAGCTCAATGTTGTCACTCATCATGGAAGGCAGACTCCGACTTGTGCTTTGCAAATTTTCTAAAGGTATATTGTCTCAGCAGATCTCACCAAAGTCAAGTTGAATGTGAAAACTGTTATATTTTACTGCAACTAATGTACTCCTTAGTACCAGGTCCTCTATGAGGAAGGGCATTTATCATAACAGTCTCTCCCTCGTCCCTTCAATTATGCCACTAATCTTTAATGGGAAGCAAAATTAAAAACGTGTGTGGTTTTGGTAGGGAGGGGATTTTCCAGCCTAGTTGTTAAATTGTGAATCATTTTCCAGTTTCTTTTTTTCCTGAATCTGTATTATATTTGTGCAAGAATTTAAGGACTGAACTTTAGTTATTAATCATACCACTATATTATTCAACTTCATGTGTGGAAATCACTCAGTAAAGTGGTTGCATTTTTGTGGCATTTGAAGGCAAGAATGCCTCTCGCATAAAAATAAGCCTGCACTGTGCAGTGTTGCGGAAGCTCCCAAATTAAAACCGCATTATGGATACCACATGGCAATAGTCTCTTAATTCAGTCCTGTTTGTGCTGACCCAGGATCCAGTGTTTCATTGTCAGTATAATCCTTTAGCTGTGAGGGCGGAGTACCAGGTGCTTGGGGAAATCCAGCAGATCCTGGCAACTCCTGTGGAAGGCAATTGTTTTAACCCATCGCTATCCTCATTTTAGTACAGCACCTTAGATCGCTGCCGTTTTTAATGACAACTCCTTTCCAGGGTGAGGGAGAAATGGGAGCGAGATTGTCTGGATGATGTGGTGCCGGGATGTAATCAATAGCTACTTTATAGGAATAATGGCTTATGCATTAAATATGCAAGTAATTAAGTGTACTGCAGTTGTGTTATCGACCTTTTGAATAGACATTGTCTTTAGAAGGATATCAGTTAGAGTGCGCTGCTGTAATTCAGAGTTGAATACACAAAACTACTTTTGGAGGAAAATAGGGTCATGATGTTGTGAAACATGTTAGGTACTTGGTGAAGGATGATGACATTGAGCATTAGGTTTCTGATGTTCTTCCTTTCAGTGTCCTGCATGATGGTACATTGATCCTGCAATGACTGACTCCACTTTGTGTGGTTTTTAGTATTGAACATAAAGAAAAATCAGATTATTTTCTTCCCTTGCCTTTTTTAGACTGATTTTAATCTTCTTGGAGCTATGAGTTACATTTAATTTTCACTGTAAAATGTAGCGGTAAAACAGTTCTTTCACAATATGTCATACTTTTATCATATCCCTACAATACAGAAGGAGGCCATTAGACCCATCGAGTCTGCACTGACTCTCCACAGAGCATCTTACCCAGCCTCCTACCCCCCCACCTTCAGAAATGACTTTACTGCAGTAGCTTTGTTCTTTACCCAAGTCCTTCCTCTACCTGAAGGAACTATATAACTTTCCTCTTCTGTGCACATTCCTTGCCAGGAAATGGGAGTGTTTTTAGCTACAGCTTCATTCCTCTTCTGTGATGTCTCAATAGGATGCGTAGTTTGAGACTACTATCGATGAAGGCAGTTCTTTTTCTTCTCTCTTTCCCGCCCTTCAGGTAAGGTTGTTTTATTGCGAGCATACCTAGCCAAGGCGAGGTCAAGGGTCATAGCATCTTTAGAGTGGGACTTGGAAGTATGACAATCCTTTGGGTGGGAATTGAAATCGGGTCAGTTAAGCTCCTGCCCTAATCCCCAAACCCTTGTTTGATAATTTAAATTCTAAAGGATTCCATCTAGTGGGATGTACACTGCTGCTTATTTTTCTTACTCAGCATTGAAGGAGGTTTACTGAGCTGGTTTTAGGATAATCTGTTATTTAAGATGATTTCGTGGTGGGGAAGGGGGTCTTTATTGACTGTGAGCGATTAGCAACTTAATGCTAATACTTTTGGATATTGTACTTGTATTAATGCGTATTTTACTCTTCATCTCCTGAAGATACAGGTTGTAACCATTCTATGCATATTCGCAACCCCTCTGGTATTTTGTCCAGATTGCAAATTTTCATTCATGAATCTCGATAAATGCTGACAATTTACGTGGGATCTAGGGTTGGGGGGATGGTGGGGGAGCATGAGGCTATGACTCACAGCCAAATCTGATCCCACAATCACTGGAGAGCAGTCAGCAGTAAGTACTTTGGCTGATTTTTGTTCTTTAATTCCATAACCCAAAAACGTCAAGCCTTTACCAGTATTTCAGTGGAGATCACTTAACAGCATAGAGCAGGGATTGAATATGAGACCTGCTGGAGGCATTGGTGAAGCGATCTATTGAATGTCTAATCACTTTAAAAATTGAAAAAAGGTTGAATTTATAATCTAAGCAAATTGAATGTAATATCTTTCTCATCACTGCATAATTTGTACTTGGGTTACTTAACAAGACTTGTATATTAAATTGTATTGATCTTTATTAAGTAATGATTTTTATTTTTGGTAATTTTTCAAGTGACAATGCAAAACCTGTTGAAAAGTGGCTCCACTTCAGAGCTGCAAGTGATTAGCTGTATAGTGTGGGAGTTGGCGCTGGTGACCTTTCCTTTCACCAAGCCACTTGTGTAAACTTCCACCTACTGTATGAGCAAAGGTTGGAAGAAAGAAAACACAATAATGGTTCTGGTCCTGGCAAGGTTGTACTTTTTAATCCATGATTTAGTGTCGGATTCAAAAGCAAATTGCAACAGCTCAGGAGGCAATCTTTTGGGCAGCCTTCTGTTTTCTTGTGGTTGTCTGGGGCAAGATTTAAATCTACAGTACCGTACATCCTGGAGTAAAAATAGGTATAACTCCACAAAGCAAATTCAAAGCTTTCGTGCTCTAATGCTGTTATGTAGTGTTAGGATCTGGGATAGGGATTCCTCTAATTGCTGTATTGGGAGTTTCTTGGTCTAAGCTATATGATCAAATAGAGATACAAACTGCAGTCCAAACATAAAGAAGACTGCAAAGCCCAGCTGTTCTAGGTAGAAGGGAAGATTAAAGTTTTTTTCATTTACGGGATGTGGGTGTCGCTGGCTAGGGTAACATTAATTGCCCTTCAGAAGGTGGTGGTGAGCTGCCTTCTTGAGCCGCTGCAGTCCCTGAGGTGTGGGTGCACCCATAGTGCTGTTAAGGAGGGAGTTCCAGGATTTTGACCCAGCAACAGTGAAGGAATGGCGATATATTTCCAAGTCAGGATGGTGAGTAACTTGAGAGGAACCTCCAGGCGGTGGTATTCCCATGTATCTGATGCTCTTGTCATTCTATGTGGCTGTGGTTATGGGTTTGGAAGGTGCTGCCTAAGGAATCTTAGTGAGTTTCTGCAGCGCATCTTGTAGGTGGTCCTCATGGCTGCTACTGTGTGGTGGTCGTGGAAGGATTAAATGTTTGTGGAAGGATTAGGAATCAAGCTGGCTGCTTTGTTCTGGATGGTGCCAAGCTTCTCAAGTCTTGTTGGAGCTGCTCTAATCCAAGCAAGTGGAGCATGTTCCATCACACTCCTGACTTGTGCCTTGTAGATGATGGACACGCTTTGGGGAGTCAGGAGGTGAGTTACTCACAACCTGTATTTGTATGGTGCTGCTCAAGATAGGATGACCCTCCAAGCACTACTTTAAAGGGGGGAAAAAAACAGAAGGTGTTGACCAAAAAAGACAAAATAAAGCAAAGGACTGGGGATGTGGTTAAGGAATAGGAGGGAAATGACCAGGCGAGAGAGCTAAAAAAAGACATTCTAGGAGATAGAGAAATAGCTGAATTAGTGTTCATCCATTCCCGTTTTCAAACAAATATTTTCATCCCACGATGAAGTCCCTTGTCAGGTTTGTTGTGAAGTAGGCGCTAGTACATGTAGCATAAACTCACGAGCTTCAGTAATTGCATAATAATTCTCGGCTTCCCTTCCCATGTCAGCATGGCCAGAGGGCTTCATCCTCAGCCACTGGGGCCTAATCTGGATAGACAGTGGCATTGTGGTAATGTCACTGGACTAGTATCTGCCATTCTTACCTGGTCTGGCCTATATGTAACTCCTGATCCACAGCAATGTGTTTGACTCTTAACTGCCCTCTGAAATGGACTAGTAAGCCACTCAGTTCAAGGGTAAGGTAATTAGGGATGGGTCACAAATGCTGGCCTTGCCAGTGATCCCCACTGAAACAATTAAAAGAATTCCTGCTCCTCACATGCACAAAAAAACTATTCACTTCTGCACCTCATTGCAACAGAAATGTTATCATCTCCAGCTACTATTTGTCCAATAGCTTTTTAAAGTAAAATAGAAAAACCTATGTTTATTATTTAGTTGCTACTATGATGGACAGATAATGAAAGTTATTGCAATCATGCTTTCAGTAACCAGTTCCTCAGTGTGTTGCCTGAGTCAGCCTTTGATTGATGGCCTTGCATTTTAGGCAATTTTCACTTTCAACACCTGAGCAGTGATCTAGCACATGGGTGCGGAGTTTGGCTCAAACAACTTCCCACCCAGGTAGTGAAGGTGAAAATGACCTGAACTGTGTGTAACTGTGCCAGTGTATTACTGTTCTCACTGCGTGCTTATCTGGGAATGAAGTTTGATATTTGCTGCATACAAAATGTAGGGTGGAATTCTTTCCATTTTTGAGACTACGTGCGGTAGCAGGCAGCTCCAGCGGCCTCTTTCCCACTGGCCAGAATGGCGGGATCTCGCACCAGGTTCTCCACTTGGAAGCTCATTAATTATGCACAGGCGAGTTCCATTCCAGATCACCTGGTGGGCCAGCTGCTGATTGGTCCAGCTGTTGTGAGCTAGCAGGTTCAAAGGGTCAGGCACCATGTGTAAATGTCAGTCTAACCCAATTATGCCCCCCCCCCCCCGCCCATTGCTGGCCTCCAGATTCCTTCCTGATCGCTAACCAGCTTTTCAACCCTTCATCACTGGCCTCCTGGACCTCCCAATGCAAACCCCGATGTCTTCCCTCCCTCTGCCAGTGATCCCAGTGCAGAGTGGTAGCAGGACCCTAGCCCCACCCTCACCGATCACCCTGGCTGCGACCCTCTGCACTGCCCAACGCCCTGTGGGCAATGCCACCATATCCCTTGGGCAGTACCATGGTACCAGACTTGTACTGCCCAAGGGGCACCCTTCTGACCTCTTTTTTTGGGGGGGGGGGGGCCTCAGTGGCCTCTCTTCCCTCCAGCAAGGTCAGCTGCCTGTTCCCCGTTAGTGAGGAGCAGTTGTTAATCCCGCTGGAGTGAACCATTCCTGGCTGGGGAGGGAAGGGGAGATGCGAGTGGGTCCACAGACTTCAGTCCCGGGCTTGCTAATTAAATGGAAATCACGATTTCTATATTATAATCAGCTCCATGCCGACTTACGCTGGAATTCTTAAGCTGGAAGACAGGTGGAGGCCGTGGCACCCAGCGGGAAGCCTGTGAAACGGCCTCCGCTGATGTCTTCCGGCCCGCTGTGCTGTTCAAGCAGTGCAGTGGGCTGGGAGAATCACTCCCCCACATGCTATAATGGCCACTCAACTGTGAGATGTTAAACTGGCCTCTTGTCTCTTAGATGTTACAATGCCTCCTTGGCTGTTAGATGTTCAACTGCCTGCCTGCGTCTGCATGCACATTGTAAATATACCCTGGTTCCTCTCTGACACCCCCCTCTTGTGTAATTGGGCAGTCTGCATCTCTCACAGTCTGTGACTCTCAAAATTAGCATCTGTATACCTCCACTGATCTCTTAGTCATCTAGGTAGGCTGTTTCCTGATGATAAAGCTATTTACACCTGATTCTGTCTGCGTGTCTGCCAATCCCGTTACTGGGAAAGATCACATCTCATCATCCTCTTTAAATGCTGGCTACTGCGGTCACTATTTTTGTAACCTATTACGGGGCAGATCATATTGTATCATTCCTGGTTAAATTCTTGTTCCTGCTGTTATGAGGCAGATCCATGACAGAAATTCCCAGAATCTTTTCTCACATTCTGATGGATATTGTTTTTTAAAAAACTGAATTACAACCTGAAAAACTCCAGGCATTTGTTTGGTGGAAGCATGCTTGTCCTTGCTCGCGGTCTCCAGTAGACCCCTCTCCTCATGCAGACTTTCTTCAAAATTCTCACCTTGGTTTGTATATCATCCTACTTCTCCAATTTCCAGCATCTGTGTTTCAGGATGCATATTTTCCTCAGCTGTCCAAATTCTTTAGGTCTCCATTTCTGGCAAAGTCTTTAGCTTTGTGGCCAGTAAAATAAATTTTCTTTGGAAACAGCTCTGCCTTGCTATGTCTCTCCCCAATCAATAGGTCCTTATAACTTCTATTCCATATCACTTCATTGGCTGTCTGCTCTTGTCATCTAATACCTGTCCTTTTGTTAAGCAATGTGGAATGTCTTGCGCTCTCTCCCTCATGTATACTCATGCATATATACAAAGTGCTAAATTAAAAAGAGCAGGAAGCGTTTTTTTCCCCTCATACTTTCCCTTTATCTGGCTCTGTGCAGATCTGTGGAATTTGACTGGGCTGCTTTGACCAGCCTCCTTCCTGACAGATAGATCAATCTTAGCAAGAACTAGGTAAGGAGTTTGAATGAGTGTGCGGACTGTTAATCAGTATCTGGCCCAAAGTAGAAATAACTTTTGTTGCCAATAAGGCTGCCTTGTGCATCCAAATGCAACTTTCATTGTGGGAGCTGTGGCTGCAGTCCAGTGGGTTAAGTGCTTTCTGAATCTGTTCTTTTGCCATGGCCTGGGATCCTTGTGATCCCTTAAGTTATTGTTGAACTCAGCACTGTGACTCTAATGTATCCTTTTCCTCTCTACTTGTTTTGGCAGAATTTCAGATGCACGCCAAGCCTACGGTGAATGCTGGAAGTTGTGATCACCGCAGATGGAGACCCATATTCAGCATGGCGGTGGTGGTTCATTGGTTGTGATCCAGCAGCCCTCCCTCGACAGCAGGCAGAGACTTGACTATGAACGGGAGCTGCAGCACGCTGCCATTTTATCCCTCGATCAGATTAAAGCAATCAGGACCAGCAATGAGTACACAGAAGGCCCTGCGATTGCAAAGAAGGCGACAAGCATCAGTAGTGGCAGAACCACACAGCGGCATGACAAGCATGAAAGGACTCACGAAGTGATACCGATCAATGTGAATAATAACTATGAGCATCGGTCCACTCACCACACACACGCTGGTCACCACTCCTCCAGCAGGATGCCGGTGTTGAGCAGGTCGACCAGCACGGGTAGTGCAGCTAGTTCAGGGAGCAACAGTAGTGCGTCATCTGAGCAAGGACTTCTGGGACGTTCACCACCGACGCGGCTAACCTCCAGCCACCACAGAGCAGACAGGACGATTAGAACACAGCCTAAAGCATCTGCCTGTACGACGGATGTGCCAAAATGCTTGGGGAAGGAGGATTTGGCAAAGCATAGATTTATATGTGAGCAATGTGGGAAATGCAAGTGCAGGGAGTGCACAGCACCAAGGACCCTACCTTCATGTTTGGCTTGTAATAAGCAGTGCCTGTGCTCGGCAGAGAGTATGGTTGAGTATGGTACATGCATGTGCCTGGTGAAGGGAATCTTCTACCACTGCTCCAACGACGATGAGGACTCCTGTGCGGATAATCCTTGCTCGTGCTCCCATTCGCACTGCTGCTCCAGGTTCTTATGCATGGGTTTAATGTCCTTGTTTCTGCCCTGTTTACTCTGCTATCTTCCAGCCAAGGGCTGTATTAAACTTTGCCAGGGGTGCTACGATCGTGTAAACCGGCCCGGCTGCCGATGCAAGAACTCGAATACTGTTTATTGCAAACTCAAGAGCTGTCCCACTCCAGGGGAGGACAAACCCTCTTGATCCGGGGCAGCAGAGGTCTTTAACACTTTCCTCATTTTTTATTTTGGAATCACGCCTGTGTGTTTACCCAGCCTAGGACTGGCTATCATCAAAGTGTAGCAACTGTTCCAATCTAAGCCCATTCTACAACCGAGAGATGGCTGCTTTCTATCATCATGGAACAGCTTCAGCCCTGTCTGTCAGGCTTAGGATCATGAATGTTGCCTGGTCCCCATAAGTGAAGAGACACCCGCGTCACATCAGAGGAGTCGACCATTGCTTTCTCGCCTGCAAACAGCCCCCTTAATTAGTTTGTATTGTCCACAGATATGTCATGTTACACAAACTATACTGGTATTCTTTGCAAATTATCAAAACATTAGCATTATTGAAACTAATTAACCAGATTCTGAGGGGTGTTTGATCTGTTTAATGTATGGATGTTACAATACAATTTCTGACAAGTAAGGTAACTGGGGGAAACCACTGATGCGATGGTCACAGGATACTGACCTGCACCAGACTGGCTATCAGACAGGTTAATTATGCCTTGTTACTCTTAATAAAATTTGTTCTTGATATTTTCTAATATATGCAAAAATTGTCCTGAAATTATCCGGGGTACACTTTTCCCACTTCACTGTTTTATAGTGATGAAGCAGATGTGATAATAAAGCTTGTGTTCTCTGCTTTGCACTCAATGTGCTTTACTTTGAACCCGACTCCTTATTCTGCCCACCTCAAAAACTGTTTTTAACAACAGTGTATCATATGAGTCAACTGTATTAATGAACAAGAAGAATTCTAGTGTTTGCTATATGTGGAGAAATTGTTAACATGCTCTTAATATTGGGTTTATAATTTCACAACACTTAGCCAACATTGAAACTTTTCACCTTAGTTACAACACATACCTGGCAACCCTTATAAACGTTGAGTGCGGAATCTCAAAGAATACAACTTTCTTCATTGTATGATGTACAGTGAACTAGTATGATTTCTGTAGTATAATGCATGTCACAAGTTCACATATCTCTGTGCCTGAGTAAATCCAATAGTAGAAAAGATTCTATTATAATGCTTTTATAAGCTCAGTAAAAGGACTTAATTTGTCATCATTCAAATTCTGCACTGACCCAAACGATTGCAAATTGCAGTGTTCTGAACAATGTCTGCTGTATTGTAAATCTCTCATTTTGAGGGGTAGATGGTCAGCCTTGGTTTTATATTTCAACCTAACCTACAGTGGGTGTTTAATGCAGAGCTACAGAAGACCCTTAAATTTTGTATTGGTTTAATCGTGTGTTTTATACAAAGGAGTAACAACATCTTCTGAGAGGTGATAACTGGATGTCAGAGGCATTCGCAAAATGTTTGACAGGCTCTTAGTTTACATCAATTACCATTTTATTGTGACATCCATATTTAAATATTGGGTTGCCTTTAAATTGATGGGACCGTATTCTGGTTTATTTTCTTAAATTTGCCCCATTAACTCTCCACACTTCTGTCTTGAGCCATGTTGTGGCTCACTTTGTGTATATATTTTATGTAAAAAAAGAGAAAGTTTTGAGGAATCCTGACTGTTTTTAAAAATCTCAAAACTTCCTTTGTTGTAAAGAATATTTATTATGTGAAGCTCTATTATTTTATGGTATTTATTTCAAAAAGCTGTCTGAAATTTTACTCATTTCTGAATATAACAAATATTACTTACTGAGAAAAATTAAGGGTGGCACAAATGAAAATGCATATGTTAACTATAAGGCAGAAATATATAAATTAATGAAAATACCGCCTTGTGTGTTGCCTGAATCTTTTATTCTCATTTTGGATTCCCTTGCAATGTTCTAAAAAAGACTAGTGGGATTTTCCAGTCCTGCTTGCTGGTGGGATCTTCCGGTCCCGATGAAGGTGACTGTGCGGCAACTTCCCGGTGGCGGGATGTGTGGGTCACACAAAATGATGTAGCTGTCGGCGGGATCGGAAAATCCCACTGGTGGCTGATAGTCTACCGTTCCACTGCCAGAAAACGCATCGCAGTGGGGGGGCTGGAAAATCCTGCCCTACGTTTATAAAGTTCCTTATTCCTTCCCCCAAAAATATCCCAATGTGCTTGCCATGAATTACTTTGAAAAGTAGGCCGGGATTTCCCAAGCCTGCCTGTGGTGGGAATCGTCACGGGCGGAATATTTGACGAGCCAGTCAAATACAGTCGGCAGGATCAGAATATCCCAGACATAGTCTTAACCTCTGGAAAGTGAGCTGCCGTAGTTTTCAGATATTTGCACCATGACCAATTCAAGCAATCATCCAAGAAACCCGCTGTCCCAAACCTGCAGAATGGCTCGGTGGTTAAATGCAGAATGTTGGTGCAATGCTTCACACATCAGATAAGACATGGACTGATCCATGGGTCGCGATTCTCTGCTACTGTTTTCAGCAGGTGAGAAAGCAAGTGGACAATCCAACCGAAGTCCCCAAACAGCTTACACACCAGCTCTGCCCCCTTGCCAATGAAGTAATGGGGTTCCCGCCCAGTAAGGATGGGAACCTCGATACTGTACACTAGCATATTACTAGCGGGCTCCCCTGCTGTATCGCCCCTCTTGTTAAGAGTTAGCAACTGATCTGGACCACCGGGAACCTGGCAAAGAGAACCCGCTAGGGGTGCACAGGCAAGTACAACAGGGGGAGGGAGAGGGGCATGTCTGGGTACTGCCCCCTGGTACTGTTGTGTGAGGGTTCCTGATGGGTCAGGCCTGACATCGTGGGTCACCGCCGCTCCTCCCCCCCCCCCCCCCGGCCACGATTTAAAAAAAACCTGAGTTTCAAAAGAATTGGCAGGAAAAGCCGTCAGTGTTCCTGCCTGAGTTGACACAAAATGACAAAACCCTGGCCCAGGATTTTCTTTTAAACACACATGCTGCGGTCTCTGGTGATGACTTCCCAACCTTGCCCCTCACCTGAGGTGTGGTGATCCTCAGGTTAAATCGTCACCACTCAGCTCTCCCCCTCGAAGGGGAGAGCAGCCTCTGGTCATCTGGGATTAAGGCAACTTCACCTTTTATTAGTGCTACAGAGCACTAAACACTGGAAAACGTGGATTGTTTTCCAAGTTCTCTTGGATCAAGAATTTTATTAAATAGAATGCAAAGTGGTTTAGTCTGTCAGAATATTGCAGTTGGATTTGGGCATGTGTTTATCGAGAATTTGATGGTTCAGCCAAAGATTTGAAGAAAGACTTAATTTTATTCCAGGCACTGATGATGACTCATTAGGGAAAGGATTGTCACTAGATAATGTGCCGATCCATTTAAAGATTACCTGTGCCACGTGTGAACGTTTCACCCTTGAGAAGGAATGTTGGTATTACAAAACGCTGATTTGATTCAGGTCTCAATTAGAAGCCTTCGAGTTCTTCTTTTGATTGAAAAACTGCAGTTTAAGAAGAGACATTAGTTCAGGTGCAATTTCTCCCCTTCCCTTTGCACCCCTTTCCCCTCCCATTCATCCCCTGATACAGAGTCAAACTAGTGTAGGACTCAAAGGATATTTTCATGTTCAGCTCCACTAATAACGTGAATGGCAAACGTGCTCACAATGCGTGGCCCATTTGTGATTTTGCAAGACACGTTGAATATAAAAGTGCCTAATGCAGAATGTCTAATCCAGACTTCTTCCAACCAACCATTTGACCAGAAATTAGACTGTAAATGGGCCTGATTGTAATGTGAACTGTTGATTACTTTGTTCAGTTGTATGAATTTTACTGTTTTTTCTATTGAGTAACATTACAAAATGAATGGTATTGTGTACACCTGTTTTTTTTATATATATAGCCTTGCTACATGAGAAGTAATTGATTGTTATCTTGGAGAAATTTTAAATTGACACTGAATATTAATTTCACTTCTTTTCCCAACTACCATTTACATAGAAGAATCATAGATTCCCTACAATGTAGAAGAGGCCATTCGGCCTGGCAAGTCTGCACCGACTCTCTGACAGAGTAACTTACCCTCTCCCCATAACCCCAGTTATTTCCCGTGGAAATAATCCATCTAACATTTGCATCTTGGGACGCTAAGGGGCAATTTTAGCATTGCCAATCCACCTAACCTGCACATCTTTGGAGTGTGGGAGGAAACTGGAGCACCCAAAGGAAACCCATGCAGACACAGGGTGAATGTGCAAACTCCACACAATCACCCAAGGCCGGAATTGAACCCGGGTCCCAGGAGTTGTGAGGCAGAAATGCTAAACCCTGTGCCACCGTGCCGTTACATTTTTAGTCAATTAGCAAGAGCGTTTCATAGAAATCATAGAAACCCTACAGTACAGAAAGAGGCCATTCGGCCCATCGAGTCTGCACCGACCACAATCCCACCCAGGCCCTAGCCCCATATCCCTACATATTTTACCCGCTAATCCCTCTAATCTACGCATCCCAGGACACTAAGGGGCAATTGTTTAGCATGGCCAATCAACCTAATTGGCATAATAAAATTCAAATTACGGCTTATCTAGAAGCAAAAGCCAACTATTCCTATGTTAGATGCAAATACTTTGTATCATAATGCACCTGACTACATTACATGCTTGACATCCTAAGTGGGGAAAACTGTTTCCTCCTGGCAAGATGGCACCAAGATCTTGCCACAGATTCTGCCAGACTTGCTGAGGAACTACGTATTGACTTTGAAAGGGGCACAGGCACATGGATTCCCCAGTATATAAAGACATAAAAGGTTAAATTATGAGATCAGGCTGTATAACGCTTGGTTTGTATACCTTTGAGTTCAAAAGGTTGAAGGGAAGGGTTAGTTAAACATGATTAAGGGATTTATTAGGATAGATACAGAGGAAACCATATCCTCTGGTGAGAAAGTCCAAAAGAAGAGGTTATAATCTTAAAATTAGAGCTGGGCCTTTTCAGAGTGAAATCTGGAAATTGTATTTTACGCAAAGGCTGTAGAGATTTTAAACTCACTTTCCGAAAAAGCTGTGGATATTGGGCCAGTAGTTTCTTGTTAGTTAAAGGCATCAAGTATCGTGGAAAGACTGCTGGTTAATGGAGCAAAGGCAAAGATCAACCAGGATCCAATAGAATGGCAGAACAGGTTCAAGAGTCAGAATAGTCTAATCCTGCCCTTGTATTTCTGCAATTGCTACAATTCAATGTCGATTTGTTGTCAGGTGGTGTTGGTATAGATCAAAACCAGTTTGCTATGAATGCAATCCTACTGGATAGTTTACGGCAGTTCTGATGCAGCACCTCTTTTGGTTGATTCTTTTGGACACTGGTTATCTTTCCTCTGGCCCATTGTATCCATTGCAGGTAAAGCACATTGTCTCATGGCTGGAGCCAATGAAGTGAGCAATTGTACTGAGACTTTTCTCTTGTTCTGTTAGTCATCTTTTTACACATTTTCTTGGGCAAGGTGCACCATTGGATAAATGATAGCCACAGATATATACACTGAAGGTCTTGCATAAAATCCCGGAGCTCCCTCCCTAACAACACTGTGGATGGCACCTACACCACATGGAATGCAAAGCTCGAGAATATATCTCCCCAGTACTTTTTCAAGGGCAATTAGGGATGGACAATGATTGCTGACGTACTTATTGCACATCCCACTCCACTAATACAACAAAAAATGGAGTCATACTGCAAACTGAAAAAGTCATGTCTTTCATTCACAGGAAGTTTAGGCCAAGAATTAATTGTGTACAAGTTATCACTCAAAGCTAGACATTCTCAAGCCTATCTAATGTTCTCCATGGTGGCACAGATTGTGAATCTACCATAGCGATTCTTTAGTAAAATCTATGCTAACGAATCTATGTCTGCCACTCTTGTATATTAATCCTTGCTTCTTGTTCTGAATTTTTTTCCATTATAAATTTCAATACCACCTTTTTCATGGAAACTGCCTATGTAGAATTATCTTGTATTACTTCTTCCAATCATTGATGGTGCATGCTATAGCTATAAACCCTCATGTTCTCACAAATTATTACAGCCATAAGTTTTGCTCAAAATTTTATTTAACTCTAAACGGAATTTATCACAATAAAATGGAAATTGAATTGCATTTACAAACCTAAACCGATTCCCCTCGCTCTCTACATCATTTCACTTGCAAATTATACGTGGGGTGGGATTTTCTGGCTGCTCTCTCCCCAAGGCTGGAAAATCCCAGCCAAGGGCAACGGACCTTTGCATTGTCCATGTCCCACCTGCTACAATTCCCGTGGCGAGCTGGGCGGGAAAATTCCGCCCATGATCTTCAATCTCTGTGCAACATCATGGGAGATTGACTAAGCCTTTAACAAATCTATTAAAAAGAAAATAATATTTATAGAAGCGCTTTCCATGACCAGCAGACATCACAAAACTCTTTAAAACTCAACAAATTACTTTTTGAGATGTTATTGCTTATTTTATTGTAATGTACTACATTACTGTTGTAATGTAGGAAATGCAGTGGCTAATATGCATGTAACAAGCTTCCACAATGAGCAATATCATAATGACCGTCTAACCTGTATTTTCTGATTCCAACTGAGGGATAAATATTAGTCAGGGATAATTTCCCTGTTGTTCTTTGAACTAGTACCGTGGGATCTCTTGCATCCATCTGAGCAGCCTGATGGGCCTTGGTTTAATGTCTCATCTGAAAGATAGCACTTCCGACAATGCAAAGCTCCCTCAGGACAACCTTGATCTCAAGCCTTGAAGTGAGACTTGAACCCCCGAGCATTGAGATTCAGAGGTGTGTATATTACTAACTGAGCCAGAGCTGACACTAGAAACATCATATGGAGATTTCAATGGAAGATTACTTTCTGAAAACTCTTCAGAACAGCATTGTTAATATGCTCCCTACGGAACTGAAGTCCTTGACCAATGCGAAATTTGCCAATATATGTTTGGCATGAAAAATGGTTAAAATGGGGAAATCTCCACTCAGATTACAGCTGCAGCTCAAACCTGCACCCTGGCTGCACGAGTGAAGGGTGAGATGTTCACCAGAAGTAGTGAGCTATAGGGACTTCAGAATTCAGCATGTCTGTACTCGAAAGGAGCAAAATGGGGGAGGGGCGCTCAGTTGGGTCAAGGTAGCTGGTAGGTAAACAGTAAAACAATTCTTGTAAACTCATCCTCTTCAACATTTAAATCATTATAGTGTGTGAAATTTCCAATCTTAACCTTATTTTTTTCACCCAAAGGTCTCCTGCTGGATTCTGTGCGAACCTAGTGGATTATTAATTTCCTGCCTTGTTTCAAGAGCTGCAATTTGAGGCCATCTACTTCAGTTTGTAAACAATAGAAAACAATAGCTAACTTTTTAGGTCCCATTTTAGGGCTCTCAAAGAATGAGGAAGTGCTGTGTTTTACGAGTAATTACCAGTGGAAGTTATTTACCTTGCCCCTGCAGCTCGATTTCAATGAAGAGAAACATATGTTCACTATCTTGGCTCCAGATGATTGCCCACTTGAATAAGCTACCAAGAGGTTAGCCATTGGCTGGAGAACCACACCCCAGTATAAATAAATGCTTTAAGGAGAGATGTAGAGACTGGATGGTGATGGTTCTGGAGGGGGAGGGGGCGGGAAGCTGGTAAGAATGATCATAAAATCATATAGAATTATAGAATTCTACAGTGCGGAAGGAGGCCATTCAGCCCATTGAGTCTGCACCGACCACAATCCCATCTAAGCCCTATCCCCATAACCCCATGCATTTATCCTAGTTAGTCCCCCTGACATTAAGGGGCAATTTAGCATGGCCAATCAACTTAACCTGCACATCTTTGGACTTGATACTCTTCTGGAGTATGTTATACGTAGAACTGTTATGACACTTCTGTACTTGCAGCAGTCTTCTGAATAAAACATTATGAAACCAATATCAGAATGTTCGATAAGTCTGTGCCCACACTACAGCGAGGGCTAGCTGCGGGGGGAAGGTGGGATCAGGATATTGAATTTGATGATCAGCCATGATCAAAATAAATGACAGAGCAGGCTCGAATGGCCTACTCCTGCTTCTAGTTTCTATGTTTGACCTTCAGAAGCAACTGAAACTCTAGCTGCCCTTTGTAATAGTTCAGGTGAACATTAAAGATGCTATGGCTACTGGAACAAGAGAAGCTTTTTTAAAGTCAGATGCCTCCCTCCTTAAGGTCTGGTGGCTTCCAGACTTCCCTCTCCCCAAGACCTCAAATACCCTTCACACCTCTCCCCCTCCCCTTGGGGGGTCTCCCTACCTTCCCAACTCTGGAACCCCTTGACTTTGCCCAGACTTGTGCACCGATGTCCTCCTGCATTTCTTCTGTCCACTGCCATGCTGTCACTGCATTGATTGGAGAACTGCCAGCCAATCACATTGGTCAACAGCTCGCTAAGATGGGATCTCCTCCCAAGTAAGGGGCAAAAGTCCTTCCTGCAGCCACTTAACACTCATTCAAGGCACTAGGGATGTTTTTCCTGCTGACTTTCGTATGGTGGGAAACAAGACTCCACCGTCTGAAAAATCGACGCCAGAATTCTAGCATCAAAAATAAGTCTCACCATGAAAACATGATCATCCATCTGATTAATGTTTGTGGGACATTGTGGGCACTGAATGTTGTGTTTGCCTCAATAGCAACAGTTATAGGACTCACCAAAAAATTCAGATGTGCTGTTTTTTAAGATGCTTCAATTTAATAAGATATAAATAAACATAAGTGTTACACAATGTGCAGACAGTGAACATTTGTGTAATCTGCTGTTGCTCTTTTCCATGGTTGAAAATCCTTCAGGCCCCATGCAATAAAATCAGAAAGATCTTTTCTCCCCTGATATGGTACAATGCAATTTATCACAAAACTCTCATATCAAACAGGTAAACAGTACATTGCAACAGTAGTTAAACCAAAAAATGAAAGTTTATTACCATATACTTTTTAAAAGAGCAAGGCTGGGATTTTGCACCCTCATTTAATGGTGACTGGGACACAAAAGTCATGCTAGAGCTGTAAAACAAGACTTGCAATGGCGGGATCTTGTGATGCAATTGACTCCACCCACCCCCCCGCCAGTGATGTAATAGATAAAGTACTTTTTAATGTCATTAGCAGGCTGCCCCTGGCATTGCCCCATCCCCCCCCCAGCACTGCCCTTAGCACTGCCCCCCAGCACTGTCACCCTAGCACTGCCCCGGCACTGCCTTTAGCACAGCCCCAACACTGCCCCCCAGCACTGTCTCCCTAGCACTGCCCTGGCACTGCCCCTGGCTATGCCCCTCTGGCACTGTCCCTCTTGCACTGTCTTGGCACTGACCCCTGGAACTGCCCCTTAGCAATGTCCTCCAGCATTGCCCCTTGGCACTGCCCCCAGCACTGGCCCCCTAGCACTACCCCCCTGCACTGTTCCCTAAACTGCCCCTTGACACTGCCCCTGGCTATGCCCCTCTGGCACTGTCCCCCTCGCACTGCCTTGGCACTGCCCTCCGACACTGCCCTTTGGCACTGCCCCTGGCACTGACCCCCTAGCACTACCCCTTGCACTGTCCCCTTTAACTGCCCCTTGACATTGCCCCTAACACTGTCCCCCTAGCACTGTCCACCTCGCACTGCCCCTTGGCACTATCCCCTGATACTGCTCCCTGGCACTGCCCCAGGCATTTCCCCTGGCATTGTCTGCTTGACACTTTCCCCAGCACAGTTCCTTGGCACTGCCCCATCAATGGAGCTGGTGAGCTGCTCACCACATTTCCCACTCAAAACAATGCATAGTTAAAAAAACAAAGTTACACACCAAAGCTCCCCGTTCATTTTGGATAGGTTTGGTGATGGGAATGGAAAAGATTGTGAGAAGCCCCAAGTTGTGTTTATGTCGGTGTGGAAGCTTGCTGCCATTTTTCCCTCCCCCCAGAGGCGGACTCACAATGAAACACATAGAGCGGAATTTTACAAGACTTTTTCTAAGTGTCCAGCTAGCGTGAAAACGGGAGATTTCCTGGTCCATTTTTTGGGCGAGTTTTCAAGCCTAATTATGTGCACTCAGTCTTTGAAAACACGGGCTAGAAACTTTCTAGCCACTAGAGCCAGTGGACGGGGCCTAATTCACCAGACAGCCTGCAGCTCAGTTTGGAGTCACAAACTGTGCATGCACAGGAGAAGCTAAAAGAAAAACAGATCTGCTGACAGAACCTTCCCGGGACAGATACAGCCTCCCCCTCCCCTCCATGGACATTGTGGACCATCCCCCCCAACATCACTGACCCCCCCTCCACCCCTCCCCCCCGCTCCCCAAACCCCCTTGCACAAGACCCCCTCAACAACCCCCCGGCCCCGATGGCTGACTGACATGACCCTCTCTCCTCTGACCTCGCTTATCGCAGAGGCACCCACCCGCCATCAGTACACCTGCAAGTCCTGACTTGGCTTCCCCTCCATGGTGACAAGACAAATTGCATTAAACTCACTGGAATGTTCTAACGGGCATGTGACTCTCCCAAATTGCTGCAGCTGATCTGCCCTAACAAGGGACAGTTCCATAAAAACCCCAAGGATGGACAGACAGGCAGGCAGTGCAGGAAGAAATGGCCTCCAGGAAGACAGCTCCTTGTTTCTCTGATGCTGATCCGGCCAGGTTGCTGGAGTCGGTGAAGGCAAGGCGGGACACCCTCATCCCCCCAGCAGGATGCTGTCCCAGAGGAAGGGATGGAAACGCAGCCTGGGAGGTGGTGGCAGCACGCGTTAGTGCCAGGGCACTGGCCAGGAGAACTGGGAAGCAGTGCCGCAAGAAACTGAATGAACTCATTCGGGCGGCAAGGCTGAGTGTTTCACCTCATCTAGCATCTTCACCCTAACTGATTCGCAGATCACCCTAGATCACCCTAGATTACCCCACCCCCAGCACCCTGCAAGCTTCCAGACCCTGACCTCCAAGCACCTCCTTCCTCCCCCCAAGAGTATCACAACCCTTGCCCCCTGAGGGCCACCCCCGAAACCCTGCAGGACTCATGTCATCAGATTTTACATGGCTCTTTCTAGTCTCCACAGGAGACGAATACCCATAATCATTGGGAGAGGACAAAGACAGGGGGTGGTGTGCCTGAGATCCGGGTTCTCACCCCCTTTGAGGAGCGGGCACTGGAGCTTGCGGGAGAGGAGGGGATGCGGATCATTAGTGACAGCATAGTCGGACTGGAGCATAGAACTGAGCACCTGCCAATCCTCCACTTGTTGGAGAAATGTCAAGTAAGTTGCATACAACCCAGATGCCTCTCCCTCCCTTGCACTTAACCTCGTGTTCTGTATTGCAGGAAGGAACCCTGATGCACCTGGGCCATCTGGCATCGCGGCTCCAATGCTGCTCCGACCCACCATGACCCTGACAGCTCAGAAGACTCCTCGGAGGAAGCGAATGAAGGGACCTCCGAGGCTGGCACCAGTTTTGCGTCAGCTTCCACCTCGCAATTCACCGTCCCACAGACTCTCACATTGGTGGGTCAAGTTAGTAGCGAGGCATCTGGGTCACTCTCTGGTGTGTTCGACACATCTGCTGATATACATCAGTTGGAGAAGGGAACATCTGAGGCCTCTGGCGCCCAGTCGCAGAGGGTCATGGCTGAGGGGCTGCAGAGTGTGGCCCAGTCTCAGAGGGCACTTGCTGATGCCATTGACAGGTGGCCCCTGATTCAGAGGGCCATCGCAGAGGGCTCAATCACCATGGCAAGAATTCAGGTGGTCCTCCAGGACTGGCAGGGTCAGGTGACGCAGGAGCTTCTGGAGCTCACTGTGGAAGCACCGCTGTCCCATGGAGTGACTCAGGGGCCCAGCCCAACAACTCCCCATATCCACCCCCCAGCAACACACACTCCCCATACCTCCCTCACAGACCCCCAGCCACACACACTCCCCATACCACCCTCACAGATCCCCAGCAACACACACTCCCCATACTCCCCTCACAGACCCCCAGCAACACACACTCCCCATACCTCCCTCACAGAGCCCCAGCAACACAGACTCCCCATACTCCCCTCACAGACCCCCAGCAACACACACTCCCCACACCTCCCTCACAGCCCTCCAGCAACACACACTCCCTACACCTCCCCCACAGCACCCCAGCACCCCACACTTCCCATACTCCCCTCACGGACCCCCAGCAACACACACTTGCCATATCCCCCACAGCCCTCCAGCAACACACACTCCCTATACCCCGCTCACAGACCCCCAGCATCACACACTCCCCATACTCCCCTCAGAGATCCCCAACAACACACACTCCCCATACCTCCCTCACAGAGCCCCAGCAACACACACTCCCTATACCCCGCTCACAGACCCCCAGCATCACACACTCCCCATACTCCCCTCACAGATCCCCAACAACACACACTCCCCATACCTCCCTCACAGACCCCCAGCAACACACACTCCCTGTACCCCGCTCACAGACCCCCAGCATCACACACTCCCCATACTCCCCTCACAGACTCCCAAAAACACACACTCCCCATACTCCCCTCACAGACCCCCACCATCACACACTCCCCATGTCCCTCCCACAGGTCCCAGAAAATGGCAAAACAGTTCCCCCCCCCCCATTCCCCTCCCCCATTCACGAACATACTCCCAGAACCCATGCAGTAGTTGTCACAGACATTGCTGCTTAACAAGTCCTGAGGTTGCAGCATTGCCAGAGTGTCCAGCCCATCCCTCACCAACAACAGTGCTTGCAGCTGCCAGCACTAGGACTCAGAGTCAGTGCTAACTAAGACCTGAGGTCAGCGTTCTGAGCTGGGTCCGTGCTGAGAGTCCGAGGTTGGACCCCATGAGCAACATGGCCCAAATGCAGCATGGCCACCACGAAACAACCCCCTCTGAGCAGCACAGAACAATTTGAAAGCAGAGACTTACCTCCTCCCTCACCCTCGCTGATCAAGCACCTGAATGTGACTTTTATACACGAGGGGCCCTATTTTACCATTCTAAGTGCTGGGCAGACTTAAAACTAGGAGTGTTTTAGATCTGACTTTTAGACCTGTTCTCAGGTGCCCCCATACACATTCTGCCTGAAAAAAATAGCACAATTCCAAATCGCGCTGCACAAGCCTGTGGGTGGGGCTTAACACGCCCGAAATCCAGCAGCTCCGATCGGCGCTTCCAACTACGCATGTGCAGAAAAAAAAGATAGAATGTGGCTCCCCTGCCACATTGCTCCCGGACTGGATAATGCCTCCCCCCGGCCCCCACAGACATTGCCCCACCCCCACAACATTATTGACCCCCTTATCCCCCCACCCAACAGCCAACCAGACTAATCGCAGCCACCTCCCCCCACTTCCCCCCACCAATCTCAGGCGGAGTGGCAGCGGACCCCACTTCCCCCTCACTCATCTCAGGCAGAGGGCAGCGGACCTCCCTTTCCTCCTCACTCATCTCAGGCAGAGTAGCAACGGACCCCCCTTACCCCTCATCGATCTCAAGCAGAGAGCCGTCGGACACTTGGCACTCACCTCCTCACTAACTGGAGCGCCCGAATCGGACTTTTGTAGAGCATGTCTGTTTTGTGCCGACTCTGGATGGGCGAACGCGGTGGTAAAGTGCTGGTAAAGTTTGGCGTGCAACCCATTAAGTCAATTTAAATGCATGCAAATGCCCATTTAAATGGCCGTCGTGCCTGTTTCGGGTGCGGACATGATCGTGGCCATTTTCAGGCCTTGGTAAAGGGGGAACCGGCATGGAGGCGATCGTGGATTGCACTACTCGCCTCACACCTGACTTTTCCAAGTTTTCGCGCCCGAAAATGGGTGCAACTTGATGGTAAAATCGGGCCCGAGGTGTTTTCCTGACCAATCTGGCTGCAGCGAGTGAGGTTGTTAAGGCAGGTGAGCTGGGATGATTGGGAGTGAAGCTCGCTAATGACATTGTGATGAAATTTTAAAAATGCAAATTGACATTTTGTCTGTTTTGGGTGGGCTCCCGATCGCGTTGATTTTTCTTCTCGGTAAAATGGAAATGGGTGTGAAAACGGGGGCCAATCCCGCTGGTCGCCTCACCCCTGATTTATGACATTTTCTCGCCACAAAACGGGCGTGATGACGTTGTGAAATTCTGCCCATTGTACCTAGGTACAGGGTTCAACCAGTGGCAGCGGGTGATGCTGGCCGGTGGTTCTGGGGTACCAATCAAAACCTGAGGGCTCTGAATTTATTGATAGGCTCATTCATATTTCCTGAACTTATCAGCACCCAATGCAGAGCAACATCAGGCTCTGATTGGTGGAGGCGCCTCAGAGTGGGAAAACAGGGTGCAAGATGGTTTGGCGGCTTTGGAGGAGAGAGCTGGCAGCCATCACAAGGATCTCATATTTTTTAAACCAGCAGCAGCCCAGGTTTCTTGCCCAGGGCTTAGGAGGTCAGATAGAGCCAGGCAGGCAGTCTGAGCCAACAGCGAGGTCCCGAGCTTATCTTGGGGGGTGAGGGGGTTGTATGAGCTTGTGAGGGCCAAGCAAGGAGATCAGGTGCTGGCTGGCAGTCTCCAAGGGGAGCAGTGGGGTAACTCTTGACCTCCCCGCGGTCGAACAAAGGTGAGGTGCGAGGGCCGAGGAGGCACCGGATGCTATTGAGGGGAGCAAGGGGTGACTCGACCAGGCCAGCAGGGCTGATGAGGGCTGAGCAATGGAGTGGGGTGATGAGGCCAGATAGCCAGGCAGGCAACCAATGAGCCAGAAGAACAGTGAGGTCATTGAGTGAGCAAGGGCAACCTGAGCCCAAGCTAGGGCTGAGGAGGGCTGCGTAACCAAGGGCGAGGCTGAGGCCATACCATAGACAGGCAGGCAGTGAGCCACCAGAACAGTGAGGTTGTTGAGTGAGCCCGGGCAACTTGAAGCTTGGCGAATCAACCTAACCCACACATCTTTGGATGTGTTCTTGTCTCCTTTTAGACACTATTTAAAATTTACTTTGCCAAACATTTTGTCATCTGCATTTATATTTCCTAATGTGGCTTGGGGTCAGATTTTGTTTGATAATGCTCTCATTGAAGTTCCTCGAGGCGTTAAAGGCACTGAGTAAATGCTGGTTGTTGGTTGTGGGGTCTTGCTCTGCTGAATGCTTCCCACATTACAACAAACTTTAGTGGCTATAACCTGCACATCTTTGGAGCGTGGGAGGAAACCGGAGCACCCAGAGGAAATCCACGCAGACACGGGGAGAACGTGAGACTCCACACAGTCACCCAGGGCTGGAATCGAACACAGGTCCCTGGCGTTGTGAGGCAGCAGTTCTAACCACCGTGCCGCCCTTGTGAATGTTGCTAAATAAATGTATATCTTTCTAACGTTTTCTTCCTTTTAACCACTCGCTTTTAACTTGTATTCCCTTCAGGCCTGAATCGTTATATTTATTTGGACTAGTCAGAACTTGCAAAAACTTCCAGGGATGTGGTATTTGAGGATTTGGAAGAAAGAGGAGTTATTCCTGTTAGCTTTACAGAATAGGATGCTGCCTACGGTCTCACCTCCATCTAATAAGCTCACTCCAGACTTAACCAGGATCCTCAGCCTGGGGTGAAATTGGTGAGACCCCCAACTGGCTGTCTCTGGCCACCTGAATTATTATGTGAGGGTGGAGGACAGGTTTAATTTGGTCCTCGGGCCTCATGTCCTCAATGCATGCTGCGGCAACCCTGCCCAGTTTGGTGGGAGCAACAAAGCAAGGCACCAAATCTTTGGGCCCCTGGGTCAAGTAAAAGCATAGTAATGATGCCTGGGTGACAAAGAGACTCTCTCGCTTCTTCCCTCCATACTAGTTGTGAGTAGCTGATGATGAGGGCTTGAAACTCTTGCAACCCTTGTAGAGTCAAAGAGGTCTACAGCACAGAAAAAGGCCCTTCAGCCCATTGCGTCCCCGCTGGTCAAAGACACACCACCCAAGCACTCTAATCCCATTTTCCAGCACTTGGCCCATAGCTTTTGTATGTCTTGACATCACAAGTGCACATCTAAATACTTCTTAAATGTTATGAGGGTCGGCTGGGTATGAATGAGTGACAGTGAATTAAAACTTCATTCTCTTAACCCTAACACCAGGGCTGAGACCATCTTAGAAGTGGGAAGAAAGGGAGATTAAAAAGTGACAGGGGTGATTCTCCCATCCTGCTGCGTTGCTTTTTTAGCACTGGGCATCCCATCCTGACAACATCTCCCAGCGGTGGATTTCGGGCGGCGTCATCTCTGCGCTGGAAATAGGTACAGAGCTGCATTATACATGCAAATGAGCATGTAAATCTGATTTAAATAGAATTAGCGGGCTCGGGACTGAAGTCTGTTGGCCTGCTAGCTTCTCCCTCTCCGCCAGGAGTATTTCACTCCAGTCGGGTTTACAGCAGCTCCCCACTTTCAGGGAGCTGGTGGCCCGAACCTGCTGGAGTGAAGGGGGAGCAATTGGGTGCGCCCAGCGGGGGGATGCCCCTGGGCATTGGCACCTTGGCAGTGCCAGCCTGGCCCCCTGACACTGCCCAAGGGGCAAAGTGCCAATGTCCAGGGGGCACCTTGGCACTGCCCACCAGGAATGGGGCAGTGCCAAGGGGGGCGGGGCCTCATGTGGGGTGGAGCCTGATGGGGGCAGGGCCTCTGAGGGCGATCGGTGGGGGTGGGGTGGTCCTGCTGCCTCTCTGCATTTGGGCTAAGTGACAGAAGGAGGGAGGCCAGCAATCAGGGCTCACCATTGGGGTGGGGAGGGAGAGGGGTCATCCTGTGGGTGGGTGGGGGGGGGGGGGTCAGGGCTGTAGAGGGGGGCTCAGGACTTTGGAGGGGATTCGCACTATTGAGGGGGGGGTGGGAGATTGGGGCTGCGGCAGGGGGGGAGTCGAGGTGGGCCCAGGCATGCTTGGGGGGGCCAGCAATTGGGCCGTGGGTGGGGTGGGGGGGGGGGCGGTCGGAGGACTGGGGTCGTGGGGTCATGGGGGGCTGGTCAGTAATTGGGAGGCTGTCAGTGCGGAGCCACTGCGCATGTACTGATCTCGTCGCTGACAGATTGGCGCATGCCCAATGGCCCACTCAGCGCTATGCTGCCGGCCTCTCCAGCGGCAATAGACCCCACCCACTGATTTTCACGTGAATCGCGCTAATGCTCTCAGCAGTGCACAGAGTGTGGGGGATTCATTTTGAAAATCCTACATAAAACCCAGCATGAGTTACTCGAGTTTTTACGTGAATTTGATACTTAAAATTTTTTTGGGAGAATTCCGGCCGATGTGTCTATTAATATGTCCATTTAAAAAAATGATTTCCCCTCCCATTTAATTGGTCCCATTTTCCCAGGCTCTGTGTAATTTAGTGCTCAGACATGAGCACATGAAACTGGATAAAGCTGGCTCACTCAAGTCCATCTCATACCCCCTGTGAAGGATTAGTTCTCTCTCAGCATTTCCTGCTGACTGCCTCTTATTAGAGAGAATAGTTGCCAGAAATTTTAGCTGTCCCTCCATCCAACCGTGGAGCCATAGCTGCGGTTCAATATGTAAATAATTAGACCTTTATAGTGTTCAACTACAATGTTGATGAGACTAGAAGAGGAACAAGAGAAGTTGTGTTCGGGTAAGGAAAAATGTAATTGAAGCACCGAGTACAGAATGGAACCAAAACACATGTATATTTATGTTGACGAAGGAGGTATTTAGCAATAGTATAGGCTGGCACCTTGAATATAATCCCCAAACAGTTGTCAATAGAAGGAATGCAAATACAGCAATTGAGAAAATTACTTCAAAGCTTCTTTCAAGCTAAACCCAAGCTTTAGAAACAGTACCTGTTATCAGAGGAATTTTCTCACATTAATTTTGCAAAAGGTCTTTTGCGACTTTGAAATCCTGTAAGGGCCAATAGTTAATACAAGGTAAGTTCACAGCTCAAATACTCCAGGTGTGAAGCCGCACCCAAAGGGAGAGTAGGGTTGGAGGATCGGAACCAACGTGCTGCCAGCCAACCTTCAAACCCATTTGTCAGAGGAGTATGGCATCAATGAATTGACCCTTATATTCCAGCCATTTTTCAACTTCCCTCCTCCATCGTGAAGGGATTGCCTTCCCCTCTTAATGGCCCTCAATTTGATTTACACGTCACATACCATTCTCTGGCCTCCATTCAACTCCTTTTCTAATGGTCAGGCTGAAATCAGGAATTCATATCCGAGATATAGGTTTAATGGGGAGTACTCAAAAAGCATTGCCTTCTGTGATACTGAAGGCATAAGCCAGAAAGATCCAACTTTCGAAATATACTTTGAGCTCAACCAGGAAAGCCATTGTCCAAGGCACACCGTTTCCCTCGACCTATAACTATTAATTAGGATATCTTCTTGTCATTTGTTATCCAAGGATACTTAGGACGGGGTTAGGGTTTGCTGTGATGCCTCTCAATTTACTCAGGCTCTGATTCAGGACAGAATAGCAATGGGGTATGAGCTCCACTGACTGTATCATCCTTGACTCCAACCACTTTTCCTGGATTCCGTTATTAGTCATACTGGGCTGGCTCCTTGTGGTTATCCCATTGCCAATCGGGAAATAGGTACATAGCAAAATAGAAACAGGAGTAGATCATTAATTCTTTGAGACCATTCCTTCCTTCAGTGAAATAGTTGCTGTGGTCTAACTTTACACAACCACCCTTAATAGCGCATATAGATTGGTTAACAAAAATCAATCAATCAATCTCAGATTTCAAAGCAACTGTTTCAGCAAGGTTTACCTCAGTGTACAAGTGACTTGAGGTAGGCGGTATTGTTTTGCTAGAACGATTTATTTACATTATTTACATGCTGGCACAGTGGTTAGCACTGCTGCCTCACAGTGCCAGGGACCCAGGTTCGATTCCCGGCTTGGGTCACTGTGTGTGGAGTCTGCATGTTCTCCCCATGGCTGCTCCGATTTCCTCCCACAGTGCGAAAGACATGCTGATTAGATGCATTGGCCTTGCTAAATTCTCCCTCAGTGTACCTGAATAGGTGCCGGAGTGTGGCAACTAGGGGATTTTCACAGTAACTTCATTGCAGTGTTAATGTAAGTCTACTTGTGACACTAATAAATAAACTTTAAACTTTACAAGTTACCAAAGTAAGCACACAGTATTCAGGATACAGACTATTCTGCGCTGAGCTCTCTCGACGGGAATTGGAGCAGATGAGGGGCAGACAATAGGAAGGTTCATTGATCTAGGACGGGATTTTACGGTTTTGCAACGAAGGAGGCTGTAAAACCCTGCCCAAATTATTTCTGCTGGTAGGACCAGAACATAGCTTAAAAACTGATCTGGTCTCTGATGTCACAGTTAAATCTTTAATTTCCTCATGGCCTCAATAACATAACCATTAACCCATTAGTCTACATTCACAATTGACCTAGCATCACTGCCATTTGCAGAAGAAAGTTTCGAACTCCTACTACCTTTTATGTGGAAGCATTTCCCAATTTCACTCCCGAAAGGTTTGGCTGTAATTTTTAAGCTATGTTCTGGTCCTACCAGCAGAAATAATTTGGGCAGGATTTTACGGCCTTGTTCGTTGCAAAACCCTAAAATCCCGCCCTAGGTCAATGAACCTTCCTATTGTTTGCCCCTCATCTGCTCCAATTCCCATGGTGAGCGGGGCAGTAAAATTCCAGCGTTTATCTCTTTCAACCCTATTTGTTCCCTTTAATATCTTGGAACGTTTGATCAAATCACTTGTTAATCTTCTAAATTCCAGGGCATACAACTACTGTTTGTGCAATCTCACTTCGTAATTCAACTCTTGGAATCCTGGTATAATTCAGCACTCCATTCAAGGCCAGTATATCCTTCCCAGAACTATTCACGTTACTCCAGATGTGGTCTAATCAGTGCTTTATATATTTGCAGCGTGACTTTTATTTCTTTGTATTCTATACTCTAGATACAAAGGGCAGCATCTTTTATTTCCTGTACCAGTCCATGACATTTTAGTGATTTATGTAGATGCACTCTCAAGTCACTTTGGATCGCCACTGTTTCCAGCTCTTCACCATCGAGAAGGAACTTTGCTCTACCCTTTTCAGTTCCAAAGTTGATGGCCTCACATCTGTCTACTTTGAAATCCATTTGCCATTTTTTTGTTTAATCTATTAAATATCCCTTTGCAATGTTCTGCTTCTACCTACAGTACTTACAATGCCACCTATCTTGGTGTTGTCAGCAAACTTGGATGTGTGGCTTTTATGCCATCATCTAAGTTATCAATAAATATGGAGAGTAGTTGAGCCCCCAATACAAATCCTTGGGGGCCACCATTAGTCATAACCTGCTAATTATAGCACCTGCCCTTTGTTGCCATTCTGTTTTCCACCACAAAGCCAATTTCCTAACTTGGGAAATAATTTGGCTTTAGTTCCGTGGGCTTTAACCTTAGCTGAGAGTCTCTTATGAGGAAGTTTATCAGATGCCTTCTGGAACTCTCTTTCAATAATATCCATAGACAATCCCTTGTCCATTAGCCTAGTCAGTCACCTCTTTAAATATATCATTCAGGTTCATCAGGCATGACTTACAAATCCATGTCAAAGTGAAACGGAAATACAAGGGGAAGGGCACTGCTGCACCAGAAAATGTGCCGAGGGCCCTTAAAAATACAGCAGAGCTTGAAAAATATAGGTCAATGTCTTGGAGAGGGAGTAACTGCTTGGCCCTTTCCATCCATCTGTAAAACTTAGCGCCATTATCCAAACCTGTTACCTTTCGCAAGATGGTACTGGGTGACAGCAGTAAAATGGGCACACTGATACATAAAAGCTAAGCGCTCTGTCTTTTGTGAAAGAGGAGGCAACAGTCCCTGTAACATCTCAAACATTGGGGGAAGATGAAGGGCCATGAGGGTGCTGGGGGACAGAGGTAACATTTCTGATGGGAATATGGAGCTCTGTTGGCAAGCTGGTTTTGCCATGTTTTTGGCTGAACTCCTATCTGATTTGGGGCAAGGTTAAAGAAAAAAATCTAATCCTTCATGTTGCAACTGATACAGTGAGTGAGGAATCAGAGGATGGGCACCTGTAAACCTCACACATGAGATACAACTTGAGAAAAGGACTGGAGATGAAGGGGAAATTATGGGGTCAGGAAAATAAATCCTGCTGCTTTCAATTAAGGTGTAAAACTCCTCGGGGGTTTTGAAGGAGTTGGAAGGGCGATTTTGAGCCCATGTTAACAATGTGTGGGATCACCACAAAGGGCGGGAACCGCATTTTAATGTTCATGAATACATTTGAATGTAATTCTCCAGCCTTCTGCCACATGATCTCCCCCTCACTGAATATTCAAACCTCACCGATGTGACATACCAGCTATTTGAAAATGTGAATAAGTCAAGAGTGTCCCCTTGGGACATAAAGGTAAGTATAACCACTGGGAGATGAGGGACATGCCTGGGCAGTGCCCTGCAACTGTCCCTGGTACTACTAACTTGGGGGGAGAGCCCGATGATTGAGCAGGTGGGCAGTGGAAATGGGGTAGGGGGGGGAAGACTTTGATGATAGTGGGGAGGCGGGAAGAGAGAGACCAATGATTGTGATGCCGATGATTGTGTGGGGGTGGGGGAAGAGAGAGACCGATGATTGTGTGGATGGTGGGTGTGGGGTGGGAGAGGGGTTGGGGGGGCAGTCCCTGATGCCTCCATGGTGGGGGGGGTGTTGAACTTCAGTTCTGATCATGGCACCCTTTAAAGATGGCGTCTGTAGAGCTAACCTTGCTGTCTCCATCAGACCCCGTCCCACCAGACTGACAGCAAAAGCCCGCCCACTCATTCTTTTTTCTTCAGAGAGGTTCAAGATCTGGAGTAAGAACTTGGCAAGCCACCGGTTTTCAGTCAGAGCCTGACACTTTGAAAAAATATGGGAAAATTCCACCTGTAAAGTTTGGTGCCTTTCTCATCAGTAACAACATAACTTGGTGCACTAAAAGATACTAGCCAGGGCCAGAGACAGATAAGGACCGAGTAAAAAATAGTAGGAAAGGGAAACAAAATGTTAAAAGTGCTCACCTTAAGGTTTTGTATCTGAATACTTGGAGCATTTGAAACAAAATGGATGAATTAGTTGCACAGATAGATGTAAAGGGGTATGATATAGTTGGCATTACGGAGATGTGGCTCTAAGGTGACCAAGGATGAGAACTAAACATTGAGGGCTATTCAGTCTTTAGGAAGGACAGACAGAAAGAAAAACGTGATGGAGTTACATTGTTGATCAAAAATGATATTGATACGATATTGAGGAAAGAGATTAGCATTGATGATGTGGAATCTGTATGGGTCGAGTTAAGAAACAACAAGGGGCAAAAACATTGATGGGGGTGGTATAGAGACCACCAAACTGTAATGGTAATGTTGGGAAAAGCATTAGACAGAATATCAGGGATGCATGTGTTAAAGGAACATTTATAATTATGGGCAACTTTAATCTGCATATAGATTGGGAGAGTCACGTTAGTCACAGTACAAGAGAGGACAAATTTCTGGAGTGCATACGGGATGGTTTTCTGGAGCAATACATTGAGGAACCAACAAGGAAACATGCCATCTTGGACTGGGTGTTGTGCAATGAGAAAGGATTAGTTGGCAATCTAGTTGTGAGAGAACACTGGGGAACGAGTGACCATAATATGGTTGAGTTCTTTGTCAAGACAGGTAATGATGTAGTTGATTCTGAGACCAGGGTCCTGAACCTCAATAAAGGTAACTATGATGGTATGAGGCATTATTTGCCATGATGGACTGGGAAACATTACTGAAAGGACAGACAGTGGACAGGCAATGGCAGGCATTTAAAGATCAAACAGGTGGACTCCAGGAGTTGTTTATTACTGATTGGCGCAAGAGTGGTAAGGGAATTATGGCCAAACCATGGCTTACACGGGAAATTAGAGATAGTATCAGATTCAAGGAAGAAGTATATAAATTGGCAAGAAAAAACAATAGGCCTAAGGATTGGGAGCAGCTTAAAATTCAGCTGAAGACCAAGGGATTGATAAAGAAGGGAAAAATTGAGTAAGAAAGTAAGTTAGTGAGGAACATAAAAACTGACTGGAGAAGTTTATATAGGTATGTAAAGAGAAAAACATTGACAAAAATGAATGTAGGCCCCTTACAGTCAGAAACGGGGGAATTCATAACAGGGAATAAAGAAATGGCTGAGGAATTAAATTAATACATTGCTTCAGTTTTCACAAAGGAAGACTTGAATGATGTACCAGAAGTTCTGAGAGAAACAAGTTTTAGTGAGGAGCTGAAGGAAATCAGCATTAGTAGAGAAATGGTTTTGGGGAAATTGTTGGGATTGAAGGTAGATAAATCTCCAGGTCCTGATAATCTTCATCCTACTATTTCCAGGGCTACTTAAGGAAGTAGCCCTGGAAATAGTAGATCTATTGGTGGTTATTTTCCAAAATTTTTTGGACTCTAGAATGGTTTCTACAGATTGGTGGGTAGCTAATGTAAGCCCGCTATTCAAAAAGGGAAGTAGAGAGGAAACAGGGAACTACAGACCAGTGAGCCTAACGTCGGCACAGGGGAAGTTGCTAGAGTCCGTTATCAAGGATTTCATAACTCGGCATTTGGAAGGCAGTGGTATAATCAGACAAAGTCAGCATGGATTTACAAAAGGGAAATCACGCCTAACGAACCTATTGGAATTCTTTGGGATGTAACTAGTAGAGTTAACCGAGGAGAACCAGTGGATGCGATTTATTTAGACTTTCAGAAGGCTTTTGACAAACTCTCACATAGCAGACTACTATGTAAAGTTAAAGCACATGGGATTGCAGGTAATGTCTTGAGATGGATAGAAAGCTGGTTAGCAGATAGGAAGCAAAGGGTTGGCATAAATGGGTCATTTTCTGGTTGGCAGTCAGTGACTAGTGGAGTTCTGCAGGGATCTGTGCGAGGACCCCAACTGTTCACATTATATATTAATGATTTGGAAGAGGGAACTGAATGTATTATCTCCAAATTTGCAGATGATATAAAGTTGGGTGGGGGGTGAGCTGTGAGGAGGATGCAGAGATGCTTCAGTGTGATTTGGATAGGCTGAGTGTGTGGGCATCTGCATGGCAGATGCAGTATAATGTGGATAAATGTGAGGTTATCCACTTTGGTAGCAATAATAGGAAGACAGACTATTACTTGAATGGGTGTAAATTGAAAGAGATGGATACTCAGCGAGACCTTGGTGTCCTCCTGAATCAGTTGCTGAAGGTAGGTACAGCAGGCAGTAAAGAAGGCAAATGGTATGTTGGCCTTCATCGCGAGAGGATTTGAGTATAGGGATAGGGATGTTTTGCTGCAATTGTACAGGGTGTTGCTGAGGCCACAACTAGAGTATTGTGTGCAGTTTTAGTGGCCTTATCTGAGGAAGGATGTCCTTGCTATAGAGGGAGTAGAAATATAAGTCTAATTTATGTACTCCCTTTCCAGAGTTTAACCATGGAGCCCTGGTAATGTTCTGATGAACCCCCAAGGCCCAATATTTTCTAAGCTGCAGTCCTGAGAACAGTACACCATACTTCAGGTGTGGTCCATATCTACGGGCGGTAGTCCCTCTTAAAGTGTTAGGATGGGAAGGCTGGAACAGAACAGGATTATTTTTTTTAACAGGATGATGGCTAGCAGGGGCTGGAGGTGACATGCAGTGGAGCTGTTGAGCCAGGGGAGGAAAACGTTTGTGGCAGCCACTAGAGGATCCTTTATGGTCAGTGTTTAGGCTGTCCAAAGACAAAATAATCCTATGTTAAGCAAGGGTCCTTAATGGCCTTTAACGGTATTAAGCTCCTCATTAAAATTTGCAAGACACCTAAAGCCTGCTGTCAGGCACACCTGCAGAGCAGTCTGCATCACAGCACCCACAATGCAGATTGTGTCCTGAAAGTGGTACTATTTTGCACCAATTTTCTGCTTGGAAAATGGAGGCAACGAAGCCTTATTTCTTCTTCAGACTCTGGAAGCTAGCCAACAGATGAGAGATTTTCATTGATGGTTTGAGCACGTCGCTGGTAAAATGATAGAATTACCAGCCAAGGGATTTACTCTGCTATTGTGAGCAAGAGTATTGCCAAAACGCTTCCTTCTCCCTGATCCCCTCAGCAAGAAAACAAGAAGATGATTACTAAAAACTTCGGAAGTATAAAGAAAAAGAATCCCCTTACTTATGCTCTATCTGACTGGCACACAGTCTGTGCTTCACGCTGCTGCTTGGTTAGATTTCACTCCCTTTATAGAAATTTCCCAGAATCAGAGACGGTGAAGAAAGATGCACCTCAGCCTCTGAGTTGGCTATGTGTCATTCATCTCTGCTCCTTTTTTGAATGCTCACCATTTGAACCAGACTGGAAGTCAGTGGCCCCTTTCGAGGGTCTCTCTCTCTCTCTCTCTCTTTCTCTCTCTCTGAGAACAGGCTGTGCAACTCAGGGCCAGATGGTTCCCGTCTGCTGGATTTCTTAAATGTACTTCCTCCCACAGACAAGAGACACCGCCCCCCCCCCCCACCACCACCACCCACCCCTGCCTGTACTCTTTTGCTCTGTGACTGGAAATAATCTTTTATTACCCAGTTGTTCGGAAGTGGCCTATTGCCCTTGATTAGATACCACTAGGCCCTATCAGAGGATTGCTGTTGTGCTGGCTGTTAGTTTTTTTTCCGCTTGGCGATCCAGTGTCAGGAGAAACAATGAGAGGCTTTGCAGGGTTAGAGGGCTGGGAAGTCGCAGCTGGGGGCTGGGTGAGGGGTAGAGTAGAAATTTGCCAATAGTTTGAAAAGATTTACATTCTTTTGTTCTTTTTTTTTGTCAGCCTCGCACCAGCTACAGTTATTCATCATGAACAGGGGGTGCAGCAAAGCAGACTCATGTGGAGGTTATTTTTTTTTAAATCTGCGTGAAATTAAAGAGAGATGTGTTAAAAGCGGGAATAAAGGCGTTGCAAGCTACTTCAGTTCAACAAATCTCATTAAAAAATATCATGCCCGGGGTAATCTTTTGTATCAGATCGGCGGAGAGAAATATTTTTAAAAAGGATTTCGGAACCTTATTAAAATATAAATACATACTCTCTTTCTGCATGAGGACACTTTTTAAAAAATCAGCTCTGATTTTCCTGGGAGCTTCTCCTGTTTCGCCAGGTGGAAACAGGCGTTCTGATAATGCTCTTCATCTGAAGTTATGCCTGTACAGAGGAAACTCCAAGGAAAATCGCCATCAATGTACTTCAGGTTGCTTTAATATTCTTTTTGATGGTCCGACTGTCCCTCTTTCCCTCTCAAGGTAATGTTTCACAGGCACTGACTCCAACAGAGATCGTGTCCACACAGTCACTCTCCACACATGAACCTGGTATGTGAATGTTGACATGTTAGTCAAGCATCCAGCTGATCCCAAACTTGCTCTCACCCAACCGTCATGTTAATGCACTGGGATATAGTGTCCACGGAGAATGTGGAGCGGACAAATTGCAACGCCAATCAGTTGTAATGCTAACTTGATGTCAGCACTGCCATTTTAGAAACATAAAAACATAGAAAACAGGTGCAGGAGTAGGCCATTTGGCTCTTCGAGCCTGCACCATCATTCAATATGACCATGGCTGATCATGCACTTTCAGTATCCCACTCCCCCTTTCTCTCCATATCCCTTGATCCCTTTAGCTGCAAGGGCCACATCCAGCTCCCTCTTGAGCATATCTACCGAACTGATGCCAACAGCTTTCTCTAGTAGAGAATTCCATAGGTTCACAATTCTCAGAGTTAAGCAGTTCTTCCTCATCTCAGTCCTGAATGGCTTACCCCTTATTCTTAGACTGTGACCCCTAGTTCTAGACTTCCAAAACATCAGGACCTTTCTTTCCGCATCTAGCCTGTCTAGTCCCATCAGGATTTTATATATTTCTATGAGATCCCCTCTCATTCTTCTAAATTCCAGTGAGTACAAGCCCAGTTGATCCAGTTTCTCTTCATATGTCAGTCCTGCCATTCTGTGAGTCGGTCTGGTGAACCTTTGCTAGACTCCCTCAATAACAAGGATGTCCTTCCTCAGACTAGGAGACCAAAACTGCACACAATACTCAAGGTGTGGCCTCACCAAGGCCTGTATAACTGCAGCAAGACATCCCTACTCCTGTACTCAAATCCTCTTGCTATAAAGGCCAGCATGCCATTAGCTTTCCTCACTGCCTGCTGTACCTGCATGCCAACCTTCAGCGACTGTTCCACCATGACACCCAGGTCATGTTGCACTTCCCCTTTTCCTAAACTGCCATCATTCAAATAATAATCTTCCTTCCTGTTTTTGCCACCAAAACCTCACGTTTAGCCACATTATATTGCATTCGCCAAGTATTTGCCCACTCAGCCAGCCTCAACAACCCAAGTCACCCTGTATCCTCTTAGCATTCTCCTCACACTGCACATTGCCACCCAGCTCAGTGTCTTCTCCGAATTTGGAGATATTGCATTCAATATCTTCGTCCAAATCATGAATGTATGTTGCGAACAGCTGGGGTCCCAGCACTGAACCCTGCGGAACCCATTAGTCACTGCCTGCCACTCTGAAAAGGACCCGTTTATTCCCACTCTCTGCTCCCTGTCTGCCAACCAGTTCTCTGTCCACACCAATACATTACGCCCTATACCATGAGCTTTGATTTTGCTCACTAATCTCTTGTGTGGGACCTTGTCAAAAACCTTTTGAAAGCCCAGATAAACAACATCCACTGGTTCACCCTTGTCCACTCTACTGGTCACATCCTCAAAAAATTCCAGAATATTTGTCAAGCACGATTTGGAGCTCAATGTTCCAGCTATTTCCCTCCCTTCACCTCACATAGGAGCACACAGCAGTGTAGAGACCATCAACAACTTCCAGCTTAATTGCTGTTAGATTGCTTCTGGCTCTTGCTGCAATTGGAGAAGTGTTTGGTCATTTCCAGAAGTTGTTTAAAGTTTAAAGGGAGTGATGTGATGTTTGCTGAAGGACTTTGTCCTCACTTCAAGGTTTCTATACAGGTTCCCAGACATGGAGATACTTGTCTTGGATTTATTAAAAATTTATGGGACGTGGGTATTGTATTTATTCTCCATCTCTAATTGCCTCTGAAAAAGTGATGGTGAGCTGCCTTCTCATTGTAGGAACACTCATAGTGCTGTTAGAGAGAGAATTCCAAGAATTTATCCCAGTGACAGTGAAGGGGCAGCGATATATTTGCAAGTCAGGATGGTGCATTATTTGGAGAGGAACTTGCTGGTGGTGGCGTTCCCACGCAACTGCTGCCCTCATCCTTCTAGACGGTGGTGGTCTTGGATTTGAAAGGTGTTGTCAAAGGACTCATAAAACTGGAACCAGAGGGCACAACCTTAGGCTAAAGGGATGATCCTTTAAAACAGAGATGAGGAGGAATTTCTTCAGCCAGAGAGTGGTGAATCTGTGGAACTCTTTGCCGCAGAAGGCTGTGGAAGCCAGGTCATCGAGTGTCATTAAGACAGAGATAGATAGATTCTTGATTAATAAGGGGGTCAGGGGTTATGGGGAAAAGGCAGGAGAATGGGGATGAGAGAAGTATCAGCCCTGATTGAATGGCAGAGCAGACTCGATGGGCCGAGTGGCCTAATTCTGCTCCTATGTCTTATGGTCTTATGGTTGTGCCTACCGTGCATCTTGTAGATAGTGCACGCTGCCACCATTGTGCATCAGTGGTGGATGAAATGAATGCTGAAGGTGGCGGATAGGGTGCCAATCAAACGGGCTGCTATGTCCTGGATGGTGTTGAGCTTCTCGAGTGTTATTGGAGTGGCACTCATCCAGGCAACTGGAGAGTATTCCATGACATTCCTGACTTGTGCCTTGGACAGTCTTTAGGGAATCAGGAGGTGCGTTATTTACTGAAGAATCCCCAGCCTCTGATCTGTTTTTGTAGCTACATTATTTATATGGCTGGCCCAGTTCAGTTTCTGATCAATGGTAATCGCCCCCCTAGGCTGTTGATAATGGGGGACTCAGCATGGTAATGCCATCGAATGTCAAGGGGTGATGGTTAGACTCTCTCTTGTTGGAGATGGTCATCGTTTGGCACTTGTGTGATGTGAATGTGACTTGCCACTTATCAGGCCAAGCCTGAATATTGGCCAGGTCTTGTTGCTTGCGCATGGCCTCGGACTGCTTCAGTATCAGAGGAGTTGTGAACGGTGCTGAACATTGACTACAGCATAACAAGCTGCTGAAAGAGAGGGAGGAAGAGAGGAAAAAGCGAAGATGGGATCTCAGCAGGAGGCCAAATCTGCCCAGAGAGCTCAGGGAGCAATTCTACCTCAGGATCGGAAAATCCTGCCCAAGGACTTTTGCATGGTCCGTCCCCTGCGTGCTACGATTCCCGTGGCGAGTGGGACAGGAGAATTCTGTCCATTGTGTCAAAGACCTCTGCTTCAATTAGGAGGTACTCGTGAAATCTGCCAGCCGCTGCAACCACAACTGCAGCCTTAGAGCAGGGCAAGGATGGCATTCCCAATAACTGTGAAGGTGAGCATGATTATGGAGTTTATGTGTCTGGCTTTTTCCAAGCTGGAACAGGTGATATTTGCAACTTCTCCAAATTCACTGTCCGCTATTGGATAAGGGAGGTCAGTGGAGCTCTGTGTTCTAAGGGAGCTGAATACATTTAATTCTCTCTGGCCAGAGGTGGACATTGTGAGGACTGCAGAATTCCCCATAATGCATAGGGAGACGTTGAGACTCCCTATCGGTGCTGAGATGGACATTAACTGGAAGGCATCCCACTTTGTCCACATCAAGTCAACATTAAGCCTGTCTGGATACCCTGGCAGCAGGGTTAAGTGGCGTCATTCTTAAAGAGGGCAGCAGGTTCATGTTCCACTGCACTCCCCGGCACCTCCACAATTCTAGCTTTGTGTTGGAGGACACGTTGCTGCGTTGCTGTCAGACCCCCTTGAACACTGGTGTCTTCAGCTATGATGGCAGCATGGCAGCATGGGCAGCCAAGAAACTCCATGACAGCAAACTGAGCTTGCATGAGAGCAGTCTGAAATTGTGAGGCAGTCAGCCAAGCTTGCAATACCTCAGTAGAACTTCCACAGCAGCATCAAGACATTGGTTGGCTTGAGCTGCAATGGAAACTGGGATATTGGCAATTGGATGCTGCAGTATATGGAAGTGTTCTCATGGAGTAGCTATCACTCCACACTGGAGTGGATGGACTCCACACTCTTCACAATGTGCTATGCCAAGTTGGCGCAAGTCTCCTCCAAACCCCGTGGCATTGACTGCAGGCTTTCTAGCAGACCTCCCAACACACCAAGCATTCCAGTGTGCATACCCCTCATCAGCCTTCTATTTTATGCTGTCCATTGAAGTTTCCACCTGAGACCTCTGCAGCAGAACTCATGTGCGACCTCTCCCACCAGCAAGTTAGTGTCTGCTCTACTCTATCCCCTGCCCTAGCTGCAGTCACTTTTGCCTGGTGTCTCACCACTTGCAGAACCTCTCTATAAGCTGCGCCCTAAAGTGTAGATATTTGAGCTGGTGGCAGCACAGCAAGTGAGTGTTTCTTCATCATCACTACTTTTCTGGACTCCTCACTTTCTCTTTCGTCACTGCCAGGTTGCAGTTGCTGAGCAACTGAAAGGAAAAAGGCACAAGAATAAGGTTGTGGTGAGTAGTGAGGAGGGGAAGTATCTGCAGCTCGTAAACGAGGAGAGATTGGGAAGTGAGGGGGTCATGGATGTGAGAACGAGGATTAAGGTTGAACGCACCCTCATCCTCAATAGTTTCAACACCACCATTTGCCTCAGGCATGGCAGCTCCAATATTGTGACCGGCCTCCTCCATGGGGATAAGAACAAACAGCTATGCCCACTCCCCTCCAGTGAAATGCACCTTGTCCCGCAAAAGAGGGGGATGGTTGTCTGTGGCTCAAGCTTTCTATTTGGGTGATATGACTGCCATGGTTGAATAATGGGCAACACGGTGGCACAGTGGTTAGCACTGCTGCCACACAGCGCCGGGGACCTGGGTTCAATTCCTGGCTTGGGTCACTGCCTGCACGGAGTCTGCACGTTCTCCCCGTGTCTGCGTGCGTTTCTTCCAGGTGCTCCGGTTTCCTCCTATAGTCCGAAAGACATGCTGATTCGGTGCATTGGCCATGCTAAATTCTCCCTCAGTGCACCCGAACAGGCGCCGGAGTGTGGCAACTAGGGAATTTTCACAGTAACTTCATTGCAGTATAAATGTAAGCCTACTTGTGACACTAATGAATAAATAAATAGCTGCCAATGCACAAACTTTGAGGTGTGGCTATGGGGCTTGCAGTGTTGTTAAACATGTAAGGGTGAGGAACTGTAGACATGGCATGACTGGGTGAATGATGGGAGTGTGGTGCATTGGGCAAAGTGTGAGATTGTCATGGTGCAATCATTGGGATGGTCCATTGAAGATGGGTTTACTGAGATGGAGCACTCATGTGAGGTCCATTGAACCTCTTATGGTTCTGCATCCAGCTCCTCAGGGTTTGATACCTGATATTGACTGTCACAGCTACCTGATTCCACTGATTTCTGTGATTTTGTCCGGAGGGCCCAGATGACACTTTCTTCCTCTGTATCACCTTGACCAAGGCTTCCAGTCAGAAAATCTCAAGAGCACACTGTCCTATTGTAATTCACATCTTTCGCAAGCCAAACTGATTTTTACAAGGGGCAGAATTCTCCCAAAAACGGTAAGAATAATGGAATGATCCGTGCCGGTCTCTCAGGCGCATTCCACACCGCAATCCTTCCACATCCATTCACATTTTGGGAGAGTGGTGAGTTTTCTGCCAGAGTGGGGGGCGGGGCTTGAACATGCCAGTGAGCCTGGCTTCAGAGCGCATGGGTGCCATTTCTCAAGGGCGCCCTGACCCACAATGCACTCCCTTCCCCCATGGACATCAGGACACTGCCAACCCCACCCCACTCCATCAGTGGCATGTTCCCCCACTTCCTCCCCGACACAGGTCACTGGCATCGGGGCATCAGGGCCTACCCAATGGGTCCCCCTTCAGGATCCCCAACATGCCCCCCCACCACCACCCCCCCACAAAAACAGGACCCCTCACATGACCCCTGGCAAGATCCACCCCTGCATGACCCCTGACATGACCGCCCCGCAAACACCCCCATCATTGTCTCCACTCAGGCCTCACCCTCTTGGCACTGCCCCAGGCACACTGGCAGTGCCCAACTGGTGCTGCTGTGATGCCTGGTGACTTTTGCTAGGGTGCCAGGTGGGCATTGTCAGGTAGGCACTGCCCGATGGGCACAGCCCGACCATGCTCCTGACCACCCGGGGGCTTCAATGGCCTTCGAGTCCCCCAGTGTGGCCATCACACCAGGTCTCCGCTGGAGAGCAGTAGTGATTCGCGGCGGTGTGACCACCTGCTGGAGAGGTGGGAACGTTCCGGAAGGGGGGACCGATCGTGTGCCGAACTCGCTAATGGGATTGAAATCCAGACAATCTCATGTAAATTCGGTTTGCACCATTAGAAAGGGGCCAGGACGATTGCAAACTGTTTGGCACCGGATGCAAAACTGACTTTTAGTCCCATGCACTATTTTCCGGGATTGGCATGATCTGTGCCAGGCATGGCGAGGTCGGAGAATCGCTCCCCAAGGACTTACAGCACCTGTTCCAGGCAAAATGCTGTTCCCCTTGAGGAGCTGCAGTCTGATCAGTGCAGGCTAGCTTCAACTCATACAAGCTCCTCATGATTTTCTGCCCCCTGCTTGGCATGCAGGCACTACACAACACGCACAGTATTAGCTGCACACTGCTATCACCTAAATGGGTTGACAGCACAACCTTTGTCAGTTGCCTGCATCAGAAGTAATGGGTACAGATTAATCGCGCATTGCCTTCCTGTTTTTAGGCCTTATTTTGCAGCCCTTATCCCTAAATATTTCCCTTTGAAAGAAGAATGGGGACCTCCCCACGAATCATCCCAGAATATTCCTGGGCTTGAACTTTCCGACCACATTTTATTCTCATTTTACTCTCCCAAACGCACCTCATTCCTACTGGCAAAATGCATGGCCTCAGGTCTTGGTGTGTGCAAAGTTCAATCTCCACCTGGTCAAGCGGCCCAGTGTTCTGGCAGTGAAATTTCTGAACCGCTGTTGATAATCATTTCAATGCTTGCACACATTTGAAGAGAATTTCACTGCATTTTCAAATATCTCCGCTTCTCCCTTTGACATTGGGAACATACTCGTAAGGGGAGGCTGTGACTTTGCTGATATTTCTTGTAAATTAGTTTTGCTCCCACCATCTTCAGCTGACCTCTGGCTTTTGATCAGTTTTAGAAGTATGAAGATTGTTTCCTATATAAAACACACACACCCTTAAATAGCAGGTAATCTCATAGCCTCGTTTCTTTCATGGACTTTTTACGGAAGTTTCAGCCTATTCTAACCTATCAGTTGTGGTTACAGCTTTATCAGTCGAGCTGGAGGTTAGAAGGACACAACATTGTATTAAATAATACCAATTTGGGGCTGGGTGGGGGAGGGGAAATATTTTGATGGAAGAACACTCATTAGACAAATTTGGAAATGGTTGTTAATGCAAGTTGTAAAGTCTGGAACACTGTAGGTGCTGTTGTGTACATTTTTCATTTGCATTTCAATGAAAGCTGCTTGTTGACTTGGTGCCCAGTGCTGCTGTAGATATATCAGAATACGCCTTTGTTGGTTTAAGCTGCGGTCGAGTCCACTATTTTCAGCAGGGGGGAGGTGCATTTAGTTTGCTTAGTCAGGCAGAACACTGAACAGGAAGGAAGGAAGGAAGAAGAGATTCTCCTTAGTTCTATTGTCTAGTAACACAGCTTAAGCAGTCAAATGACCGTTTAGTCTATAGGGTACACTTTAGTCCCACACTGATTCTCAGAATGAGAAGAGAGAGGGAGCAGAGGTGGGGTCAGCTACTACACCAGCCCATCCATAAGATTTGTAATTCGTCTTTCTTTACTCTTAGCACTCAACTGTTTTAACCCTTTCCATTCCAAGTTTGTTTTGTAGGACAGGTTTTATCAGACAGGGTAGGGCTGCCCTGACTATATTGCAGTATAGGGCTGTTAAACCCATGTTACAGACTACATTATCAGTCATTTTTGGTTTGCAAGCTTGGAAAATCCATATTTCTAAATACCCCGCGCTGTCCTTTTGTACCTGATGCCACTGATAAACCAGCATCTGGTTTGGCAAAGAATGGAATATTACTATTCTTTACATCTGAGTAAAACATTTTTCAGATGCTCCAAATGTGTAACTTTCATCTCAAAATTATTAAGTTAAATTTGAACCTTTAAAACATGAGAGCAACCTTTTTGTGACAAGAAGGGAATGGTATTCCAATACAATTCCTGCCACCTTCTATCATTTAACAAATGGTGGTCTCCAGTGTGGTTGGTAATAGCAATCACTTTCACTATTATGAGTGCCAGTGTCATAAAATACATTTATATGCAGGATATCTCGATAAGTGCCATTTGCAAGAGAGGAACTCTTTTCTCCATGTTAATGTAATCACATCTATGTTTGATGTGTGTGTGGTCACACTAATGTATTAATATGAAGCAATGCAAGGGTTTGCTACACACCTAGTCAAGTGCACAATTACCAAAGCAACTCATTAGTATTAGCAAATGATGACTTAATTGCTCATTTTAACTGACGCATTCTGAAAGAGAAAAGAATTATTCCAATTCTGGGATTTGTCGAAGTAGTCATGATGTGGAGATGCCGGCGTTGGACTGGGGTAAACACAGTAAGAAGTTTAACAACACCAGGTTAAAGTCCAACAGGTTTACTCACCTGAAGAAGGGGCTTGGAGCTCCGAAAGCTTGTGTGGCTTTTGCTACCAAATAAACCTGTTGGACTTTAACCTGGTGTTGTTAAACTTCTTACTTTGTCGAAGTAGCCACAGATTCAAATCCAAAATTGACAAACAATTTCGGCATTACGTATCATGTCCATTGGATGCACCTCTCAATAATTATCTGAATTAATGTCTTCACTCTATCAACTTAAAAAGATTTAGTATTCTGTTAAATTTGTAAGGTGTGGAATTAATGGTGAGAAAAATGGGTTAGACCAGGTGAGTGAATCATGATACATGATTAAATGATTACTTTTCGTAGTGATGCAGGTACCACATAAATTTCATGCTGCCTGCTAATTTAAATGGTATTTTTTTATTTCAAAAATATACTTTATTCATATATAGTCAGAAAAAAATTACAGAAAACATTTTCAATCATTATATTCAGTGAAAAACGGTCGTATTTACATTTTCCCTAACATTGAAATTTACAGTATTCAGTCCAAAAACATTTCATATATTACAGTATAATCCAAAGTTCTTTATCAAACTATATACATTTGTCACATTTACACAGTTACACACAGTTATGCAGTCTGAGGGCTTTTTTACAGTTACTAGTACCTCGGTCTACATTGGTTTCCCATTGTGCCTTTGTGGCAGCTGCCCCAAACTTGAGAGCGCCCCTCAGCGTGTAGTCCTGGACCTTGGAATGTGCCAATTTGCAGCACTCGGTGGAGGACAATTCTTTGCACTGGAAGATCAGCAAGTTTCGGGCAGACCAAAGAGCGTCTTTCACCGAGTTGATGACCCTCCAGTAGCAGCTGATGCTTGTCTCGGCGTGTGTCCCTGGAAACAACCGGTAGAGCACAGAGTCCTGCATCACAGAACTGGTCAGGATGAACCTCGACAAATACCACTGCATCTCTCTCCAGGCCTTCTTTACAAAGACACAGTCCACAAGGAAGTGTGCGACCATCTCATCTGCCTGCCCCCGCAGCTGCTTCAAGGGCAATGTGTGGTGGTGGTGAGACTTTGGACTGCATGAAGGATCTGACGGGGATTGCCCTTCTCACCACCAGCCAAGCTAGATCTTGTTTGAAAGTTCTGGTCATGAGGCATTCTGCCAAATGACACTGACAGTCTGCTCAGGGAACCACCCAACAGGATCCACCAACTCCTTTTCTCTCAGAGCCTCGAGGACATTACGTGCTGACCACTGCTTAACCTCCTTGATTGTCAAAGATGTATTTCTGAATAAATTTCTCCACAAAGACAGGTGCTGTGGTACGGTCCAGCTACTTGGAATGTTCTGTGGCAATGTGGCCAGACCCATCTTCCGCAACACCAGGGACAGGTACAACCTCAAAAAGTAGTGGCACTTGGTGTTAGCGTACCGAGGATCTACACACAGCTTGATGCAGCTGCACACAAAGGTGGCCATCAGGATGAGGGCGGCATTGGGAACATCTTTCCCTTCCTTCTCCGGGATTTATGCATGGTATCCCTCCGGACACGATCCATCGTTGATCTCCAGATAAGTTTGAAGATGGCTCGGGTGACTGCTGCTGTGCAGAACCAGGGTATAGACCAGACCTGCGCTACATACAACAAAACAGAGAGTACCTCACACTGGATGACCAGGTTTTTGCCGGTGGTGGAGAAGGAACATTGCTCACACATGCCCAGTTTCTGCTTTACTTTGGTAATACACTCTTCCCAGTTTTTGGTACACGTCCCAGTCTCTCCGAACCATATCCTGAGCACCTTGAGGTAATCTGGTCTGACGATGAAGGGGACAAAGGATCGGTCAGCCCAGTTCCCGAAGAACATGGCTTTGCTCTTGCCCCTGTTTACCTTGGCTCCCGAGGTCAGTTCGAACTGATGTCAGACTTTGAGGAGCCTGCAAACAGATGACGGGTCTGAGCAGAAGACAGCCACGTCATTCATGTAAAGGGAGACTTTGACCTGTGTGCCTCCACTGCCTGGGATCGTAACTCCTTTAATGCCTTGATCCAAAGGGTTTAATGCAACACACAAACAGGATGGAGAAGAGAGCCTGATTCCAGATCTAATCTGAAAGCTTTCTGATTCCCACCCATTGATTGAAACTGTGCTACTGATGTTTGTGTAGAGCAGTTAGATCCAATTGCGGATTCCCTCCCCAAACCCCATTTTGGAGAGCGCATCCATCATGTAGGTGTGCGATATTCTGCCAAACACCTTCTCCTGGTCCAGGCTGATGATGCAGGTGTCTACCCAGCTGTCCTGCACATAGGCAATAATATCTCTGAGTAGTGTGAGGCTATCAGAGATCTTCCTGCTGGGTACAGCACAGGTCTGGTCAGGATGGATCACTAACTCAAGAGCAGACTTTACCCGGTTGACGATGACCTTGGCTAAAATTTTATAATCCATGTTCAGCAGTGAAATAGGTCGCCAGTTTCTAATTTCTTCCCTTTCCTCCTTCTGCTTATAGATAAGGGTAACGATGTCTTTCCTCATAGATTCTGATGTGCTGCATACTCTCGTACACTTCCAGCAGCTCTTCCAGTCCCACAACGCCGAGTACAACTCAGCCAGTAAGCCATCACGCCCGGGAGTTTTATTCATCTGAAAGGACTTGATGACCTTTGTCAGCTCATCCAGAGATAACGGTTTGTCCAGGCTCTCCTGCTTGCCATCGTCTAATACCTCCGTGATAAATGGTGATGATGTGTGGCCCTGTGTGAAGTATACTGCTGAGTGGCTAAATCCTCAGAAGGGGGCTGCAGTTTGTGTGAGTCTCGCACCACTTTAAAGTTAGTCTGCATTACATTTGAAGGATAGGAGCATTTTGGTTGGAGCAGCTACTCAAACTAGTTTGAGAACCGTCTCTGAGCAGAAGTAAGAGTGGAAATGATGCATCAGAACGTGCCCCTAATTGATCCAATACAGCATCAGCGGTCTTGGCGCAAGAGCTGTGTGGGAGGACAGAAGTCCCTCAGAAGTCCAGAAGGGCCTCCAGACAGACATTACGAAGGCAATGGGAGCAGATAGCTATTGTGTTGGTATTATAATAGCTCCAAGAGCTATTATAGAAGTTGAAAAGAAGTTTAATGAGTTTGCACCTGTGATCAACATTAGTGAATACATCTTTACATAGAATCCCTATAGCACAGAAGGAGGCCATTTGGCTGAGTGAGTCTGCACCAACCCTCTGACAGAGCATCTTACCCAAGCCCAGCCCCTGCCCTATCCCTGTAACCCCAAACATTTATCCCACCGATACCCCTAACCTACTCATCTTTTGGACACTAAGAGGCAATTTAGCATGGCCAATCCACCTAACCCGCACATAGAATCATAGAGTCATAGATGTTTACAGCATGGAAACAGGCCCTTCGGCCCAACTTGTCCATGCCACCCTTTTTTTAAAACCCCTAAGCTAGTCCCAATTGCCCGCACTTGGCCCATATCCCTCTGTACCCATCTTACCCACTGTCTAAACGCTTTTTAAAAGACAAAATTGTACCCACCTCTACTACCTCTGGCAGCTTGTTCCAGACACTCACCACCGTCTGTGTGAAAAAAGTGCCCCTCTGGACCCTTTTGTATTTCTCCCCTCTCACCTTAAACCTACGCCCTCTAATTTTAGACTCCCCTACCTTTGGGAAAAGATATTGACTATCTAGCTGATCTATGCTCATTATTTTACAGACCTCTATAAGATCACCCCTCAACCTTCCACGCTCCAGAGAAAAAAGCCCCAGTCTATCCAGCCTCTCCTTATAACTCAAACCTTCAAGTCCTGGTAGCATCCTGGTAAATCTTTTCTGCTTTCTTTCTAGTTTAATAATATCCTTTCTATAATAGGGTGACCAGAACTATACACAGTATTCCAAGTGTGGCCTCAACAGGACGTCCCAACTCCTGTATTCAATGTTCTGACCAATGAAACCAAGCATGCTAATGCCTTCTTCACCACTCTGTCCACCTGTGACTCTACTTTCAGGAGCTATGAACCCAAACCCCTAGATCTCTTTGTTCTGTAACTCTCCCCAATCTTCTACCATTAACTGAGTAAGTCCTGCCCTGGTTCAATCTACCAAAATGCATCACCTTGCATTTATCTAAACTAAACTCCATCTGCCATTCGTCAGCCCACTGGCCCAATTGATCAAGATCCCGTTGCAATCCGAGACAACCTTCTTCACTGTCCACTATGCCACCAATCTTGGTGTCATCTGCAAACTTCCTAACCATGCCTCCTATATTCTCATTTGGACTGTGTGATGAAACAGGAAACATACTCAGACACAGGGAGAACATGGAAACTCCACAAAGACAGTGACCCAGGGCCGGAATTGAACCAGGGTCCCTGGTGCTATGAGGCAGCAGTGCTAACCACTGTGCCACGCCGCTGTCACATGACATATCCTCGCAGCTGAACCACTTGTCTCTTGCACTGCTTCTATCATCAAACCTCCTGCCCTTCACATACCTACCAACAGTCTCTATCAAGGATGAACATTCATCTCCCCCTCACACATATAGGCTTGCCACAAGCTTCACGTTTCACAGCTTGTGCCCACTTCCAGCTATTCAACTGTGGCATCCCCCAAAGCACATTTCATCACAGTTCCCCCTCTCTACAGCCGCATCTAAACGGCAGGTGTCAGACAGGGCTGAGTGTCTTCACAGCATGGAAGAGACAGTGCTGGCAAACATTGGCATGGCCATGACTGAGACTTTGGCCAGTGGTTAGGCTGGAATAATAGAGAATGATGGTATGTTCTTACCTAATCCTCCTTCTCACATCCAATTTCCTCCCTCATCCCACAATCTCTTGCAATTTGAAAGCAATGTAAGAACGCACCTACCTTGCTTTGCCCCTGGATCCTCACCCTGACCCTACTTTTGGGCTTTGTTATTGCAGATCCCCAAAAATTACTTTGTCAAGAACTAGTGCAGGAGACTGAAGTGCAAGAAGTAGAAACAACGTCACTCAATCTCACGCTCGCAGTTACCAGTTCGGATACCAGCACTGTATGAGCTTTAGAGGGTAGTAGCAAGCAGAATCATCAAGCACAAGTGGGCTACAACTAGGACAGGGAAAGGGTAGCATGGATGCCAGTTCCCCAGAGGACAAGGCCAAAACATATCTACTGCAGAGGTCTCAGATGAGCAAGTTGATGGGATGATGTACTGAACAGATCTGATGGGCATGGACACGGGAATGCTTGGTGCAGTGACAGGCCTGCCAGAAAGCCTTTATTACTGTCAAGGAATATGAAGGCATTAACGTCCAACAAAGCCCACCCTTCCCAGAATGGAAGTGGTGGCCAACTCCATGAGAATACGTTCAGCATTGACCATGGTGTGGAGAATGGTGAGCAATGCCACAGCCTCCATTATAGCACAAGCAGAAGCCACACAACTTCCTGAAGTCCTGAAATCTCAGTTTGGTGCTACGTGGGCTCAGACTGCTGCTATCCTGGCTGTGGATGCTCGTCCATTAGGGGCTTTCAGGGTCTCACAGCAGCCCAGCAATTTGTTATTACTAGACACTGCCCTGGGAGAATGGCAATGGTTCTGTGGAGCATGAACCTGCTGTCCTTTCTCTCTAGGATATAGCATTTGTGGTCCCACCATTGCCACACTGTTAGCGCCCATACTGTGGCCTTTCAGCCAGTCAGCCCAGGCTCCTGCTGCCCATTGCCAAGGTGGTGCAACCTGAAGCCGGGCTTTCCAGGCCTAGAGTTGCCTGAAGGCATGCTAAAAAGCCATTTGTGGTCTTTCCCACTACAAGTCGCCAGCATTTCACCAACCATGCTACAGCTACACACGGGGAACACTGCATTGGAGTACTTCATCAGGCAAGAAGGGAATACATAAGGGTGATTAGTTGCATTTTTTAATGGAATATTGAATGGTTTGTCAGATAAAGTTGGTTTGGAATGGTTATTGTGTTACAGTTTTTATTTCAGCATTATAGTCAAGAGGATGCTGTGATGGTCCATAATCGAGGGATTGTAATGTGTGGGACAGTTGTACATTGGGGAGTTGGGTTGTGTTAATGAGAATTGTAATTGGATGAGGCAATAATAGGTGACCAGGTCAGATTGGGGATGTGTCAGAGTCTTTTCCTTTCCTTCTCCTTCTCCTGCCCCTGAACTGTTACCTGTATCCATGATGAGAAAGGCTGTGCCCTCATGATGGCCAGAGACAGCAGTCCACCATGAACTGGGATACATGTTCCGGTGCCCTGGAGTCCATTTTGCAACCTCTAAGTTTGCGCTTTTGTGCCAGAGCTTTGTGCACAGGGATTTCATGTTGGGAATTCAGGCACAGAGTTAAACAGATTCTGTAGGTTATGAGTTCTGGAAGCATGAGTTGGAAAAACCTACATAGGTATCTGGCAATTATTATTAATGGGGTCGGATCATTTGTTGCCATGGTGGCACATCAACATTAAAATAAGACAATAGGCAAAATTTTCTCAGAAAAATTCTAAATGTCGAACGGGCGAGAAAAAGAGAGCTTTTCTTGCCCGTTTTTCCAGCGAGGTAAGTGATGTGAGTTTATGATGATACAGAGGCTATAATCTGATTCCCACCAGTAGGGGGGAGGCGGTGGGCAGAGCCTATTCACACCATGGAAGCTGGCTGCAGACTGCTAGGTGCACTATTACACATGCGGCCTTACCTCCCAGTATTCTGTGTACTCCGATTTTCCAACTCTCGCCCATATTTCCTGTCCCGCTATGCTACTCCTAACTTATTTGGAGGGATTTCCTGTGTTTACCCATACTTGTTAACTTTTCTAGTAACTTTAGGTTATGCACCCTCGGTCCATGATGGTCCAACCATGAAAATCACGAGCTGCGAGTGTACAATTTGTAATACGTACTCTTGGCACACTCCAGGAGACAGACACAGGAACATTTTTATCTCTAAATGGTCTGCTGATGTTTCTGCAACTGGATCTCTCATATGAGCTGGAACAGAAGGAAATGGCAAGAAAAAAAAATAGCCAGGCTAGTTATGCTTGGTGCAAATGTTTCCTACTTGAGGAAATAGTTAAAGTTTAATAACGTTAACCACAGCAAAAGGGCAATGAGTGTGAAAGTATTATACTTTGCCAATAGAATTACACATATTATAGATAATAAATACTCAAAACAACTCCAGCATTAACAGCCTTACTTAGCCCTGATTGCCTTACATTTTTAAGCTAACAGAAAAAATGTTGGCGAGTTTTAAGCTGGAAGCGGACTATATTAATAGGACAAAAAGCCTTTCAACCAGTTAGCTATTAGCTCAATATTTTTAACCAAACTGCTGTTTACTCCCTCCTTTCTGCCAGACATTCATAGTCCACTAGCAGTTAGGAGCCTTGTGTTCAAAAGGCTTGAATTGATTTGAATAGAAACTTGCCTCTAACAAGAAATTCTATCTGGTTCACCTGAATTCAGCTTAAATACGACCCACTAAGGCTTGGGTTTACTTAGCGACAGGCCTGAAGTGGAATTGTTTTGCAAATGTCTAAAAGAAGATAAATGCCTCACTGCTGCAAGTCCTTATTTGCGATTGTCATGAGAGACAAAAGCCACAGCCTGGGGCTTAGCACCTGAGACATTATATTAGATATAGATTTTTGGGGCACATCCTTCCATTCTGAACTGTAGGGTGCTTTTATATTAGAAGAATGCAGCCAGTGAAAACCATGCTTGACTCTGTGCGCTGACTGCGTTCCATGGTATAAATGCCCGGTACTCAGTGGCACTGTAGACTCATGAAAATGTAAGGGCTATGAATGTGATTGGATTAAGGATGTCAGTTTAACAATCTATGCTGGCGCTTTTATATTGCTTATTTTTATTGTTCCTGTCTAGGAAGAGCAATCCACACAAGTCATTTTCCTTAGGCAGGAACAGCAACGATAGCCAATATAAAAGATGATAAAATCACCCATTGGCACATGGCTTGTCTGAAGGTTTCTCTCTAACTTTTAATTAATGTCCATGTGTCCTAAGCTCCAAACCTAAAGGCACAGGCTAGATTTTATTGTGAAAAGTGTATCTTTTCTGCCTGAACAAAGAGTAAAAGCAATGAAGAACTACCCATTTCTGTTTCCATAGGCAAACTATCTAAGTTAGAAATCCCTTTTGAAGATGTTAGTTGTTGAACACTTAAGTTGGTAAGACATTCCTTAAGGCACTATTACAATGCAGACAAAGATATTTGATGTTGTCTGCTAAAACTGGCAACAGTTATTTCTATGATGTAGTTTCTTTTAATATTGAATGTAATTCCAAGCTGTCTTCCTTGCCAAGATCCAGATAACCATTGTTTGGTTTTTATAACTGCCAACATTAATACCTTTACAATGTATTTTGCCAGACTAGTATAAAGCTTTAAAAATTACCCTATGTTTTATCAGTAATGATTTTTTTGTTGAAAAGTGAAGTGGAAGGCAAAGCCCAATGGGGCACATACTCATTGTTTAGGACGGAGCAATGCCACTAAATTCAGCAAACACTTTACTCTGGATTCCAAGTAACATAACAGAGCCAAATTCTCTTATTTCCCTCAGGCTACTCAAGCTGACTGAATGATCCGTCCCCATGATTGTGCCAATGCCTCTCTTCAACTGGTCATTCAGATGTTTGCTAGAATGGCTGAGAAGCAAAGTCATCTGCTGCACAGGCCTCCTTTTTTCATTAGAAGCAACTTTGAGTTTGTGTGATAAGGTAAAACGAGTTTTACCAATGAAATGAAAATTGGGAGAGACGTACGGGGATGGCTAAATCGATATTGACCACTTTGCATTTTCACCCAAGTCAAAACTATCCCAACTTATTCTCTCCTTCCTTCATTGAGGGTTATTTCATCGTAGTATGGCTGTGACTGAACATTCCTCTTGTGAGGAATTGCATATGAAAGTTACATCTGATCAGTCTGTGGCATGGTGCATGGTGGCTCCATCGCATTGTATACAGCACCATCTTGGTCAGTTTATGGGATGAGCAGTATAAATACATTTTAAATAAACTCAAAGAAGATTCATACCAGAAAGATGTAGTCAACCAATTTAAGTGGTCATAGCAAACTCAATGAAAATGAAATTGCTTATTTATAAAAATTTATTTTAGTTTATTTATTAGGGTCACAAGCAGGCTTACATTAACACTGCAATGAAGTTACTGTGAAAATTTCCTAGTCGCTACACGTCCAGCGCCTGTTTGGGTAAACTGAGAGAGAATTTAGCATGGCCAATGCATCTAACCAGCATGTCTTTTGGACTGTGGGAGGAAATCGGAACACCCGGAGGAAACCCTCACAGACATGGGGAGAACATGCAAACTCCATACAGACAGTGAGTTACCCAATGCTGGGGATCAAAGCCTGATCCTTGACTAGCAGCGCTAACCACTAACCAACCGTGCCACCCCATTATTTATTTAAACCCGTATGAATTGAACCTAAATGTAAGAGAAGCTGGAAGGTAGATTTTCTTTTCAGATGTTTTGCGGTGGTTCTGTTTATCACTTTTCAATCACTAGGTCTGCTTAGCGAAGCATCCCATCTTCAGCACAAAGTATTTCCAATGTCAGCTGAATGACAGAGGGTTATAATTGGAGCCGCTTATTTACTCAAACTCTTGGTTGAATGAATATAGAATAGCTTGGAGGAAAAACTTGCATTTACGGTAAAAAGCAATTAACTGTTAAGTTCATGAAACAAACAAACAAGTTCAAACAAGCTTTTGACCAGCCTGAGTCCAAGTCCCCTTACTGATTATAGTGTGTAGGTTTCTTTGTGCATCTTTCTATCATATAATTGAGACACACACTAACAAAGTCACTTGCTGCACAGGCCTCCTTTTTTCTTGTTCTTTACTGTGTCTGATTTGCAACATATCCCTTTTATGATTTCACGACCCTGGCTCATGCCAGCCATTACAAGGAAAGTGTATAATTTTTTTTCAGTCAAGCATCTCATCTTCAGCACAAAGTATTTCTAATGTCCAGTATTTATTGCCCATCCCTAACTGCCCTTGAGAAGGTGAAGGTGAGCTGCCTCTTTGAATTGCTGCAATTCCTGTGATGTATGTACACCTACAGTGCTGTTAAAGAGGCAGCTCCAGGATTTTGACCCAGCAACAGTGAAGGAACAGCGATTTATTTTCAAGTCAGGCTAGTGAGTGGCTTGGACGGGAGCTTGTAGGTGGTAGTATTCCCAGGTATCTTCCTTCCCTTTCCTTCGAGATGGTAGTGGTCATGGGTTTGGACGGTGCTGTCTGAGGAGCCTTGATGAATTCATGTAGATGGGATTCACTGCTGCTACTGTGCATCGGTGGTAGAGGGAGTGAATTTTTATGGATGGGGTGCCAGTCATGCGGGCAATTTTGTCCTGGATGGTGTCGAGCTTCTTGAGTTTTGTTGGAGCTGTACTCATCCAGGCAAGGGGAGAGTATTCCATCACATTACTGACTTAGGGCTTATAGATGGTGCACAGGCTTTGGAGATTCAGGAGATGGGTTATTCACCGCAGGATTCCTAGCTCCTCTGACTTGCTCTTGTAGCCATAGTATTTATATGGCTGGTTCAGTTCAATCTTTGGTCAATGATAATCCCCAGAATGTTGGTAGTGGGGGATTCAGCGATGGTAATGCAATTATATCAAGGGACTGTGATTTGAATCTCTCTTGCTGGAGATGATCACTGCCTGGCACTTGTGTGGTATTTGTCACTTGTCAGCTCAAGCCTGGATATTGTCCAGATTTTGCTGCATTTGGACATGTAAAGCCCCAAGGCACCAATTCTGCTGGGTGCAAAGAGGAGCTTAAATGTCAATTTGTTTCCAAGAGCTTTTTGTACAGTGGCAGTTTATTTGGATCAATTCGACTTGGCTAGTAAATTGAAATGGTAACCAGAGACAGGTCAGAGGAGACAGGATTAAAAAAGACTGTTAAAGGAACATCTTCAACAGCTCATACAAGATATTGGTAATTGAAACCTCACTAAAAATCTTGTTTCTTGCCTCACTTTTGTCCTTCCCTTTCTTTTTAGCATGTGGGCCATCCTGAATCGACTACATTGAAGACTCTGGGCTATCAAAAACTTAAGTTATTTATCCTGAGATTTGTGCTGTATTCAATATTCTAAAGAGTTGAATTTGAGGAGCAACTCATTATGTTGATTCATCCTGTTTTAAGGATCATTTGTATATCTGTTTGTTAAAAAAAACTTGTTAACCAATGAATGAATTTGAATGCATGGCCCCCTTGATAGACATGATGTGGAGATGCCGGCATTGGACTGGAGTAAACACAGTAAGAAGTCTAACAACACCAGGTTAAAGTCCAACAGGTTTATTTGGTAGCAAATGCCACTAGCTTTCGGAGCGCTGCTCCTTCATCAGGTGGAGTGGGAGATCTGCTCACAAACAGGGCAAATAAAGACACAAACTCAATTTACAGAATAATGATTGGAATGCGATTCTTTACAGCTAATCAAGTCTTAAAGGTACAGACAATGTGAGTGGAGAAAGCATTAAGCACAGGTTAAAGAGATGTGTATTGTCTCCAGACTGAACAGCTAGTGAGATTTTGCAAGTCCTGGCAAGTTGTGGGGGTTACAGATAGTGTGACATGAACCCAAGATCCCGGTTGAGGCCGTCCTCATGTGTGCAGAACTTGGCTATCAGTTTCTGCTCAGCGACTTGATAGATCCCCCTTGATAGTTGACTTGATAGTTCCCCCTTGATAGATACAGAGCAGTGACACTCACAATTGCCCCTAACACTTTAAATATTTCTCTTTGCTGTTCTTGAGGATGAGGAGTGGTGATGGGGAATTCCAAGGTCCCTACCATTTGGAGCTGCTGGGGAGCCACACTATTACTGTTGTAATGGCAGTCAAGGTTGATGGATGAGTCTACAAATCACTGAATATCTATCCACTGCCTACTTATCAATGAATGGTCGAAAAAAAGTGCTTCTGCACAGGCCATTAGCTCGGAGGAGTTGCAGTGGAAGAAGGAGTGAATGCATTGGGAGCACCAGGAGTAAATGGTGGAAGTAAGAAGAAATTGGATTCACAATGCAGATCTTGCCTATTGAGCTGGCAGATGAGGGATTTACGATGATTTGTAGAAGGATTAGAGGGGACATGAGGAAAATCTTCTTCTACTGTTGGCTGGTGGGTGCCTGGAACTCACTGTCTGGTTTGGTGGTGGAGGCAGACAAGCTCAACTCATTTAAAAAGTACCTGGATCAGCACCTGAATCCAGGGCGGCACGGTGGTTAGCACTGCTGCCTCACAGCGCCAGGGGCCTGGGTTTGATTCCTGGCTTGGACCATTGTCTGTGTGGTTTGCACATTCCCCCCGTGTCTGCGTGAGTTTCCTCTGGATGCTCCGGTTTCCTCCCACACTCCAAAGATGTGCATTGGCCATTAGGTACATTGGCCATGGTACATTCTTCCTCCGTGTACACAAACAGGTGCTGGAGTGTGGCGAGTAGAGGATTTTCACAGTAACTTTATTGCAGTGTCAATGTGAGCCGACTTGTGACACTAATAAATAAACTTTAAGCTGAAGTTACTATAACCTGCAAGGCTATGGGCCAGGTACTGGACAGTGGGAATAGAATGGTTTTTAGTTTTGAATTTTTCAGCCAGTGCAGACACAATGGGCTGAATGGCCCTTACTGTGCAGTAATTTTTCTATGGTTCTCTGGATGGTGGGGAGTCAAGATTCATCACCAATGCCCCTTCTTGGGAGTGTAGCCTCAAGCTTATACTCATTACATCCGTAAACCAACTTGCTTCAGCTAGGCTTCAGCACAGACAGAGATAGCTGTGCCCATAGCACAATGCAGTGTCATGATAGTTCCTCAGTGTCTGACTTGGTGGGCCTGGAGAAGGTGAAGGATGCATCTTCCCCTTCAGGGACACTGACCAGGGGGTAAGTCAGTGTCAGCTGTCGGCATGAAGAATCTCCTGCTTGACATTATAGACAAATGCCTATAATTTCCTCCGAGTGACAATCTCCGCCGGATTGACGGATGTGCCCCGGCTGTAATTCTCAAGCCCCTGTCTTGCCAAACCTTCCTCACTCAGCCTGGGTGAGACAGGAGCGGCAAAGTGTACCCCCGGCTGCATCACATAAAGGTGAGTATAGCCCCTGGGAGAGAGGGACATGGCCAGGTAGTGTGCTGGCAATGCCCCCTGGCACTTCTCTCTGGTAGCAAAAGCCACACAAGCTTTCGGAGCTCCAAGCCCCTTCCTCAGGTGAGTGGGAATTCTGTTCACAAACAGGGCATATAAAGACACAAACTCAATTTACATGAATAATGGTTGGAATGCGAATACTTACAACTAATCAAGTCTTTAAGAAACAAAACAACGTGAGTGGAGAGAGCATCAAGACAGGCTAAAAAGATGTGTATTGTCTCCAGACAAGACAGCCAGTGAAACTCTGCAGGTCCACGCAACTGTGGGGGTTACAAATAGTGTGACATGAACCCAATATCCTGGTTGAGGCCGTCCTCATGTGTGCGGAACTTGGCTATCAGTTTCTGCTCAGCGACTCTGCGCTGTCGTGTGTCACGAAGGCCGCCTTGGAGAACGCTTACCCGAATATCAGAGGTCGAATGCCCGTGACCACTGAAGTGCTCCCCAACAGGAAGAGAACAGTCTTGCCTGGTGATTGTCGAGCGGTGTTCATTCATCCGTTGTCGCAGCGTCTGCATGGTTTCCCCAATGTACCATGCCTTGGGACATCCTTTCCTGCAGCGTATCAGGTAGACAACGTTGGCCGAGTTGCAAGAGTATGTACCGTGTACCTGGTGGATGGTGTTCTCACGTGAGATGATGGCGCCTGTGTCGATGATCCGGCACGTCTTGCAGAGGTTGCTGTGGCAGGGTTGTGTGGTGTCGTGGTCACTGTTCTCCTGAAGGCTGGGTAGTTTGCTGCGGACAATGGTCAACCTGGCAGTGCCAACCTCCATATCCACTCCATCTGACGAAGGAGCAGCGCTCCGAAAGCTAATGGCATTTGCTACCAAATAAACCTGTTGGACTTTAACCTGGTGTTGTTAAAACTCTTACTATGCCAACTTGTGGCAAGGCAGTGCCTGCGGTGGACCCTAGAGAGAGGGGTTCAATTATTTGGTGGGGAGGAGACGTGGGAGTTGGAGCTCCAAGTGATGGTTGTTTTGGAAGAGGGTGTCGGCATTGACTGTTTGCGGAGGGTGGTGGTGTTGCAGGTAGGAGTGCCGGCTACAATCGCCGTGGGGGGTAGTGGTATCGGGAAAGCTGGCTCTGACTATGGGTGGGGCGGGTGGGATGCCAGCAGTGCTCGAAGGGGGCGGGGGGGGGGGCGGGGGAGGGATGCTGACTCTGAATCCGGGGGTGGGGAGTGCCTGAGATCTCATTGGTGGGGTGGGGCAGAGGTTGTTTTTTCCTCTGATCAGGGTGCTCTTTAAAAAAGACCAGTTAAGCCGGCTTTACTGGTGTGTTTTGGTCCTGATAGCATGACAGTGTGAAACATGCCCACCTGTTTTTGTTTTGACAGAGTGCCAGATGATCTGAAGAGAAAACCAACCTGTTTGCTGGTTTTCAGTCAGACCCTGACATTTTGCCAAATTCTGATAAGATTGCCCCAGCTTTTTAACATGTTGAAGGAGGGGCTCTGGAACATGTTAAGCACTTCCCATACCCTGAAGCCAACACTTTCAAAATGGCCGTCTAGCTTGAGATAATTTTGCAGCAATTCACAGTTATCTAATAAGCCCTGTTGACTCAGGAACATCCTCATAACTTATTTGAAACCTGTATCATCTGTATCAGCGTATCTGCGAGTGGCGTGCAGTCGACGGTGTCTAATTCTTTGTGCTTTGCGACTCCAAGTTATAAGTTTCTGGGCAATCTTCTCCTCCTCCAGCATTAGAAACATCAGTGGAAAAGACAGAAAAGAAACCATCTTCTGATTTTTCTAAAAAGCTGGCATTTCTGGGACAGCAGGACATCCCCAAAACTTCAAATCATCGCTTTGCGACTGTTTTGTGCTGGCTTCATGTGACTATAAGTTTGATTTGATTTGATTTATTATTGTCACATGTATTAGTATACAGTGAAAAGCATTGTTTCTTGCGCACTATACAGACTAAGCATACCGCACATAGGGAAGGGAAGGAGAGAGTGCAGAATGTAGTGTTACAGTCATAGCTAGGATGTGGAGAAAGATCAACTTAATGCGAGGTTGGTCGATTCAAAGGTCTGATGGCAGCAAGGAAGAAGCTGTTCTTGAGTCGATTGGTACATGACCTCAGACTTTTGTACCTTTTTCCTGAAGGTGGAAGAGAGTATGTCCAGGGTGCATGGAGTCCTTGATTATGATGGCTGCTTTTCCGAGGCAGCGGGAAGTGTAGACAGTGTCAATGGATAGGAGGCTGGATTGTGTGATGGACTGGGCTACATTCATAACTCTTTGTACTTGCTGTCTTGGTCAGAGCAGGAGCCATTCCAAGCTGTGATCCAACCAGAAAGGATGCTTTCTATGGTGCATCTGTAAAAGTTGGTGAGAGTCATAGTGGACACATAGAATTTCCTTAGTCTCCTGAGAAAATGGCTTGGCTCGGCTCCTGAGAATCTAATGATACTTAATGAACTCCTCCACAACCGCAACCTGAACAAAACCCAATTGGAGGAGACTCACGCTTTGGTACTGAGGCCTTCATCAAATTTATGGTAGGTGCGGATCCACTTAAAAGATTGCAGACACATGGGCATATTGCAATTATGGGCGTATTCCCTTTTCACCTAAATTTCCACGATCTTTTAAGATATTTAGCTTGTCTGTACCCAGGTTACATATGTAGTTGGGTGCAAATCAGGAGGAAATTCTGGACAGCATCTCAGTAGTGTACTGAAATGTCAGCTAAGGTCATGTACTCAAGCTTGTGAGTAAGGTTTGAACCCATGACCTTCAAACTATTGAACCATGGCTTTTGGCAAGCTGTAACAACAAAATCAATGATTGTTGGTAGAACCTTTGATAGCAAACCACTTATGAATAAGAACATTCTAAAGCAAATATCTGATAGTTTTTGATAATTTATGCTGAGTAGAATCTTCCTGACTGCAGTAGTTGAGATTATTTGGACAGGAAATGTTGGATAATTATCTGCATTTACTCCCACAGATGAATATGAGTCCTCTCTTTCCATATACACTTACCACCCATTGAGAGAGTAGAGAATTAGATATAACCACACAAATTAAACAGCTTAAAAATAACAAATGAGTGTCGTGAACTTTGTTAACAAATGTAGTAAGTGAAGCAAAACTCCACTTTAAGGAGGGTGAATTTTATATTTTGCATCAAGAAATTTTAAAATGAAGGCCATAGTTCTTGGTAGACAAGCATCTGGGCTAAATATGTTTCATAAAAGAGGTTGACTTTGGGAGCACATTCTGAACAGGATGAAGCATTTCAATCTGATGCTGATTGCTGAAGTTATAGAATCATAGAATCCCTACAGTGCAGAAGGAGGCCATTTGGCCCATCGAGCTTGCAAGACAACAATCCCACCCAGGCCCTATCTCCATAATCCCACAAATTTATCCTTTATATCCCCCTGACACTAAGGGGCAACTTAGCACAGCCAATCAACATGACCTGCACATCTTTGCACTGTAGGAGGAAACTAGAGCACCTGGACGAAACCCACGCAGACACAGGGAGAACATGCAAACTCCACACAGACAGTTAGCCAAGGCCGGAATCGCACCCTGGTCCCTGGCGCTGTGAGGCAGCAGTGCTAACCACTGTGCCACTGTGCTGCCCTTATGACCATATGTTTCCATTATATCCTTCTTCCTACCAGAATTTGCCATTTCTCTGTCTTAAACTTGATTTGCCATGTAAATATCTATTTACAGGAAGAAGTCTCACAACACCAGGTTAAAGTCCAACAGGTTTATTTGGTAGCACAAGCCACAAGCTTTCGGAGTGCTGCCCCTTCATCAGGTGAGTGGGAGTTCTGTTCACAAACAGGGCATATAAAGACACAAACTCAATTTACAAAATAATGGTTGGAATGCAAGTCTTCACAGGTAATCAAGTCTTAAAGGTACAGACAATGTGAGTGGAGAGAGGGTTAAGCACAGGTTAAAGAGATGTGCATTGTCTCCAGCCAGGACAGTGAGTGAGATTTTGCAAGCCCAGGCAAGTCGTGGGGGTTAAAGATAGTGTGACATGAACCCAAGATCCCGGTTGAGGCCGTCCTCATGTGTGCGGAACTTGGCTATCAGTCTCTGCTCAGCGACTCTGCGTTTTCATGTGTCGTGAAGGCTGCCTTGGAGAACGCTTACCCGAAGATCAGAGGCCGAATGCCCGTGACCGCTGAAATGTTGGATAATTATCCAGAGAACACTCTTGCCTGGTGATTGTCGAGCGGTGTTCATTCATCCGTTGTTGTAGCGCCTGGACTTTAATCGGACTTTAACCTGGTGTTGTGAGACTTCTTACTGTGCTTACCCCAGTCCAATGCTGGCATCTCCACAACATCTATTTAACCAGCCCATCCATGTCCTTTTGAAATCCATCACTATTCTCCTCGCTGTTCCAAGTTTTGTGCCATCTGCGAATCTTGAAATGGTCTGTTGAAGCATGCATGTCTAGAACATTAAAAATATCAAGAAAAGCAATCATTTTTTACTGGGGAGCCCCACTCTATACATTCCTCTACCCTGAAAAACAACCATTATTTCATGTCACTCAGCCAATTGTTCATATCTGAGCTGCCACTGTTCCTTATATTCCATGAACTGCAACTGTAATGGCAGGCCTGTTCTGTGGCACTTTATCAAACACCTTTTGGAAGTTCATGTACATTATATAAACTGCACCACCCCCATCAGCTCTCGCTGCTACATCATCAAAAAACTCAGATCAAATTCGGTAAACAGGATTTGTCTCACAAATCTGTACTTGTTTTCCCCACACTTGTCCAAGTGAATGTTAATTTTGTTCATGATTATTGTCTCTAAAAGCTTACCTGCCATTGAGGTAAAACTGACAGGTCTGTATTTGCTGTGCTTATCCTTGATTGAACAGGTTATAACATTTGTAAGTCCTCTGCTACCACCCCCATATCTAAAGTGGATTGGAAGCGTATGGCTGGTGCTTCTGTAATTTCCCTTATATCCCTTAGATTCCTCAAATGTGTACCATCCAATCCTGGCGACTAATTAATTTAAGTATAAGCTCTTCTTTATCAATTTTTAACCCATCCAGTATCCCAACTACATCTGCATTCGCTATGATTTTGGCAGCATCCTCTTTGTTGGTGATTTGGCCCGAATTGACCCAACCTTCCACCCTTCCTCGTATTACACTTTTACTACTTATATGAGTTTAGAAGACTTTCGAGTTCCCTTTGATGTTAACTGCCAGTCTCTCCTCATACTCTAGCTTTGCTACTCATCACTTTTCTTATTTTACCCTCTAAAAGTTTTATATTCAGCTTGGTTCTCACTTGCATTATCAATCTTACTATCTCATTTACCCACTTTTTTCTGCTTCATCTTACTCTTCATCCCTCTTGTCATCCAGAGAAATTTGACTTTAGTTACCCTTCATTTCTCCCTCCTGGGAAAGCACCTTAACTATACCCAAATCATCCCCTCTTTAAAGGCAGTGGTGACTTGCCGAGTTTCACCGAATCTTAAGTCCCCATCGCCATTCACATGGATGGCAAGCCTGGGCTCAAGATCCTTTGTATCCAAGAATATTTAGTACCCAGTCTTGACATTTTTGAGCCAGGTCTCTGTCATTGCTGCATCATTCTCCTATATAGTTATCTATGCTTATTGTTCATCATCTTGTTTAGCAGGCTTCGCACATTTATATACATGCATTGTGGGCATAAGGGACTTAAGAGGGATGGCGTGGGTGGGGGGGTAGCACCTCTCACAGTTGAGCTCTTTATAAAAATAAATTCTTTCATGGGCATTGCTAGGTGGGTCAGCATTTATAGCCCAGCCCTAATTGCCTTTGAGAAGGTGGTGATGAGCTGCTTTCTTGAACCACTGCAATCTAAATGGTGTAAATACACCCACTGTGCTGTTAGGGATGGAAATCCAGGATTCTGACCCAGTGACAGTGAGGGACCGGCCATATATTTCCAAGTCAGGATGGTGGGTGGATTGGGGGGAACTTTCTGATGGTGGTGTTCCCATGTATCTGCTGCCCTTGTCCTTCTAGGAGGTAGAGGTCATGGGTTTGGAAGATGCTACTGCGCTCATGTTGTCATCTCTACACAGAATTTTACTCACATCTGATGCCTTTGAAGAATCCATTGTTACTGTGTCTGTGAAGCAGGGTATCAGTGGGGTGAGTACTGCACCAATAACAACTTGTATTATTAACATTGTAAAATGTCGCAATGCACTTCATAGGGGCATTATCAGAGAAAATCTGATGCTGAGCCACAGAAACAGATGTTATTACAGGTGACCAAATGCGTGATCAAGGATTTGTAGCTAGCCCCTTTAAGGGGTGTCATCAGAAGGGTGACCCTTCTAACTCACACCCTTTAAAGGGGCTAGCTACTACATTAGGAATAGGTTTTAAAGGGGTGTCTTAATGGAAGAGAGAGAGATAGGGAGGTGGAGAGTTTTGAGGAGGGAATTCCAGAACTTGAGGCCTAGGCAGCTGTAAGGATGATGCATTTCAGATATGTTTAATACCTGTGTAGGTTACCCAAATGCATTATTAAAAGAGAACTTAACCAGTTCATGCATACGACTGAGTAAGGGTGACTTCTTATCATCTTCAATGTTATTCCACTGTATGGTTAGCTTACATTACTACAATGGGCATAAGATGAAGCTCCCTGTACAAAAGATTTTTTTTTTCACTGAACATTTTTGTTTGTTTCTCCCAGTTGCTCTTTGTAATGTTTTCTCAATTCAATTTTCAGGGCAGCATGATGGCACAGTGGTTAGCACTGCTGCTTCACAGCACCAGGGACCTAGGTTCAATTCCTGGCTTGGGTCACTGTCTGTGTGGAGTCTGCATGTTCTCCCCATGTCTGTGTGGGTTCCCTCCAGGCACTCTGGTTTCCTCCCACAGTCTGAAAGATGTGCTGGTTAGGTGCATTGGCCATGCTAAATTCTCCCTCTAATAAATAAACTTAGGTCTTTTCCTTCATCTATTTTATTCTCTGCTCTTTCTTTTTTTTAAAGTTTATTTATTAGTGTCACAGTAGGCTTACATTAACACTGCAATGAAGTTACTGCGAAAATCCCCAAGTTGCCACACTCTGGCGCCTGTTCGGGTACACACAGGGAGAATTTAGCAAGGCTAATGCACCTAACCAGCAAGTCTTTCAGATTGTGGGAGGAAACCGGAGCACCCGGAGGAAACCCACACAGAGAGAATGTGCAGGCTCCGCACAGACAGTGACCCAAGCCGGGCATTGAATCCGGGTCCCTGATGCTATGAGGCAGCAGTGCTAACCACTGTGCCACCGTGCCACTGCATCTCTTCATTTTATTAGTAACATAGAAAATAGAAGCAGGAGAAGGCCATTTGTCCCTCGAACCTGCTCTGCCATTCATTTTGATCAAAGCTGATGATTGAATTCACTATCCTGATCCCGTCTTCCCCCCATATTCCTCAATCCCTTTAGCCCCAAGAGCTATATCTAATTTCTACTTGAACATATACAAGGAAGCAGACACAGAGGAATTACAAAATCTCTGGAAAATCAACTGTAATTGAAACACTTACAAGTGTCCATCAGAACAGGAGGATGATAAAAGATGAGTTGATATATAAAGGGCTTCTTCCAATACGCTGAATTCAGGCATCAACAAAACATTTAACTGTGAGGTGCAAAGCCCTGTGTCATTTGGCTGGCTGGTTTAAAATGAAATGATGGGGCTTTACTTTCTAAGTGCAGCATTTTATGGTTTAAGCAGTACAAAGTGAAAGAAAGAATGCTAGAGAGATTCGCTGACATCAGAGTTGAACTGTCTGTATCTGCTGTTAATCATATCTGTAGGTCTTGGCACATCTACCTGGAAATGACAGAGCGCAACTGTGTCCCTAGGCTATGGATGAGCTGGAACAAAATGGCCGCATGCCATCAAGCACAACTCCAACATGGTGTCTTGGTTATCAAGGTCACAATTGCAGTCAGCTTCTGTGCCCCTGTGGCTCCTTATCAGCTGCAGCATTAGTCAATTTACTGTGCACAAATGCATCAAGCAGACAATGATACTTTATTTGTTCGGGCAATTGCCTTTACCAATTTCTCATTTGAAACACTCGAGAGGAATTTATCTTCCAGCTCACAGAAAACCCCATCGCTCATAAGATGTGGTCACCTGGGCATCAGAATCCAGGTCTCAAATGCCAAGAACAGAATCCTGATAGATGTGCCCGGAATACTGCCCTCCAACAGTGACCTTTGAAGGGGTTTGCACTCTAAGCAGGAAGACACTTCATTTACAATAGACCAGTGGTTGAAAACATCACCTGGGCCTTACCTCAGCAACTACCTTTGCCAACTGCATGCCGATGGGAATTTGTCTGGCTGCTTACACATGGGGAGAGGGTTTGCCAAGGCTTCAGCATTTTGCTAACACCGAGACAGTTATGATCAGACTCACAACAAGGAATTTAAAAAAAACAATTTGCTAATTGGAGATCCGAGCTGGCTCATCTCACTCAGCTTACTGGCCAGCACAGGTACATCAGTTCCCTATTGAGGACCAGTAACAGGACCTCTTGGCTTAGGGAGTCCCCTTCCTAGCCCATCATTGCCTTATTACCCAATATGTGCGGAAGTCTCAAACCTTGCGAGTTAAATGGAAAACCTGACAGAAACACCAGAGGTGAAATGTGACTGTATTTCCACAGTTTCCTCAGAGACTCAGTGAAGTCTCCTGTTGATGTTACTGTGGGAGGCTGGTCGAACCCCAGGAGAATTTTGGGGTCACAATGTCATGCTGGTTATGAGCCCACCTTTCAGAGAGACAGTGGTGATGATACTGGACTAGTAATCCAGAGACTCAAGATACTACCCTGGGGACATGGGGTTGGGTCCCACCATGGCAGCTGGTGGAGTTATAAATCTGGAATTGAAAACGAGCCTCAGTAATGGTGACCATGAAACTTATCGGTTGTCGTAAAAATCTGGTTCACTAGTGTCCTTTCGGGAAGGAAATCTACCATCCTTACCTGGTTTGACCTACATGTGACACCAGACCCACAGCATTGTTGTCGACTCTGAACTATCCTCTGAAATGGTCTAGCAAGCCATTCAGTTTATGAGCAATTAGGAATGGGAAATAAATGTTGGTCTTGCCAAATATGCTCATATCCCATGAAAGGAAAAAGACAGAGAGGCTTTTGCTCTATGAATATCTAGATAGTGGCTCAAAGCACAGAATGCAGGTGAATTCCTACTTCTGATGAGTCACTATTCGTCTGTCAGAAAGCAGTCCTCTCTCTGTCTCTGTGTCAGTTGAAGAAGACTAGCATTTTTAGCTTTGACGTCATTGTGAATTGCATTCCTAGAAACTGAATAAGCTAAGGCCCATGCATTTGACACTGTGATCAAAAAACTAACAACTGGCATACTAAAACAGCACTTTGGATACCTGCACAGTTCTGAGGACATGGAGGCATCTTGCAGTGTAATTGTACTGAGAGTCCCTGTGATCATAATATCTGCTGCATGTTTCACAACCTTGCCAGCCAAAAATGGGTAAGTCTGGTGGAAGTGCATATGGGGCCCCATAAACTGAGAAGACCCCAGGAGATGCCAATAACTACAGTGCTGAGGATGTCACCACAGCAACATTCTTCCAAGCAGTGTCAAACTCTTGTAGAGATAACCTTCATACGAATATTCATGCTTTCTTTTTTGCCAGCATACCTGTCGACATATGTACCACAGTAAGAAGTTTAACAACACAAGGTTAAAGTCCAACAGGTTTATTTAATATAAATAAACCTGTTGGACTTTAACCTGGTGTTGTTAAACTTCTTACTGTGTTTACCCCAGTCCAACGCCGGCATCTCCACATCATACATATATACCACGCAGAGGCTTAATTAGCTCTTCCCAACTTGATCCTCTACATGACATCAATATCATGGCAGTCCAATTTGCATTCACTGCTATCCTTACCCAGCTACTGTGGAATTAATAGAGTGAACACATATTTTACCCATAAATGTTAACTGCGGATGTATTCAGTGTTGTCCAAAAGACACATGGCTGATGCCAGTGCTGTTTGGATGCTTCATACCTCTGCGTTTTAATAGGGTGACCTCGTTGTGATGCAAGTTCATTTCTATAATTAAAAGCAAAATACTGCAGATGCTGGAAATCTGAAATAAATGCAGAAAGTGCTGGAAAATTTCAAGAGGTCTGGCAGTATCTGTGGAGAGAGAAACAGAGTTAAAGGGTGGAATTTTACCATCCCGCCCGCCACGGGAATTGTAACAGGCGGGGGTGGGGGGGGGGGGGGGGGTGGGGGGGGCGGACCACACAAAGGTCTATTGACATTAGGCGGGATTTTCCGATTTTGAGGCAAGCGCGGTCGGAAAATCCCACCCAAAGTGTTGAATCCAGTATGACTCTTCTTCCAAAATGTTAAATTTGTTTCTCTCTCCTCAGATGCTACCAGACTTGCTGATGGCTTATTCCTGCTCCTAATATATATGTCTGTATGATATTTCAATGGATTAGATGAGCTGGGCTAGATATTCTCCGTCATCCATAATTATCTTGGGAACATGGGGTGAAATCATGGGTAGAAGTCTGCTTATTTTGTCGACAATGAAAGTTTACTGAGCACACTTTGTGGGGTGAAGTAACCAGGACAGGAGTGTATAATGGACTCACAGTGAATCAATAGCCTATTTTACATTGCACATGATTCTCAAGAATCTTTTCCATTGACTTCAATCTTGACCTAATGTCTACTTACCTATTATCTTACTATCTTGGTTCCTTTATGAGTTTTGGGAGGTATTAAAATATTGTGATAAAGTTATGTTGCATAGTAGATATTGAAAATATATTATTGTGAGAAACAGCATCAGCAGAGTCCTCAGACTTTCTGATCAAGAAAACACAGGTAGAATTGTAAACCATTCAGCCTTTGTCTTCTGGCCCCTGAAAAGTTATGCTGCTCAGAGATACCTGAAGGCTCTAATGCTTCTCACTGACAGTGAAGACCTATGTTGTGCAATCATTCCACTTTGCTGCTCAGGAGTCATTTGGTCTTTCTGCTCTGCCAGATTATCAAAAAAATACAATCCAGTTTCACTCTTTGTACGAAACAATTGTCTACATTTAATGGCCACTAAATCTCGTGAATGGCTAAAAATGGGAATTGTGCCAGTGAAATCTCAGTTTGAGTACTTCCCTGTCCGGTGACACAATCAGGTTCATGCCCAGAAAGGATGTGAACCTGATATTATATATACTTTTAAATAAATTAAGATATTATTAAATGGCTTGATGCCATAAATCTGCCCACGACATTTCTTCCACCCAGGCAGCATGACATCACGCTGGTGTTAATCACTACAAATTTTCAAAAATTAAAAGTCATCGTGATGATCACGTCAGGGACACTGAGGTGCCTGCAACCCCTGAGGGCTGAGGGGCATGCCTGGTCATTGCCCCATGGCACCCTGGCATGTCCTTAGCCATGCCGCCAGTGGGCACTGCCAGGTGGCACTGGCAGGGAGGTTAGAGTTATTATCCTCCATGGGGGGGAATTCCCCTTCTGTGTAGGTGTGGGGGGGTCATCTTATCCATGGGAGAGGATAGATGGGTGTGGGGGAGGGGGGTTGGAGGATGCTTTTTTAATCCGCTGCGGGATCCCAATGTCTGTGAAGAGGGCATGTCACTGGGGCAGGTGGGGGATGTGTCCCGATGTCTGTTGTGAGGTTGGGGTGCCTTTTACAAAAGGCACTCTTATTCCACATTCCTGGTGTTGCCGTCGTGTTTAGTCCCCTCCAGCTGGCTGTGTGATTCTCACCAGGACTCTGAAATTGCACAGAGTGCCATTAAATCAGGCGGGACAAGGTGGCTGTGAAACCAGTGAGTTTCCCGCAGCTTTTCTCACCTGATCCAACACTCTGTGCAATTTTGTCCAGAATTGTATGCATTATATTGAAAACATCAAGCACCCAGGCAGGAGAAAGTCTTCTACTTGTACAGAATGGAAACGATTTTGTACAGTTTATCTGGGTTGCCAATAATGAATCTCTCTCCCAAATATCAATTTATTGTTACCATTACCATTTGACATAATGGGCAGGATTTATCGGCTGCGCTCCGGAAAATCCCACCCGAGGTCAACAGACCTTTGCATGGTCTGTATCCCCCCCCCTACGTCAATTCCCTTGGCAGGCACGAGGGGAAAATTCCACCCAATGTGCCGAACATGATCAAGGGGGCTGAAGCAATCACCCAAATATCTGTTAACATCTGCATGGTGTCATAAATAACAAATGGGATATTTTCCTGTCGAATTAACAATATTGCCTGATGCTATTAAAGTAAAATTTGTACTCTCTGGTTTGTTTAATAACCACGGTGGGATGACCTGTAGGGTGTACATAAACTAACACTACATTAGATCATTGCTGCTCTTAATATTAATGACCCATGCTGTATATATATTGGATGATATTTGTAACCAGATGTTAACAATGGATGTTGCCATTATACTCGGACGTCTCTGTGATTGTGTGGCAAATTGATTGGTGAATCTTGAAAGGGGAAAAATATTCTGGATAATTGAAGGGGAGGGTTAAAGGAGGAGGGAGAATGAAGGAGCCAGAATCAGTAAGTGCACCAGTGGCCATGATTACTCTCCCTGGGCCCGGGGTTGGCATTCAAATTTCCATGCTTTGGTTTCCCATAGAGTAGGATGCCAGTGTTCCTTTTTACCCTGGGCCTTCCAAGTTTCCCTAGGACCGGAATCTTATCACCGTTCATGCTGGCAGGATTTTCCCTACCTGCTGCAGTGAACGGTGATTTGGCTGAACGTGGCGTGAACGGCAGCTAAGGTTGCACCCCTAGTTGTATATCTTGTATATGCCCTGTCTCCTATTCTCATGCTCAGTTTAGTGCTTCCCTGTGGAACAAGCATGTGAAATAGATGGGCCGGGATTCTCCCAACAAAAAAGCTAAGTGCCCAATAGCCAGGAAAACGAGAGATTGTCCTGCCTATTTTTTGGGGGTACTTAGTTTTACGAATCTCGGGCGCTCTCTCCACAGAGTGCCTCAGGGGGAATTCATGCTGGTAAGTGGAGGCGGGGGCGGAGGGGGTCGAGGGGACTCATCCTGCTGGAGAGGCCAGAATTAGTACGCTCTGCGGGCCACTGCACATGTACCAATCTGTCAGTGCATGCGCACTGGCTTCCTCATTGCTGGCCGCCTGATCACTGGCTTCCCCAATGCCTTCCCAGCCCGCTCCCTGATTGTTGGCCTCCCTAACCCTCTCCCCCCACCGATCGCCGACTTCCCAACACTTCCTGATTGCTGGCTTATCCAGACTCCTCCCCCCCCACCAGGCCAGCCCCAATTGCCAGACCTCTCTGGCCCCACCCTCCCCTTGGGACTGCCTGGTGCCCAGTGGGCAGTGCCAGGGTACCAGGCTGGCACTGCCCAAGGGGCGAACCCCTTCCCCCCAACCTCCTGGGGGGGCCTCAATGGCCTTTGTCACCATCAGCGGGGTGATCATGCCAGGTCCCCGTTGATGGGGACCTGTTGTAATCCCTGCTGGTGGAAAGCTCTCCCGGTGGGGGTGGAAGACATTAGCGAGACCAGAGGATACTGTTCCGGAAATGGAAATGTCCCACTACAGAACCTCGCTGATGTGTCCCGTCCTGCTGTGCTACTCGAGAGCTCAGCGGGCCAGGAGAATCACCCCCATAAAGTTTGGAATTGAGGCAAGCCTAAAGCATTGAAAATAAACTGGTTAACACCTCTGTCAAAATTCTGGCCAGGAGAATGTCATATGAATGTGATCAGCATTCATCCATGGATAGCAACAATAGGTGATTGTTAGGTTTCAAAGTTGTTAAGGTCCACATGGAGACCAAAACCTTTACAAAAAGAAATGAATTTCGCAGTGCCAACTCTAAGAATCACATGACAAGATTTAACAATTTTTACTGTAACAAAAGCGCTAATAGCAACAGCAGCATTCTCAGTTCAGAAGAGTCATATTGGACATAAAACATTAACTCTGCTTCTCGCTTCACAGATCCTGTCAGACCTGCTGAGTTTTCCCAGGACTAAACTACAGAAGATATAATCCAGTTAACTTCTTAACACTACTGAAAATCCCATGCCACATTTATAGATGACACCACACTTTCTGTAGCCATGTAATCTTTGAGTTTAAAGTCCATAGCTTCTGCCAGCTCTACCAAGATCCTTTTAGTCCTGCATCACCGAGGCAAATTTTCCAGTGTCCTTTTAAACAAAGTCTGCTCCACTTAATCCTTTGAGCATAATTGAATGGGTTCCTCATTGCACGGCACCTTCTGTTGATTCTGTGCTCTTTCACACTTCACAATTCCTATTTCCTTGAACGTGGGTTCCATCCTCACCAGCTCTCCACTTGCTGCTTACCCCAAAAGCAGACCTCTTCTTCTACTTATCATACCAACATCTGTTGTGGCTCTTCCTCCCTCTTTTGGTTTGACTGACTTAGAGTTTGTAAGCTCATACACAGAAAGGCCAGCTGCTCCTTCCTTTGTGTCCAGGTGTTAAAGTTCACACCTGACTTTCAATTGGGTTTGACCTGGGCCCCAAATCTCCATGAAAATCAGACCACAGGGGCCTTTCACTGGACACTGTTCAGTACAGCTCCACATCATCCCCCATTTCAGAGGATTCCATTTTTACCTTAAATTAGAAGAGACAGTTTACAACATGTGGTGAACCATTGTTGGTTACCACCAGGAGTGCTGAGCCATGGTTTGGCCAGTACTATGAGTCTGTAGATATGTTACTGTTGGGGTTAAGGTTGGGCTGTTCTACCTGTTAATATAGTCCTATGGTACACTCCAGTTGGCTCCGCCTCCTGGGAGAGGTATAAAGGTCACTGCTCTGCCTGGTGACCCTTTAGTCTGGGATTGTATATTGTATATAGTAGCTCCGTTATTGTTGGCAATAAAAGCCTTTATTTCCCGGGTACATCCTGCCTCCCGTGTGATTTATCGTGCATCAATTTTATTGCCAAGAAGTAAAATTTTTTTTTTGAAAAAAAAACAACAAAAGAAAACCATGGAGCAAATGCTGAAACCCGAGCGGCTTACGTTGGACCCACGTGCGGCGGGAGCATCGAACACTTTCGACCACTGGTTGAAGTGTTTCCAAGATTACCTCGACGCCTCCACAGCGGTCAACAATGACGCCGACAGACTCCGGGTCCTCCACGCGAGGGTAAGCGACGCTGTATACTTAGCGATCCGTGAGGCCCCAGACTACAAAGGGGCCCTCGAGCTTCTCAAAAAGCGATACAACAAACCGCCGAATGAGATCCATGCTCGCCACCTTCTAGCCACTCGACGGCGGCAGCCCGGCGAAACGACGGAACAGTACGTGTGTGAACTTCAGCAGTTAGCCAGAGCCTGCAACTGCAAGCCAGTGTCGGCAGCCCAGTACATGAGCGACTTAGTTCGAGATGCGTTCGTAGCGGGAATCGGCTCGTCGTACATCCGCCTTTGGCTGCTGGAGCAAGGTAACCTCGATCTCACTAAAACCGTAGAGTTAGCTGACGCTCTAGAAACAGCTTCCAAAAGTCTGGAGATGTACCCCGACGACTGCGTGGGGACATTGTGGCAGGTGCAGCCACAGACTCCACTTTATTCAGCGGGATCGAAAAACTGCGCGATTGCGTTTCCAGCCTCGGACCTGACGGCGGCAGCAGCTCCAGGTGGCCCGCGGTGTTACTTCTGTGGGGGGGTGAAACACCCTCGGCAGCGATGTCCAGCTAAAGCGGTATTGTGCTCCGCCTGTGGCAAGAAGGGACATTATTCCAAAGTATGCCGGACCAAATCACTCTCCAAACACAGCAGTGCGGCGTGTGACTCCCCGGAGCCGGCCTCCTTGTCTTATGCGTCTTCGAGGTCTTCCACCACGTGCGATCCCAGGACGTCGCCATTCCTAACGACGGAGTCACAAGACACGTGCGACCTGCAGGGGCCGCAGGTTTTGGCGCCATCGACCACGTGCGACCTATGGGGGCAGCCATTTTGGTCGGCACCGACCGCGAATGACCAGCAGGGGCCGTCATCAACCATCTCAGCTGCCTGCAGTTGCGCCCACGAACCAACGGTGGCGTCAATCATCCTGGACCAGGCCAAGCCTCACAGACTCGACAAGTCCATGATGGACATACAGGTAAACGGACGCCAGATTTATTGTTTGTTTGACAGCGGGAGCACGGAGAGCTTCATTCACCCTGACACCATGAAGCGGTGTGGTCTCCAGATTCGGACTGTCAAGCAGACAATTTCGATGGCGTCAAGGTCCCGGTCTGTCACCGTGCTAGGGAGCTGCGTGGTCAACCTGACGGTGCAGGGCACGGTTTACGAGAACTTCAGGCTCCTTGTGTTACCGCACCTTTGCGCGCCGATACTCCTAGGACTAGATTTTATGGTCCACCTGAAGAGTGTAACCCTGCAGTACGATGGACCACTCCCTCCGCTTTCAGTGGGAGATCCGCAGCCTCTAAATTGCCCAACGCACTCCACATGTAGTCTCTCGACGCTCAGGATTACCACATCCTCCCTATTCCAGAATCTCGTGCCAGGCTGCAAGCCCATCGCAACAAAGAGCAGGCATTACAGCGCTGAGGATCAGATCTTCATTCGATCTGAAGTTCAGCGGCTCCTCAAGGAAGGGATCATCCAACCTAGCGCTAGTCCTTGGAGAGCGCAAGTCGTGGTGGTTAAGAATGGGAGCAAACCCCGGATGGTCATAGACTATAGTCAGACCATTAACAGATACACGCAGCTGGATGCGTATCCCCTCCCGCGCATATCTGACATGGTCAATCAGATTGCGCAGTACCGGGTGTTCTCCACCATCGACTTAAAATCTGCTTACCACCAGCTCCCCATTCGCCCAGAGGACCGACAATACACGGCCTTTGAGGCGGATGGTCGCCTGTACCATTTTTTAAGGGTTCCCTTTGGTGTCACGAATGGGGTCTCGGTCTTCCAGCGTGCTATGGACCGAATGGTGGACCAGAACGGGCTGCGGGCTACCTTCCCGTACCTGGATAACGTCACCATCTGCGGCCATGACCAGCAGGACCACGATGCCAACCTTCTTAGATTCTTACGCACTGCATCTCGCCTGAATCTGACCTACAACAGGGAGAAGTGTGTATTTCGCACGCGCCGCCTAGCTATCCTCGGATACGTGGTGGAAAACGGGGTCCTTGGCCCTGATCCAGACCGTATGCGTCCCCTCCTCGAACTCCCCCTGCCCACTAGCATCAAAGCACTGAGAAGATGTTTAGGCTTCTTCTCATACTATGCACAGTGGGTTCCCAATTACGCGGACAAAGCCCGTCCGCTCATCAAGTCTACCTCCTTTCCCCTAACAACAGAGGCTCGCTTAGCCTTTGCAGGAATGAAAGCCGACATCGCGAAAGCCACGATGCATGCTATTAATGAGTCCATCCCCTTCCAGGTGGAGAGTGATGCATCTGATTTCGCCCTGGCTGCCACACTTAACCAGGCGGGCAGGCCCGTCGCCTTTTTCTCTCGCACCCTCCAAGGCCCTGAAATTCGACATTCAAAGAACAAAGAACAAAGAACAATACAGCACAGGAACAGGCCCTTCGGCCCTCCAAGCCCGCGCCGCTCCCCGGTCCAGGATTGAATCCTGAATCCAGGATCCCCGCCCAATTTTCCAGCCTATCTACATACCAATATCCTATCCACCGAGCTGTCCCTCACAGCTACGATGCTTTGTTCATTACAACCTATTAACTCACCCCCACCCCCCCATTCCAGACCATGTGATCTCCAGGGAGAGGCGAAAACCCAGAGTGAAAAACCCCAGGGCCAATATGGGGAAAAAAAAAATCTGGGAAATTCCTCTCCGACCCCCTGAGGCGATCGAAACGAGTCCAGGAGATCACAATGGCCCTGATCGGAAAATTCGGCGGTGGAAAAGGAGGCCCAGGCCATTGTGGAGGCCGTTCGGCATTGGCGCCATTACTTGGCGGGAAAATGGTTCACTCTGCTCACGGACCAGCGGTCCGTGGCGTTCATGTTCAACAACACGTTACGGGGTAAGATCAAGAATGATAACATCTTGAGGTGGAGAATCGAACTCTCCACCTACAATTATGATATCATGTACCGTCCAGGGAAGCTCAACGAGCCCTCGGACGCCCTGTCGCGTGGAACATGCGCTAGTGTGCAGGAGAATCTATTACAGGCTCTCCACAATGACCTCTGCCATCCGGGGGTCACTCGGCTCTTCCACTTCATAAAGGCCCGGAATCTACCCTACTCGGTGGAGGATGTCAGGTCCTTAACCAGAAGCTGCCAGGTATGCGCGGAATGCAAACCGCACTTCTACCGACCTGACAGGGCACACCTCATTAAGGCCACTCGTCCTTTCGAAAGACTGAGTGTGGACTTCAAGGGCCCCCTTCCCTCGACAGATCGGAACGTGTACTTCCTCAATGTGATTGATGAGTACTCACGATTCCCTTTTGTCATTCCCTGTTCTGATATGACCGCTGCCACGGTTATCAAGGCATTACGGGATCTTTTCACCCTGTTCGGTTACCCCTGTTATATCCACAGCGATAGGGGCTCGTTGTTCATGAGCAATGACTTGAGGCAATACCTGGTCTCATATGGGATTGCCTCTAGTAGAACCACGAGCTACAACCCAAGGGGTAACGGAGAGGTTGAACGAGAGAATGCTACAGTCTGGAAGGCTGTCTTACTGGCGTTGAGGTCTAAAGGTCTTCCAGTCTCCCGTTGGCAAGAGGTGCTCCCTGATGCGCTCCACTCCATACGCTCACTCCTGTGTACGGCAACCAACGCTACTCCTCATGAGAGAATGTTTTCATTCCCTAGGAAGTCTTCCTCTGGGACCTCATTACCGTCTTGGTTGACGTACTCAGGACCTGTCCTCCTGCGGCGGCATGTTAGGACCCGCAAGTCCGACCCTTTGGTTGAACAGGTCCATCTCCTCCACGCCAACCCTCAGTATGCCTATGTGGCATATCCTGACGGGCGAGAGGACACGGTCTCGATTCGAGATCTGGTGCCAGCAGGGGGCTTGGAAACCCCAGTCACTCCCACACCCCCAGTTAGAGACCCCCCGACCATTATCTCTCCTCCTGACACGGCGCGGGCAGTATCGGGACCACCACTTAACCCTCTTACTCCTGTGTACAGCTTGCCTGAGTCCAGGAGATTGTCGCCACCTCGAGGCGTGCTCGAGTCCAGCGGATTGTCACCACCTCGTGGTCTACTGGCCCGTGAGGAACTGGAGGAGTCACTGGACACCGCCTTGGAGAGAAGGTCACCGCGATTGCCTGAACCGGCGTCATCGCCGGTGTTGAGGAGGTCACAGCGATGGTGCGGTCCCCCAAACCGTTTGAACTTATAGACAGATGAACAGTTGTTCTGTTTTTTTGTGCCCCGCCGGCCTTTGTTTTCAAAGGAGGGGTGAATGTGGTGAACCATTGTTGGTTACCACCAGGAGTGCTGAGCCATGGTTTGGCCAGTACTATGAGTCTGTAGATATGTTACTGTTGGGGTTAGGGTTGGGCTGTTCTACCTGTTAATATAGTCCTATGGTACACCCCAGTTGGCTCCGCCTCCTGGGAGAGGTATAAAGGTCACTGCTCTGCCTGGTGACCCTTTAGTCTGGGATTGTATATTGTATATAGTAGCTCCGTTATTGTTGGCAATAAAAGCCTTTATTTCCCGGGTACATCCTGCCTCCCGTGTGATTTATCGCGCATCACAACATAAGCGTCTTGTAAAGTTCAGTGATCATCAGGGCGGCACGGTAGCACAGTGGTTAGCACTGCTGCTTCACAGCTCCAGGGACCTGGGTTCGAATCCCAGCTTAGGTCACTGTCTGTGCGGAGTTTGCACATTCTCCTCGTGTCTGCGTGGGTTTCCTCCGGGTGCTCCGGTTTCCTCCCACATTCCAAAGATGTGCAGGTTAGTTTGATTGGCCATGATTAAATTGCCCCTTAGGGTCCTGAGATGTGTAGGTTAGAGGGATTAGTGGGTAAAATATGTAGGGATATGGGGGTAGGGCCTGGGTGGGATTGTGGTCGGTGCAGACTCGATGGGCCGAATGGCCTCTTTCTGTACTGTAGGGATTCTATGATTTCTATGATAATTAGATGGTGATTCGAGGGTAGATCTGCTGGTGGGCAAAGTTTGTGCACACATCCTTAACAAAGCTGATGGTATATTCCAGTAGGGACTACATTTATGCGGACATTGGGTGGGAATTTCCATCTGAGCTCGCCCCGACACCGGAAAATCCTGCCGGAGGTCAATGGACCTTTCTGTGGTCCACCCCTCGTCCACTACGATTCCCGTCGTAGGTGGAACGGGAAAATTTGCCCCATTAACTATTTATTTTAATGAGTTAATGGCTATGGAAAAATAGTGAACATTGGAATGTAGCATGAGTGCATTGAGCATTTGTATGTGAACTCCCATAATGTTTGTGAAATACAGAATTCTGAGTTTTAGCGAGTGAGCTTTTAGCTTGAGGCTCAGAATTACCTTAACAGGGATTTGAACTGATGGCAATAGACGGGCTTTATTCTGGATTTATATAACATAAGGCATTACCTCGGTTTTAAGACTCATTCCATGACTTGTATTACAAAGTATTGCATTTTTGTGTAAATTTCTTATCATTTTGTGAAAATCTCCTTTCAAGAATTTGACAAAGTATTGAATGGAAACATTTAGGGACCGTTGCCAATGCTTTCTCAGGGGGATCTGTGAGTCGAAAAGCTTGACATTAAGTGGCAATTTTCTTTTTCTTAATAAACAGCATAGGCTGTAGGAAATATTGCTGGTTGGAACTTGCTTTCTGGCTGCATTCCTCATTCAAACCCGTAGCAGCTAGCAAACAGAATCCTACAGGGACACCCCATACACGAGGCCCCAGAGAGGAAAAGAACCTCTAACATTCTGTTTTAATGGGATTCTTGCCAGTGGGTAAGTTCAAAGTGCAGTTTCCAGTAATTTGCTGTAACTACTTGGTGCGTTTGATAGGTCGAGACAGAAGCATGCAACCTGAAGTAATATTTCCTGATTTCTATCATTTGTGAAACTGACTGGAGGTCACAGTGGGACATAGAATTGGAAATAATTTTGCCTGTCACTTTTTGATTCCTCTTTTTCTCTTTCATCGCACTATCTCTCATTTCAATGTTGATCCTGAACATGGATGAAATTTGTGTCTCTTGTTTCCTCATATAAACATTTCAAATGCCTCTCTCAGGAACTATTTGGTCTTTTTTGCACCTCCCCCCACCTCTTTTAAGCTTATGTCACATTGTTATCCATATGTTGTTTAGAAAAATGTACATTACCATTTCCCTATGCACAGCTATGTATTATTCTTAAATAGCTAGAAGCAACAGCACTAAAGTAAATCACCGCAGTAAACATCAGTTAGCAGTGAGTAAGACCCAGCAGATTCAACACAATCAGCTTTCAGTTGACTTATGTCAGTCCTAAATATGTGCCCCGGGCTACGCCACTATGTTTGACAAACTCATTGCATGTATTTCAACACTCCTCATGTTTTAAGAAGAAGCACATTATTTTTGTGTGCAATCACTGAATCAGGAGGGTCAGATGTGGAAAGGATCACTGAGGTATGTTGCTGAATATTCTGGGGCCGAGATTTCTTTGGGGCGTCACTCTGTAGGCTCAGAGACAAAAACCAGGTGAGGAACAGCTCTATGTTCCTGTTTATTTCTGGCATCTGGGACCTGAATGAACAGTGCAACTAACTGTACCTTTTTTTGGGATTTCCCATAGCAAGTGCCATAAGGGATGGAAGAATTGAAGTGATACAGAAATAATGGGAATGCCCCCTTCAATGTATATTTTTTGTTCATTTGTGGAGCATGAGCATCGCTGACTGGACAACATTTATTGCCCACGCCTAGTTGCCCTTGAGAGGGCAGCTGAGAGTCAACCAAATTGCTATGGAGTCACATGTCGGCCACACCAGGTAAGGACATTTGATTTCCTTCCCTAAAGGACATTGGTGAACCAGATAGGTTTTTCCGACAATCGACAATGGTTTTATGGTCATCAGTAGATACTTAATTCCAGATTTTTTTTATTGAATGCAAATTCCACCATCTGCCATGGTGGGATTTGAACCCAGGTCCCCAGAACATTAGCTGAGTTTCTGGATTAATAGTCTAGCGATAATATCTCTAGGCCATCACCTTCCCGATTTCCTATTAGTCCAATTTTTGCCTTGGGACGGCATCCACTGACCTCTGATCTGTATAGTTCGACTTGTCCCTCTGTCCTTCAGAACAATATTTTGCTGCAAGTGTGAGTGGACACAACAAAAGGACAGTTACACTTCCACTCATCACAATTTCATAAAAAAAGAAAATAATAATCATGTTGTTAACTTTAAAAATGAAAATGGAACAGAGAAACAATTCAAGTCTTTCTATTCAATGTTTGGCATGAACATTGAGCCTCGAAGTGGCATCTGCTATTTGTTACACTTGCCCTTGCATGTTTAGTTTTTTAACTCAAGATGTTGAAAGTGCAAGCTGATAATGTCACAGCGAAGAAAACTGGGCATCTGGAATCTGAGTGAACAGGGCAACTAACTCCATACCTCAATTAAATTAAAGGATTGTGAAACTAATGGTGGTAAGACTAAAGGAAATGTGAATTATAGTCAGGTACAAAAAGAGACGTAAAGAGAGGGAAAGAAAGATTGAACTAACAGAGAGAGAACAAAGGAAAAAAGCCTTACATTATAGTGTTTTTCACAGTCACTGGACTGGTTTACAGCCAATGAAGGGCTTTTTGAAATGTCATCACTATTGTAATGTAGGCAAAATGGCAGCTAATTTACATTCAACAAACTCCCATAAACAGCAGTGACCAGAAAATTTGTTTCTTTGTGATGTTCATTAAAGGGTAGCTATTAGCCAGGACTTCTGGGATAACTCTGCTGCTCTTCTTCAAAGGACTGCCATAGGATAATTTCACTCACTTGGGTAGGGAGCTGGGGCCTTAGCTTGGTGACTCATCTGGAAGAGACTGCGGGTGATTATATGAGAAAAATTCTAAGTGTCTAGCTAGTGTGAACAGGGGAGAGTTTCAGATCCATTTTTTGGGTGAGTCTTTACGCCCAATCTTATGGACTTAGATATTGAAAAAATGGGCTAGATTGTTTCCAGCCATGAGAGGCAGTGGATGGGGCTTAAATCATCGGCCAGTTTGCTCTAGCAGCAGAGGGAGCTATTGCACATGTGAGAGAGATCTGTCAGGCCTCTGATGCTGCAACCGGCCTCAACCCAGCCTTTGCCCCTGCTATTGTGGAGGCCTGAGGCCGATTGCGAGCCCCACACCACCCGGAAATATTGTCCCTGCCACCCACCCTGTCGCCCAGACTGATCGCGCTCCCACCACCTCCCCCACCGATCGCAATGCAGTGTTGCAGCGGGCCACCCCTCCCTCACCAATCGGGTTGCCCTGGCCTGGCCCTGCCCCTTCAGGCCCTGACCCCATAGGCCCTTCCCCTTTCAGGCCCCGCCCCGGTGGGCAGTGCCAAGGCCAACATGACTGTTCCCCTTTGCTGGGGACCTGGTGTTTTCCTCGCTGGACAGAATCTCTCCCGGCAAGGCCACAAAGACAAATGAACCTGGACGATTGCGTCCTGGGTTTGCTAATAACATGTAAATGACTATTTTAATTTATTTATTCAGCTTCTCGCGGAAAATGGGCAAGAGGCTGATTGTGCCGGATATCCTGTGCCGATAAGATCGCGAGAGCCGAGAAATCAGCACAAACCTGATTACTTGGCTCTCGTGCAATTTTACCGACTCACCCCACCCATCAATGAGCGGGATGAGCCAGCAAAATCGAGGGCAGTATCTCTAATAGTGCAGCACTCCCTCAGTACTGCACTGGAGTGTCAATTTGACTTTGTGTTCAAGTCCTGCAGTGGAATTTGAACCCAAAACCTTGTAACTCAGAAGTGAGTGTGCTACCAACTGAGCTATGGCTGACACACAAAAGAGACAAAAACCAAGAAAATAAATGTAAATTTAACATTTTTAAACTTTACAACAACAATTCACTCTGAAGGACTGATCTCCACATTTGTAATAGTTAATTTTCAATGCCGGAGAGCTCGCTTGGCAGTGATCAACAATTATTACATCTTTAGAAGAATATTAATGCTTAAAATTACATAACCTAACTTTATGTAGTGCATTTAGTTCATATCTACAATGCAACTACAGCAACCTCATGACATTTAATGCATGCATGAGTGAATTAGTCAGTGAAAGACTCTGAAGATATGCAAGTTAGGTGGATTGACCATGTTAAATTGCTCTTAATGTCAGGGAGATTAGCAGGGTAAATACATGGGGTTACGGGGATAAGGCCTGGGTGAGATTGTTGTCAGTGCAGGCTTGATGGGCCAAATGGCCTCCTTCTACATTGTCGGGATTCTATTATATGAAATGCCATTTTCCGAAAGCCGAATGTGGAACAGCGCAAATTGGACAGTAGCATTTGAATACAGGCATTTAACCACTGACCTGATCCTTTCTGAAGTTGCTGTATCACTTACACATTAATAATGATGAGTGCCATTAGCCTTGCCATTATTCAGCAATGCTGCCCTTGGAGAATATCAAGTATTCCTGGCATCCAGCATTGCTATAGCATGAGATGCAGATATATAATGTAAATCTTCTTCTACTCATTTTCTGGTCCTGTGAGTATTCACATTTCCTTTAGAATGGACAGTATGAATCGGCAAAGAATGCCGTGTCACTTCAGAAAAGAACTTAACTATTTATTGGTGGAAAATCTTCATTACATTAAAGTGAAACATTAACTTTTTTAACTCTACTTCCATTTTTGTAACAAGTATATTGAACAAGTATATGTAACATCTCAAAGTTTGTAGATGATACCAACTTGGGTGGGAGGGTGAACTGTGATGAGGATGCAGAGATCCTGCAGAACGATCTGGGCAGGTTGGGTGAGCCGGCTAATCAATGGAAGGTGTAGTATAATTTGGATAAATGTGAGGTTATTCACTTTGGAAGCAAAAACAAGAAGGCAGATTACTACCTGAATAGCTGTAAATTGGGAGAGGGGAGTGTGCAGCGGGACCTGGGTATCCTTGTGTACCAGTCACTGAAGGTAAGCATGCAGGTGCAGCGATAAGAAGTCAAATTGCATGTTGGCCTTCATTGCGAGAGGTTTCGAGTACAGGAGCAGGGATGTGTTGTTGCAACTATACAAGGCCTTGGTGAGGCCACACCTAGAGTATTGTGTGCAGTTTTGGTCTCCTTTTCTGAGGAAGAATGTTCTTGCTCTCGAGGGAATGTAGCAAAGGTTTACCAGGCTGATTCCGGGGATGGGGGGGACTGATGTATGAGGAGAGATTGACTAGGTTAGGATTGTTTTCGCTGGAGTTCAGACGAATGAGGAGGGATCTCATAGAGACTTAGAAAATAGATAGACGCAGGGAGGATGTTCCTGATGGTGGAGAGTCCAGAACCAGGGATCACAGTCTGAGGATTCAGGGTAGACCATTTAGGATGGAGATGAGGAGACATTTCTTCACCCAAAGAGTGGCGTGCCTATGGAATTCATTACCACAGGAAGTAGTTGATGCCAAAACATTGAATGTATTCAAGAGGCGGCTGGATATAGCACTTGGGGCAAATGGGATCAAAGGTTATGGGGAAACAGCAGGATAAGTTGGATGATCAGCCATAATTATAATGAATGGCAGAGCAGGCTCGAAGGGCCAAATGGCCTCCTCCTGCTCCTATCTTCTCTGTTTCTATGTTTCTATGAATGAGGAAAAAACAGAAATTCAATAAACTACAGGTATGTTGCTCGAGTACAACATGGATAAAGTCAGTAAAATAGTTGTATATGGTCAGTTTGTTTAATGTAGTGATGATTGTGTACTGCGTAGATCTGCTAGTAGTTAAGATAATGGCCCATATTTGGATGAGACTCATCACGGGATGGGAAATTTAGGGAGACAGCCAAATGTCCATTGACTTTGGGCGGGAATTTCTGACCAGTGTTTTGCCTGTCAAATATTCCTCTGGTGCTGGAAGTGCTAGATATTCTTATGTGTGGTCAATGGATTGTTTCCCTACGTTCTTGCTTTCTTTTTCTGAGTGCTGTGTTACGATCCCAGCTCCTGTTAACACTAGGCTAGTCAGATCCTAGAGTGAAACCTGGCTTGATAGATCCTAACTTTTATTTTTAAATTATGGAGGCAAGTTACTGAGCAAATTCACAGGAGTCTGCTGACGAACAAATAATAAAATATATATTAACAGAAGAAAAGTGAACTATATTACACTAGACTGAAAGGTTGGAAAGATCTCAAAACAAACTCAAGCAGGCGATTCAAATACCCACTGTTCCTTTACCCTGGAAATGTCTGTACAGACACGTAAACCAGTGAAGAGTTACCACTAGCTTGACATAAAGGCTTCTCGTTTGGGACTGGCACGGTTACAAACAGTTTTCTTCCATTAAATTCTTGAGAATTCACTTGATGCTTCTCACACAACTCAAATCTCTCCCTATGATATCCAAAAACAGTACTCTAAATTCACTGTTTCTTCAGCTGCAGAGCAAACAGATGAGTTGTCTAAATTCAGTCTTCCAGTAGCATCTCTGCTAAATGAGTCCTATAACTGATTATACAGTTAACTACTGTCCCACTGGCCTTGTAGTTTTATTTTCTCAGAGAGGTGAAAATCCCTGTCTTCCCTCTCCCGCCTCTCTCAGCTGCTGTTTTTTCTGAGTATGTGTCACTGCATCACCATCACTGGGCAACAGTAAAGCTTTCCTACTTTTATTTTCAGGATCATTGAACTTTCCACCCCTTTTAACCCATCTCTTTAACTCCAGGGGTTATAAGACCCCATTGAACGTGTATATAAACACGTCCTAGTCCAGTGTATATAAACACGTCCTAGTCCAGGATTCTCTAAAGGTAAACTTGCAGGTTGAGTCCGTAATTAAGAAAGCAAATGTAATGTTGTCATTTATCTCAAGAGGCTTGGAATACAAAAGCAGGGATGTACTTCTGAGGCTTTATAAAGCACTGGTTAGGCCCCATTTGGAGTACTGTGAGCAATTTTGGGCCCCACACCTCAGGAAGGACATACTGGCACTGGAGCGGGTCCAGCGGAGATTCACACGGATGATCCCAGGAATGGTAGGCCTGACATACGATGAACGTCTGAGGATCGTGGGATTATATTCATTGGAGTTTAGGAGGTTGAGGGGAGATCTGATAGAAACTTACAAGATAATGAACGGCTTAGATAGGATGGACGTAGGGAAGTTGTTTCCATTAACAGGGGAGACTAGGACGCGGGGGCACAGCCTTAGAATAAAAGGGAGTCACTTTAGAACAGAGATGAGGAGAAATTTCTTCAGCCAGAGAGTGGTGGGTCTGTGGAATTCATTGCCACAGAGGGCTGTGGAGGCCGAGACGTTGAGCGTCTTCAAGACAGAAATTGATAAATTCTTGATTTCTCGAGGAATTAAGGGCTATGGGGAGAGAGCGGGTAAATGGAGTTGAAATCAACCATGATTGAATGGTGGAGTGGACTCGATGGGCCGAATGGCCTTACTTCCGCTCCTATGTCTTATGGTCTAAACAAACCCAAAATACCTGAAAGCTTTTAGTCGCAAGTATACCCTGACTCCCAGGCACAAAGGTTCATAAACAAAGCCCAAATGACACTCAAACCATTTTTATGTTGCTTAACACACAAATATTCCCAACTAGAATGGGATTTTCCCCTTCCCCATCCCAGCAGCAGCACCACTGAAATCGCTTCTTGAAGACCGCGTGAAAATGTTGCTGGGGGATGGGGGGAGAGATTGCTAACAGGAAATTACATCAGCATCTAATCGCTAAGGTAGGGATATGTTCGGCACAACTTTGTGGGCTGAAGGGCCTGTATTGTGCTGTAGTTTTTCTACATTTCTATGTTTCAATCAAACTAGATTGCTGAAAAGTGGCATGAACAAGGTGGTCCTCAGTTTACCAGAGACTTTGAGGTGAGTGAAACCAAACCTTTCTGCCATAATGATTTGATTTATTATTGTCACATGTTTTAGTTTACAGTGAAAAGTATTGTTTCTTGTGCGTTATACAGACAAAGCATACTGTTCATAGAGTGGCACGGTGGCACAGTGGTTAGCACTGCTGCCTCACAGCGCCAGGGACCCGGGTTCGTTTCCTGGCTTGGGTCACTGTCTTTGTGGAGTTTGCACGTTCTCCCCGTGTCTGCGTGGATTTTCTTCGGGTGCTCCGTTTTCCTCCCAAGTCCAAAGATGTGCAGGTTAGGTGGATTGGCCATGCTAAATTGTCCCTTAGTGTCAGAGGGACTAGTTAGGGTAAATGCATGGGGTTACAGGGATAGGACTTGGGTGGGATAGTGGTCGGTGCAGACTCGATGGGCCAAATGACCTCCTTCTGTGCTGTAGGATTATAAGGAAAGGAGAAAGTGCAGAATGTAGTGTTACAGTCATAGTTAGGGTGTAGAGAAAGATCAAATTAACATAAGGTAGGTCCATTCAAAAGTCTGATGGCAGCAGGGAATAAACTGTTCTTGAGTCGGTTGGTATGTGATCTCAGACTTTTGTCTCATTATCTCGATGGAAAAAGGTGGGAGAGAGTATGTCCAGGTTGCGTGGGGTCCTTGATTATGCTGGCTGCTTTTCCGAGGCAGCAGGAAGTGTAGACAAAGTCAATGGATGGGAGGCTGGATTGCGTGATGGACTGGGCTTCATTCACGACAATCTGTAGTTTCTTGCAGTCTTGGACAGAGCAGGAGCCATACCAAGCTGCGATACAACCAGAAAGGATGCTTTCTACGGTGCATCTGTAAAAGTTGGTGAGAGTCGTAGGGGACATGCCAAATTTCCTTAGCCTCCTGAGAGAGTGCGTCACTGCTCCTGATGCACTGTTCACCACTCTACCAAGGCAGACCGGTTCCTGCCCTCCATCACCATGCTGAGTTAATTTTCATGGACAGCACCATGCTGCTGGATTCATGGACCTTCCCGTGTAACTATCTTGGATCAATGCAGCACCTGAAGTTGGGGAGTACAGGGGTCTCCTTCTCCCTGGTGCAACACACCAGTGTCTATCGGAACAGCACTGTGCTGTGGGACTCATGCAGGCACCATAACAAATGTTGAAGTTTGACCGGGCCTAGAGTGTGAGGTGAGGGTGGGCGTGGGCAGAAAGAGGGTGAGGGTAAAGGTATTGGGGGTTGGCCTGACAAAGATAAGAGTGGCAAAAGGAAAGAGGGCTGTGCAAGGAGGGTGGGGTAGGGCAAGGGCTCAGAATGGCAGGTAGAGGGACAAGGAGGTGGATGAAGAGGATAAACAATGGAAGACAGAGGGAAGACTGAGGTGATGGATGCTGGACCTCAATAAGGCTTGCAAAGTTCACAAACAAGAGGGGGTCAAACAAATACCACATAGTTTGCTGGAAGAGGATGGATGAAGACTCCAGAGGTGGTGGATAGAGGCCCAACTGGGGCATTGGCACCTCACAGATGATGGGCTTGGGGGGAGGGTGGTTGAATGATGGAACAGATACTATCCTTTTCCCGTCTGGGTTGCTGACATCCTGTACAGCCTGGAGAGAGTGATATGAGTGTGCTGGACTGGTATTTAAATATGGCGCCTTGACCTTTGAACCTGTCTGCTGAAGGCAGGCAGACAAATCAACTAACGGCCCATCAGAAGAGTTGGAGGGGAACTCATCTGTGCATAATTAATGAACTTCCAAGCGCAGAATCTGGCGCGGGATCTCATCTTTCTCATTGGCAGAACAGGAGCTGCTGGAGTCCCCACCACTGCAATTAGTCTCAAAATGGGAGAATTCCACCTGTGGACTCCGCGGTAGTTGGAGAGACACCGATGTGAGCTTGATTTTCGAACCCACCATAATGATCAGTGAGGTTCCGCAGTGGGAATGAAATCTCAAAAATGACCCAACCAGAGTATGGCTCTTCCATTTGTCCCCAAAGAATGACCTCAATCCCAATCGCAAAAGTGTACTTTTATTGCACCATTTTCCACAGCAGGCCGAGGTAGAATTTCAATTTAATGCTAGCTTATATTGAATTGCGGACAGTTTGCACTGTTGATTCATGTCCACTTGGAACTTAGTTGAACGTATCCAAAATTCAATATCATAACCTGTACAATTTGCAAAGTGAGGCAACTCATTATAAATTATTTCAGGATACAGGGATTATTTGTATTCAAGAGAAAGTTTGATAGAGATTTTTTTTTAAATTAGGAAGAGTTGTGATAGTGAAATAAGGAAATATTCTTCCTTCTATTGAGGTACAAGTGATGTAATTCATTGATTTTAAAAAATCACTCAGAGTGAGGATAGATATGAGGAGAAATGTCATTACACAGAGGCCTGTTGGAAAATCTTTCATGATGTGGAGATGCCGGCGTTGGACTGGGGTAAGCACAATAAGAAGTCTCACAACACCAGGTTAAAGTCCAACAGGTTTATTTGGTAGCAAATACCATAAGCTTTTGGAGCGCTGCCCCTTCGTCAGATGGAGTGGATATCTGTTCTCCAACAGTGCACAGAGACACAGAAATCAAGTTACAGAATACTAATTAGAATGCAAATCTCTACAGCCAGCCAGGTCTTAAAGGTACAGATAATGTGGGTGGAGGGAACATTAAACACAGGTTAAAGAGATGTGTATTGTCTCCAGACTGAACAGCTAGTGAGATTCTGCAAGATCAGGGGGAAAGCTGTGGGGGTTACTGATAATGTGACATAAATCCAACATCCCGGTTTAGGCCGTCCTCATGTGTGCGGAACTTGGCTATCAGTTTCTGCTCAGCGACTCTGCACTGTCGTGTGTCATGAAGGCCGCCTTGGAGAACGCTTACCTGAAAATCTTTCCACAGGAAGTTTTTGGTGGAGACCATTGCATCTTTAAATGAAAACTTGGTAAATATTGAAGGAGCTATGGGGAAAGTATTAGGAAATTAGATTAGATTTGGACTGTTCTAGCAATGATCTGGGAGAGGTATGGCTGAACCATGTCCTTTGGTGTTGTAAGTTTATATTACTCAGTGGTTCTATGAAATTTATTCAAAGTCCTGAGCTAAAAAGAAAGCTTTCTCCCTTACACTGCTGCCCAAAGTCATAACTTCTTCCAAAAACCATGCAACTTCTTATTTCTGTCCTCCAGGTTAAATTCCCAATGTCACAAAGTTAAAATGAATTCTAATTGATTTTTCCAGTCCACACAAGTGGCAAGGTCCCTCACGCGCATCAGAAAACCATGAACTCTCCATGCGTTTCCAGTAGGTTTTTTTATTTAAGTTTATTTATTAGTGTCACAAGTAGGCTTACATTAACACTGCAATGAAGTTACTTTGAAAATCCCCCAGTCACCTGTTCGGATACACTGAGGGAGAATTTAGCATCGCCAATTCACCTAACCAGCACGTCTTTCGGACTGTGGGAGGAAATCGGAGCACCTGGAGGAAACCCACACAGACTTGGGGAGAACGTGCAAACTCTACCCAGTGACCCAAGCCGGGAATCGAATCCGAGTCCCTGATGCTGTGAGACAGCAGTGCTAACCACTGTGCCACCGTGCCACCCTGCACTAATGGCAAGCAAAGCTTCAGAAAATCTATCCTGCGGCTTAAATCAATGTGGCATTCCACTGGTTTCAGTCAAGACGGACAGCCAGTTTTTATATCCTTTCTATGAGAGCTATGCTTTTCTGATTTTTTTTCCCTGTAAAGGTCAGTATTATCAGGATACAGCAAGCCAGCAGTTGTTCAAATACTTCACTGTGCTGGGGCTGAAGCCAATCATCTAACCTCGAGGCCGTATGTAAACTGATGGAACAGTTCAGAAAATGCAGTGGAGGACTTGACTCAGAATATCCAAGTTTCCTTCTGTTAAAATAATCTTGTGAGGTTTGCCAAACTTTTTTGTTGTGTATAAAAAAATATAATCAGAGCCCAACATGAACCGAGCCAGTCGAAGCTTGGTTCTGACATAGTCTTGTCAGAGTGGACAAGTACAGGCATATTGGCATTTTCATAAAGGAAGCATAGATGAATCCCAGCTCTTGTTTTGTGACTTGGAAGGATTAATAGACCTGGACTGTATTAATTCTAGCAAATTATAGCAAAACAGTGCATATTGAAATGCCTTCAACTATAGGTCTCTTGAGCAATGTGCGGGACATTAAATAGAAATTTCTTATGTGTTGGGGGCCTGGAGCCGGGTGGGTGGGGTTGAAAGTTAGGGAGGTGGACTGAAAACTGTTCATAGAACCATAGAATCCCGACAGTTGCAGAAGGAGGCCATTTGGCCCATCAAGCCTGCATCGACAACAATCCCAACCAGACCCTATCCCTGTAACTTCATGCATTTTCCCTGCTAATCCCTCTGACACTAAAGGTCAATTTAGCATGGCCAATCCAAATAACCTGCACATCTTTGGATTGTGGGAGGAAACTGGAGCACCCGGAGGAAACCCACACAGACATGGAGAGAATGTACAAATTCCGCATAGACAGACACCTGAGGCCAGAATTGAACCTGGGTCCCTGGCGCTGTGAGGCAGCAATGCTAAATATTGTGCCACCGTGCCGCCCACACTCTTTTTTATTGTTGGTGCATGTCAATGTAGAGCTGTTCAATAACTAATCCTTTAATGTGATTTGAGGGTAAAGAAGAGTTTAACAAGTTTTATAGTAACTATAGAAAGAACTGGATCTGCTAAAACATGCACTGAGGTACTGCAGCTAGATGACAATTCTATACAAATGCTACATGAATCTAACCAGATTACATGATCAGAAAGGCACTTCAGTATTTTTAAAAAATTGTATATAAATGTCTGGAACACTTGAAGTATCCAGGACAACAGAAGTCTTTAAATCCTTTAACATTCTTTTTACTTTGGTACACCCTGTCGTAGCCTGGAGGTAGAAGGATAATAACAACATGGGATGATAGCAGACTGCGCTCTGGAACAGTTTACTCGGAGGAAGTCCGCAATTACATATTTCTGGGCAAGCATTAACTGAGAGTCAACCAGACTTCAGCACAAGTCTCACAATAACAGCTGGAATTGGAATCCTTGGCAATCTGTCAGGAAGTGAGAAGACAACAGCAATAATTTATGAGGCATGGCTGCAGCAACTGAGCACGAGCAAAACTGTTAAAAGTTATAAGCTTTCTCAACATTACGTGATTCCAATTTAAAGGAAAATCTTCCAGATGGAATATAAGCCCCTTTCAAGTGAATTGTTGCTACCATCGCAGAGTATTTGTTAAAAGAAGTACAACTTACAACATTCTACCTAATGCTAAATTGGTGAAATAAACATCTTTATTGCAAAGTCTACAATCAAAACCTGTATTTCTGATCTTAAATCATCTTATGTAAAATGTTAAAAAAAATCCTGATTTTATTCTCAGTCCCTTACAGCAATGAAGCTTGTTCTTTTATTGAGGAATAACGTTTTTTTGAAGGCTGTTTTGTCCCAATGGTATTATTCTACCAGGGATGTCATCCGACTTTCCGATTCTTGAGTTTCTTGGTTTTTTATTGGTGATTGCAGGAAGTATTTGCAGATTATAAATTCTGTTGTTTGATTGCAGACTCCAAAGTATCAATCAGAGAGCAATTCCTGTTCAGCGATTGAATTAAAGAGCAATCTTCTTAAAAAGAAATAGGCTGCTAGACATTATATTCAGCGTTTGTCTCATTCTGACCGACTCTCCAGCATAACTGTCTGAACTGTATCTCTGATACTGTGCATCGATTACACAATTGGAACATGTCACCAGGCCTGTATACACAGATTATTGGAATATTTTAATGATTTGTTGAAGGTGGGGTTAGCTTTGTTTTTATGAAACAGGTAATTTCTTGCCTTGTTGGGCCTCCCTCACAGCGTCTGCCACTCGAGTCAGGATGGCATGCAATCCATTCACAGGTTTTTGCCATCAGTGATAAGGCTGCCGGGATAACTCCTGCTCCAACTCTCATCCTTTCTTATAAGGTAGGGCTGAGCCTCTATTCAGTGACTCTCCCCAATGTGATAAAGGACACTGATAACTCAGCATGTGAAGGGTGATGGACACAAACCAATTGTTTACACCCTTAATGCACAAAACCACTAAAACCGCCATCACATAGCGACCACGTAACTGTGCTTTGTTTCAATTTGCTCTTTTCATCTTTTCTGCGAGGGTTTAATTTCATGGGTGACAGTCACGGTCCGCTATCTCACCCCAAGGGTCATTCTTCATGTGTGATATTCACCAACGATACCCTTAAATTACACTGATTAGCTGTTATTTGCATGAAACTCTTGTCCGCTATTTAAATGAAGGTAGCGACATATTTTTCTTTGAAATTAAGTAACAGTAAAATAACCAAGGAATTTCATACAAAACATTTGCATGCTAATAGCTGCACAGTGTAATTTCAAAGCCTGGATGTTCGCAGGCTAATTGACCACGGGCGGTACTTTAATTAATTAAGCCCAACGTTATTCTCACTGAAGTCCTCATACATGCATTCCTGTAGTGATCACTGGATAGGAATGAGAACCCTGGCTGATTTCCTCCTTTCTGAGACCAGTTGCAAAACTGCAAACCCTGGTTGCGATAATTAACTCTGTAGAGACTATTGGTTGAACTTGCACGGTTTAGTACCTCACTAGGTGGTGTCTTTATCCACCAGGTCATTAGTGCAATTGACTTTTATACGTTGGTGCTTCAGGCAGAATGTAGCACCCATTCACAATCTCTTCTCTTGCAATTTATTGAGATGAAAGCACGCACAAGTGGCATGGGGCACTGTGTAATTATGGTTGAATGTGGGTTCAGGCTCTCGATTCTCCATGCACTGAGATTCTGATCCTCAACCATGCCTTTAGGAGTTGGTGACTGGATGCTATGTGCTTTCCTGCAGAGGTGGAGGAGAAATTCTGCACTCTGATTCTCTGAAGCTTCCATGCAGAGAACAGTACTGGCAGAGACCTGTGACTAGTTGGCACGCTGTTACCATGGCAATGGTGTGCAGCATTGAGGGAACCTAAACAAAACTTCGGAAATAGCATAAAATAGATTTAACAAACAAGAGAACAAACGCAGACTGAATTTGTAAATTCAGTATGTGATCATCCTTTCTTCAGCTTTACAATTTACTTTCCCAAAGCAAAAATATCTTCCTCTTCTGTTCTGCCCCCAGTTCATATCCCAAGCCTGGGCTTTCAACACATTGCTAGAATAAACCAACAATTGTTGTCATTTATTCCACAAATGTAATTTTAATAAACGCTGCTTGGATTGTAATCCTGCCTACAATAGATGCAGAAAATCTCCAATAGGTTAAAGGTAGCAGATAGTTATTATAAAATGCTGTCATGTAGACTATTGATACTGATTATAGCTGAGGATCTTGGATACGCAGTAACCTGTGGCAGGACCTGTAGTATTACAACATTTGCTTCAGCAGTGCTCAATTCATTTATAATATAACCGATGTGCTTTGGTCAGTGACATCCTCTCTTCCTGTCAGCTGACTTAATTATAAGTCTAGCCTACTATGCCCTTGGCATATCTGAGTGATTCAGAGCCAACTCTACTGAACTAGTGCCAGATTTGACGGAAGCTTTACATTCTGGACTCACGTCCAATGGAAAATGCCTTGAGACTGTCAGTAACTCATTTAACTTAGTCCTTTATTTAAATATTTATACAGAGCTGTGTATTTAGCCACGAGGCTCTCCTAACACAGTGCCCTGTTGGCGAGATAAAAAATACAGAGTAAATACAAAGGCAGAAAAGATTTTCTGAACCATGTACAATTAAACAATGTGCTAGATTACATTTCAATATAACTATGATTACAATTGCATATAGTTGCCGTGGAAAGAATTATGACACACTTGCAAATATTATGAGTATTGCTGAAAGAAAACATTTTGTCAAAGCTTTTCATCTTGTACTCATCAGGACAATCACAAGAATACCAATGTCAGAGGAAACAACAAATTTATGCTGTACAAGAATAAGATGCTGATTGGATGGCAAGTGGACTCCGATTGGTAGAGGCATTGCCATGGATAATGCACTGGTTCATGGTGACTGACAGTTAACTGCCAAGCATTGTTTGAAATTTAAACCAGGCAGCTTGACTCTGATTGGTCAGGACCTTGGAATGGACAAGTGGACAACGATCACTTATTTTGTTTAACTCAAACAGGCGCAGTGCATGTACATATCCTTTTTGTCTGCAAAGAACAGGGCCATGTGTATTAATATATCTAGCTTCTAGTACACACAATTGTGGTACACTGTGAGCCTGACTGACAATCTTAAATTAATTGTCAACATAATTTTTGGCACACTGAAGATTGTTTAGCAAATGTTGTCCAATTGTGGAATCACATCTAATGTTTGACACTGTATTTTGTGTTTTGCAAGCATGGGCTGGTTGGGTATGTTCTGTACTTTGCCTATTGTGCACAGCAGAAGGGTATGCTGTTTGGTATGATCCACCAGTTTTGGGATGTACAGCTTACACACCTGGCATCACACTGGCACTGAAATTCATATAGCACATTATTCATTTATGTAAGAGGCAGAATGTCTTTTGGCTTGACGGCAGCATCCTGTTAGTGGTGAATACCGTTTATGTTGCTACTGAATTGTATCATTATGAAAAGCTAGCTTCACCTGTTGCTCAAATTTTTGAGTACCTTGCCCTTCCAAGGTAATCTGGAGTAGATTGGATGTTTTTCAGAGCTGAAAGTGAGAACCTTAGACCTGTTCATGAGTTTGTGTGATATACAGCGAGCAATGATCTGATGATCATGCAGGGTGTCTATGGTTCGCCCTGCTTCAGCATCTAGCTTGCATGGTGAGCATATGGCTCAGGCCATAATTACCAGGTTGCCCAGGTAGGCCCAGCTCTTGCAAACATTCTTGTTGGGTTCCATGAAAAACATGTCTTCCATAGAGTGGCACCTAATCTCCTACCCCTTGCATAATTCCAATATGTGGATGATATGTTTGCTATATTTACAAGCGCAGCAATCCTGTGACAACACTTACAAGATTCATACAAGATCTCTGCATGCCAGTCTCATTGTGTGAAGTTAACATCACTGGAAAATAAATTACCCAGCATCAATTTTCAGCCCAGTGACCTCCGTGAAGGAATATCTCATTTGGTTTTGATTCTGAACTCTGAAACCCAGGTGAAACAATGGGAGTGATCTTTTGTAGCGTAGCAGGGCAGGAAATTATAGTGGGAGACTAAAAACGTGAATTGTGCCCGACATCGGGCCATTCGCAATCTTTCTAGGCCATTTTTATTGACGTGATCAGCTTCACACATGGGAAGGGCGCGAGGCTGATTTAAATATTTATGGGATCATTTAAAAGCTATTAGTGAGCCCAGGACGTAAGCGTCTGAGCTCACTTATCTCTTTGACCTTGCTGGTGAAGGTCCTCACCGGCAGGGTTCACAGGTGGTCCCCATCAATGGGGACCTCACCGGTAGGACCAGAGGCCGTTGAGGCCCTCCAGGTGGTTGCGGGCAGGGTGGGCAGTGCCCCTTGGGCAGTGCCAGCCTGGCACTGTCAGCTTGACACCCTAGCAGTGCCAGCCTGGCACGCTGGGACTGTCCACTGTGCTCCCTGACACTGCCCACCATGCACTCTGGCACTGCCAAGCGGCAGGACGTCATGGGGAGTGGAGCAAGATGGGGCAGAGCCAGATGGGGGAGGGTCGGGGGGAGAGCAGTAGGAGGGGATGGAAGGGGGGAACTCTGCATCAGAGATACGGGCTGATGATATGGCCAGTGATCGGAGGTCGACGTCGCTGATCAGGGTTGCGGCTGGCGATCAGGAGGCCTGCAATTGAGGGGCATTGTGATTGGGGGGTAGGGTGGGGGTGGAGATTTTGGAGGGTCTGTGGGCAGTGGGGGGTGATGTCCATGGGGGATGGGGTTAACAGTTCTCCCATATACTGCATAAACTTGTACACAGTATATGGGAGAGCAGGGTGCATGCCGAACAGTCTACAGCTGGCTTCCCCAGCAAGCTTAGGCTCTGCGCCCGCCCCCCCCCCCCCACCCCCCTCACTGGTGTGAAACTCCCAACTGCTGGAAAATTGACAGAATGTGGAAAAATTACAGGAAAATCAAACGTGGGCTAGCGCGCTGAGAAAACCGAGTGAAACATTTTGCTTTTCACCCTTTTGTGACACTTAGAAATTTTGGGGGGAAAACTGTCCAATATTTCTTTTCTCTGTAGTTTCTGTACTGTAAATGTTTCTTTTTTCTATCCCTTTCTGTATTATCTGAATGCAAGGGGGGTGTTGCAAACCCTCTTTTTTGTGTTTTTATTGTGTGTAAATAAACTAACCCTTTGAGTTCATCCTATCTCAAGTTTGCTGTGGGCTGAATAATAGAAAATTGGATTGCACCAAAACCAAGGGGTTGGGGAATACAACACTGCTCACAGAGGGAAATAAATCAAAATACCTTTTAGTTAAGGATGGGTGGTGAGAAGAAAAATTAGTGACGTTTAAATGAGCATCCCTCCCACCAAGCATCTGTGTGTAACAGTGATAAAAATGTTCTTTTTTACATTTAATGTTATTCACATATTATCAGTTACATATAGTGTAGGCTAACATGATATGGATGCTAGTTACAGATTAATATTTGCAAGTTTACACATAGTGTTCATTGTTTATTTCACTTCATAACCTGTTGCTTATGAAATATTTCAACAAAGAATGCAGCAAGACATAATGAAAAATGTTCCCAGATTTTATGAAGTTTGAGATGTGTTCATTTATCATGTTTTCAGATCTAAACAAGTGACTCATCCACATCCCATACGATGAATGATTTGTTCAATTGTGGAATGGTATATCCTCACCTGCAGTTTCACTTTCTTTATGCACCATTGCCTTTTTTCTGGTCCTCACTTTCTTAATGTATGTACCTACAGGAATAAAAATGGATGGGTTGAATTAAATTTCTGTATATATCTTATTTATGGTATTCCTTCAGGTAAATAATGATATAATTGTAACTATTTTTAATGACATTTCTTTCAAATTTTGAAATCTCTTCACTATTGCAATCTAGGACAGGATTCTAATGGCTGTATAACTGACAGTACATGCATATATGGAAGAGACTTTTGCTCAAATTCAATCTCAGGACATGGGCATTGCTGGCAAGACCAGCTTTTATAACTCATTGTTACCTGCCCATAAGAAAGCAATGGTGATCCTTCTTGAACCATTGAGAGCCATTTTAGGCAGTTCCAGCAGCGAGGTCAGAGAATTTAGTGCCCAGCCAAATCTCCATTCACTGCATTGGGATGGGAAAGTCCCACCGGTGTGAACGGCCATAACATCTGGCCTTAGATTTAGAAGGTGGTGTCAAAGAAGTCTTGGCAAGTTGCTGCAGTGCATTCTGCAGATAGAACACATTGCTGCCTTGGTGAGCCATTGGTGGAGGGCATGGATTTTTAAGATTGTGGATGGGCTGCTGATTAAGTGGTGTTGAAGTTTTTAGAGTTGTTACATATTCACCCATCCAAGCAAGTAGAGAGTAGGGCGGCATGGTGGCACAATGGTCAGCACTGCTGCTTCACAGCACAAGAGACCCGGGTTCAATTCCAGCCTTGGGCCACACACACACACACATACAGTGAGCATTGCTACTGGAACTGCCTAAAATGGCTCACAATTGTTCAAGAAGGCTCACGCTGCTTTCTTGGGTGGAGTTTGTACGTTCTCTCCATGTCTGCATGGGTTTCCTCCAGGTTCTCCAGTTTCCTCCCACAGTCCAAGGACGTGCGGGTTAGATTGATTGGCCGTACTAAATTGCCCTTAATGTCAGGCAAACTAGCAGAGTAAACACATGGGGGGATAGGGCCTGGGTGGGATTGTTGTAGGTGCAGGCTTGATGGGCCAAATGGCCTCCTTCTGCATTGTAAGGATTATATGATTCTATTACATAACGTACTTGGCTTGCACCTTATAGGTGATGGATAGTCTTTGTGGAGTCTGGAGGTTGACCTCTCTGCAAAATACCTAATCTTGGCTCATTCCAGTAGCACAGTAAGAAGTCTCACAACACCAGGTTAAAGTCCAACAGGTTTATTTGGTAGCAAATACCATAAGCTTTCGGAGCGCTGCTCCTTCGTCAGATGGAGTGGAAATGTGCTCTCAAACAGTGCAGAGAGACACAAAATCAAGTTACAGAATACTGATTAGACTGCGAATCCCTACAGCCAACCAGGTCTTAAAGATACAGACAATGTGGGTGGAGGGGGCATTAAACACAGGTTAAAGAGATGTGTATTGTCTCCAGACAGAACAGCTAGTGAGATTCTGCAAGCCCAGGAGGCAAGCTTTGGGGGTTACTGATAATGTGACATAAATCCAACATCCCGGTTTAGGCCGTCCTCATGTGTGCGGAACTTGGCTATCAGTTTCTGCTCAGCGACTCTGCGCTGTCATGTGTCATGAAGGCCGCAGTAGCCACAGCATTTGTATGGCTGTTGCAGTTGAGTTTCTAGTCAATGGTAAACCCAAGACGTTGATGGTAGTGAGACACAGCAATGTTAATACCATTGCGTGACGAGAGGAGATTCGTAGACTATACCATGTTCAAGATGGGCATGGCCTGGCACTCGTGTTGCAAATATTACTTGCCACTTCTCAGCCTGGGCTAAGAGGATTGGCTTTCAACAATCACAACCATATTCCTTTGTTCGAGATATGACTCTAGCCCACTGGAGAGCTTTCCCTCTGATCTCCAATGATGTCAGTTTTACTGGGGCTTTTTGGTCTAAGATTGTCTTGATGTCAAGGGCAATTACTCTCACCTGACCTTTGGAATTTAGCTTTGGGTCCATGTATGGAGGAGGGCTGGAATGAGGTTTGGAGCTTGTGTGGCTGTGTACAGCAAATTTATGTAACCATTTCTCTTGCAGAGGTGAGGTACTAATTCTTCTTGTAAACGTGCCTGGTAGCTTGTTGCTGGTTTTTAAAATTGTTTTTGCTTAAGTTTCTCCCCTCCTGCCAAGAATTGGAAGCTGATTATGCCATTGGTGATCCAGTGACACCTGATCTGACATCACCGATGATGTATATGAACGCTTTATACTACATCATCCACCCAGCCTTTCATTTTACTCACCCTACTTACCCCCTTTACACTGGCACCGGTGGCACCAATCTCCAACTGTGCTCTTGGCTCTCTTCAAGGAAGTGTAGGATGCAGGTTCTCCATGTTCTTCCCGGAATGCATGTGAGTCAATAGACAGAATCCCCATTTCTGGTGTGTGGTACAAAGATGATGAACAGATGTTTATTTTGCCTTCTCTTTAGCCCCTTTACACATCATGCCTTTGCCTGCTCTTTATCGAAGGAGCGGGATTTGATCAGCTTTTCTGAATCTTTATACAGCTATAGTGGATCTACGATCTTCTAATCCTGCCTGGCAAAAGTATCTATTGGTCAGGTCGAGTGAATGATTCCTGTACCTGGAATGAAGGGCAGTGCAATCCCAACGCCACGTTGAAGAATGAATTTGATGGACAAACAGCAGAATGAAATGTATTCTCAAGTGGAGTTATTGATACTTTTCTTCGTACTGTGGGGTTTTGTCTTTCCGCCTCGGGGCTGTTCAGCATGTGAACATTCTGTTTTCACATCAGCGTGAGTTTGCTGTTCACTAATATTGGTGTTTCAATAGGTTCAGCAGTTAAGTCACCTTGTGAAATGGAGCTGATATCAGCTCAGGTTCTGTTACTGTTCAGTGTTTCACTGGGTTAGGTTGTTGTTATGCTGCCTCCACTAGATTTGGAGCAGTTACACTTCCTTGTGAATTTGAAGTTTGTCTGAGGTCAGTAGCTGGTAGTTCAGCAGTTTCAGACACTTCCTCTTCAGCCTTGACATCAGGGTCTGGGGAACCAACTTTTTGTTTTGCATTTCTCTTACTGGCCATTGTCAGCGATTTGTTTCTGGTTTCTCTTCAGTGCCCATGCCAGGTTGTTCTGTGTCATCGGTCTCCTTACCGGAATAGTAAGGTGGATTGACATCACATTCACCAGTAATGTTCTGGTCACAGTGTTTTCTTGATTATTGTATTCATCCAGTCTCTCTTCAAAAAGTAGTGCAATGTCCAGAATTTTCTCCTCTGACTGGTCACCGTGGTTGGTTCTTGTCCAGTCTCCTCCTTCATCCACCCCCTCCTCAAAGAGTAACACTATTGCCAGAATGTTCCTCTGCGGTTTGAGGTGTGGAGCTTCCTCCATGGAGATTAGTTCAAATCATTCTGCATTGACTTGGGTTTCCACTGCAATTGGTGAATAAAGCAGCTGCAAAGATTTCCAAGTTTCTCTGCAGAAAGAGCCCTCTTGATTATGGATAACGGAGTGTCGGTAAGCTCTCGTCCATTACATTGGAGTATGGCAGTCATCTTCCCTTGCGCCTTCAATGGAGTGTCCCCTGGGATGTGAAGCTGAGTGCTTAGAAAAACTTAGGCTTCAGCCATTGTACCATATCAGAAGGAATGGACACTGCTGCCCCGTGTCTAATTTTTGGGGTTGCATGGTGGCACAGTGTTTAGCACTGCTCCCTCACAGCGCCAGGGACCCAGGTTCAATTCTGGTCTTGGGTCACTGTCTGTGTGGAGTTTGCACATTCACCCATGTCTGTGTGGGTTTCCTCCGGGTTCTCTGGTTTCCTCCAAAGACGTGCAGGTTAGGTTAGTTTGATTGGCCATGTTAAATTGGCTCTAGTGCCAGGGGGATTAGGCGGCATGGTGTCAGAGTGCCTCACAGCACCAGGGACCCGGATTCGATTCCCGGCTCGGGTCACTGTCTGTGTGGAGCTTGCACACTCTCCCCATGTCTGTGTGGGTTTCCTCCGGGCGCTCCAGTTTCCTCCCACAATCCAAAGATGTGCAGGTTAGGTGAATTGGCAGTGCTAAATTCTCCCAAACAGGCACCGGAGTGTGGCGACTAGGGGGTTTTCACAGTACCTTCATTGCACTGTGAGTGTAATCCTACTTGTGACTAATAAATAAACTTTTCTTTTTACTTTTCTTAATTATCAGGGTAAATATATAGGGTTATGGGAATAAGGCCTGGGTGGGATTGTGGTCAGGGCAGACTCGATGGGCCAAATGGCCTCATTCTGCAATGTTGGGATTCTATGATTGTATGATAATTGGTTTTGTGGTCATTGACTATGATATCTGGACTCCAAAAGATTTCCTTACATTTTGCAACTTCATTCAAAGAAAGACACGATCGTGTTCCTCTGCATCTTCTATTTATTGGATACTGCTTGAGTTGATTGGTCTCCCTTTGAATTTTGGAGTAGGAGTTTTCTTGTTGTGGTACACTGTTTTAAAATGACCTTGCCTCCTGCTTTAATGGCAGGATTGTCTTTGTGCCTATGGGTATTTTTTCGTGCCACGGCAGGAACACTGGATAATGGCAGCACCTACCCTTTTTTGTTATTGGTCTGCTTTTTAGTGGGTGCACTGATACCTCCATTGCTCACAAACTCGACTGAATCAGGAGTCTGACTCCATAATGGTTCTCTATCACCCAGATTAAAACTCAGTTCTGCTTCTATAGCTCAGCCTGTCTTGCTGATTTAACTGCCTTGGATAATGTTAGCTCTTTTCTAGACTACAGTGTGGTGAACCATTGTTGGCTCCCACCAGGTAGTGCTGAGCCAGGGTCTGGCCAGTACTATGAGTCTGTATATATGTTACTGTTGGGGTTAGGGTTGGGCTGTTCTACCTGTTAATATAGTCCTTATGGTACACCCCAGTCGGCTCCGCCTCCTGGGAGAGGTATAAAGGTCACTGCTCTGCCTGGTGACCCTTTAGTCTGGGATCGTATACAGTATATGGTAGCTCTGTTATTGTTGGCAATAAAAGCCTTTATTTCCCGAGTACATTCAGCCTCTCGTGTGTTATATCGCGCATCATACAGACAATCAGATAAATGTGGCCACCACAATGCAATCTTGGATGGGTTCATCCTTAGAGCCTCATGTTTACAACTATTAGCCAAATGATATATGGCCATAATGAAAAAAATCAATACATTCTCAGAATCCTGAGTCCACCTGTAAACCTCCCAGTGTATGATAATGTTCATTCAAAGACTTTGGGGGGAATTTTCCTGTCCTGCCTGCCACGGGAATTGTAGCAGGCCGGGGGGGGGGGGGGGGGGGGGGGGAGGGGGGGGGACCATGGCAGGATTCTCTAGTTTTGGGGAGAGCACGGCCAGAGAATCCCTCCCTTTATATATGAATTGAAAACTTTAATAACACCTTTGTAAGTTGCATGTGCCCTCATTAACATCCTGTCTTAATGTCATCTGTGCTGCTGCCAACAGAATACAGGAGTGTGCTGTCAAGTTCTATATCAGGCTACAGTGGAATCCGCTACCTGTTGAATCTGCACTGCCAGTTTTGCCAATGTGATGCTTGGACAGGACCTTGCATGTGGTCAAGGTAGTTGGGTAGAGGTGGGATATTTTCCATGATTACCTGTTACTTTAATCGACCGTCTTGGGACTTGATTGGTGCTTTTCTTTCTGATTCTTTGCCGTATTCATTCTCTTGCTGTTTTATTTTTGATGGCTTTCACTTCCGATAGTTTCTTTGGGGATATTTGCTCTTTGTTAAGTTTGCTGCTGTCACCATCATAAACAGTCCCAGGTGAGTTTAACAGGGACTACTAGAAACAAGGCATTCAGGAACTTCTAACCATTTATTCACTATGTAGAACTACGTACAGGGACAGATAGACACCAGAGGCATCTCTCTTGAGCTCCAGTGATTGGTGATCTGACACTGCTGTTTATGTACATTAGCTATTAGCATAATAGCTATTAACGCTTTATACTACCAAACTGTTCAGCATCCATTTTGGATATTGCAGACTTAAAGGTGATTTTAATAATTAGTTTATCACTTGTTTCACATTTTACTTGTTGGCTATGCTTCTTTGTGTTTTTCATAGCATTTGTTTCAATCTTTTGAAGGCCAAAATATATTTCCCTGCAAAAGGAATCAATTGCAGTGGGTAACTGCAGAGTGAAGGCTCTGGTTTCCCTTTGGAGAAAAATTATAAATGTTTGCTTATCTCTTGGACCCACTGATGATCTTTGCCTCACCTCAATTGTGTGGCAAAGTGCCACCGTGATTTTTTACCATGTACTCAGGGGAGCTGCCTCTGCTTTAACTGTGCAGACATACTAGCTATACTTTCATTTCAGTACAAAGGATGTCCTTTGTGTTATAAAGACAAAATCCCTGCACCCACCTCCTGCTGGAGCTCTCTTATCTTTCCAGCAGGGATAACCTTCCATTTGTCCATAGACTTTATGGCATGGACATAAATTGGAGGTGCTGGTCTATGAAGTTTGTCCCATATTTTCATGGTGCAATTAAGTATATTCTGCACCATACCTTCCCCTCCTTCAAGACATCTCCCCCCACAGCCTATCTTCCTCCCCCACTTGCAGCCTCACAATCTAATGATAGTAGCAAAAAAAAGAAAAAAAATACTTAAGCCATCAAATGGGAAAATCTATGTGGGAAATTCCTCTCCAACACATTTAAGACAATCAAAACTTGTTCCAGAAGACTAGTGCCCATAAGGTTCATTGCACAATGCCCAGCTACATTGACTGGAATTTTAGCATCCCGCCCACTACGGGAATCAGAGCGGGTGGGGGACGGATCATAGAAAGGTCCGTTGACTTTGGGCAGGATTCTACAGTTTTGGGACGAGTGAGGCAATAAAATCCTGCCCATTGTGTCTGCTGGGATATTAGCAATAGTTGGGAACTTGTCCCCTTCTCCTTTAAACACGAGCATCAAATCCATATATATTTCACAAACTGGTAACTTGCTCTAGAGATTGAAAAGAAATATCTCCTGATATCTAACATAGTCTACGCTTCTATAACTAGTCATCTCTGCATTTTTAGAAGTCATTAACACTGCAACTAAATCATCTGTCTCTATATCATTAAAACTGTTAAAAAGGTTCATATTTATCATTGACCAGTTATTGCAGATATAAACACTGCTAAAGAGCAATTCTGGCTGTATTATTGGAAAGAATGTTTGTAGATATAGAATATTTTTGTCGTCTCTATTTCTATTCAATTGACTGCAAACTATCGATCTATCAACTGTGTGTGTAAGTGGATTATATCTGGGAATGGCACATGTCTGGTCTCCACACTGCCCATCTGACTGTAATTTTAACAGAAGGAAACACTGATTGATTACTGCTTTCAGGTTTAATTACCCCAAGACAGATTGACTGTGTAGGCACATAGTCTAATCAGGGTGCAATTTATGTTGCTGGTATTTTAGAAATGTCAGGTACTTCAAAGCACATTTGTTGTGCCACTTCTTGTAGTCATTACTAAATGGAGACTTTTGGAATTTTCTTACCTTTAGAAAAAATTATACTCCAAATATTTCAACTGTTTCAACTACTGAATGACTGAAGCTGATTTTTATCTTTTTGAAAACTTTGCTTCAATATTCTCTAATTTAAGCTCTTTGCCATTAAGGGAGCACACACACACACACACACACAGAATTTCAGATGAAACATTGAACTGAGCTCTTCTGGATATTGAGCGGACTGTAAAAGAACCTATAACACTCTTCTACTCAACTTAAACATAATCATTCCCTACATTCCTCTGTATTTCTGAACTTCCTTTCACAGCTCTCTGGCATGACATTGGGCTTGATAGCATTCTTGTTTTGGTACTACTGCTGCCACTTGGAGAACAAAATCATGTGCAATACGCACAAGCACATTTCTGCCTCACATTGTGCCATTCGCAATCATGGTGGGTGTTAGCACTGATGCAGAGCTGACAGATCATGGCATCGATCAAGGTGCAACTCTGATCTGATGCCAGCATTACCCTTTTGGAATCCAGTGTTCCAGCCAATACCCCCTCTTAACCAAGCACAGTTGAACATGCATTAAGTAGCAGGAAACACCACCCGATTGCACTATTTAAAGGGATCATCAATAGGTTAGTTGCTGATTGATTCCTTCTGGCTGTTGTTACAATTGTGCAGGTGTTTGCAGCTTTTCATACTTGCAAAGGTCTACAGCTTACTGTAGCAGGAAGCTAAGCTAGCTAGTGACTCATCAGAGGCCGCATATAAGCGCAGAGATTTTTCATTCCGCACAAAGTAAGGGATCACAGGGAGAGAAGACTATGCCAGAGTGTTGCATAGACAGTGTGTACTTGGGAACTTGACTCACATGGTAAGCTCCTGTAAGCTTTTTCTCAAGTTTAAATTCAGATTAAGAGTCAGATTCTGACATAGATCTTTCAGTTTTCAAGTGTGTTAAACAGTGAGCTACTACTTGGCAGTGGCAGTTATTTGTCAATTAGCTGAAAGTAGGTCCGACAGGCATTAATTACTATAGCAAGAGGTTAGCTAGTGATTCATCAGAGGCTATTCGATTGGGATGGACTCCACTTGAACTGGGCTGGGACTAGTGTCCTGACCAATGGCATAATTAGGCTGTGGACAGGGCTTTAAGCAAGCGGAGTGGGGATGGATGATGTGGATGGTTCAGATGAAGGGAGATTTAGAAATCCAAAGAGAAACCTGGAGGCATCAGAACAGTATAGCAAAGTGGGTAAAGACAAGTACAATGGGAAATGAAGGGACTGAGAGTTTAATTAAAATCGTACATCGGTGAATAAAGTCATTGCAGGGAATAGCAGTAAAAAAAAAATGAAATAGGATGTTCTTTATCTAATACACAAAACACCTACAATAATATAGATGAAATAATGACACAAATAGAGGTAAATAATTTATAGCTAATCACCATTACAGAAACACGTGAAGTGATCAAGGTTGGGAAATTATTAGGGTGCACACTATTTTGGAAAAAAAGACAGAATGGCAATGGAGGAAGGGCAGCCCTGTTAGTAAAGGACATTAATGAGAAATGATCTGGGGCGGAATTTTCATATCCCGTCCATCAGGGGAATTGTAGTGGGTGGGACACAGGTCATGCAAAGGTCCATTGACCTTGGGCAGGATTTTCCAGTCTTGGGGTGAGCGCAGCCAGAAAATGTCACCCCTTATCTCAGAAGATCATGCAGTAGAAACAATATGGGTAGAAATTAGGAATAGCAGTAGTCAGAAAACACTGGTGGAAATAATTCATAGGCCCCCTAACAATAGTTGTAGCATTGGGAAGAGCATTGAACATGAAATGATTGGATATTACAACAGAGGAAATCCAATAATTGTGGGGGACCCAAATCTTCATATTGACTAGGACAGTCAAATTGGCAAGAAAAGTCTTGAAGATGTGTTTGCGGAATGTTATTGTGACAGTTTCTTGGAGAACTACATTGTGGAACCAACCAGGGATAAAACTATCTTGCATCTTTTATTCTGTAATGAAACAAGGTTAATTAGTAGTGCCATAGTGAAAGATCCATTGGGAAAGAGTGATCATAATACCATTGAATACCATGCTAAGTTTGAAAGTAACATACTTCAATCACAAACAAGAATCTTAAACTTAAACAAAGCAAATTACATAGGTATGGGGAGAACTGGCTAAAGTTAATTAGATAAATAGAATAAAAAGGATGGATAAAAATGAACAGTGGGAAAACACTTTAAGAATGATCAACAATAATACAACAAAATGATCAACAGAAATACATTCCATTGAAAAACAAAAACTCAGCTCATCAATCAGGAAGTAAAAGCTAGGATTTGTTTAAAATAAGAGACTTCAAATGTTGCATAAAACAGGAGCAAGTCTGAATGTTTTAGAAATCAGCAGAGGGCTGCCAAAAAGTTCATGAAAATGGAAAGAATAGAATATGAAAGTAAACCAGTCAGAAATATAAAACTAAATTGTAAGAGTTTTTATATGTATATAAAAACTTATATATAAGTGTATTAAAGTAAGGGGGTGCTAAAGTAAACATTAGTCCCTAGGAGCAGAGATGGGATAAATTATCATAGGAAATGGGGAAATAGCAGAGTCATTGAACAAATATTTTGTGTCTGTCTTTACAGTAGAAGACACAAGTTTCATATCAGAAATAGATGGTAACCCAGGGGCTAAAGACAGTGAGGAAATTAAAGAAATTGATATCAGCAGAGAAAAAATATTGGAGAAACTTAAAGGATGAAAATCCAACAAATCCCAAGCTCTGGTGGCCTTTGCCCTAAGGTTCTAAAATAGTGGGCTGCAGAGATAGTGGATGTGCCAGCTATAATTTTGTAAAATACCATAGGTTCAGGAAAAGTTCCATTATTTGGAAGTTGGTGAATGTTGCACAACTTTTCAAGAAAGGAGGGAGAGAGAAAACAGTGAACAACAGCCCAGTTAGCCTAACATCAGTTGTTGAGAAAATGCTGGAATCTATTCTCAATGAAGTCTGAACAATGTACTTACAAAAGCATAGTATAATTAGATTAGATTAGATTAGATTAATTATTGTCACATCTATTGGTATGCAGTGACAAGTATTGTTTCTTGCATGCTATACACACAAAGCATACAGTTCATAGAGTACATAGGGGAGAAGGAAAGGAGAGGAAAACAGAATGTAGTGTTACTGTCTTGGTAGGGTGTAGAGAAAGATCGACTTCATATAAGGTAGGTCCATTCAAAGGTCTGATGGCATTAGGGAAGAAGCTGTTCTTGAATCAGTTTATACATGACCTCAGACTTTTGTATCTTTTTCCCAACAGAAGAAGGTGGAAGAGAGTATGTCCAGGGTGGGTGGGGTCCTTGATTATGTTGGCTGCTTTTCCGAGAACAAGTCAACATGAACTTAGAACAAGAAATCATGTCAGACTAAAATATTAGGGTTTTTTGAGGCTGTAACTGGTAGGATATCTAAAGGGAAAACAGTAGATGTAGTATACCTTGATTTCCAAGTGGCATTTGATAAGGTTCCACAGAAAAGGCTAATTAGCAAGATAAGGCCTCATTGAGTTGGGGGTAATATTTTAGCATGGCTAGAGGATTGGTTAATGGATTGAAAGCAGAGAGTGAGTATAAATGGTACTTTTTCAAGTTGGCAGACTATTGAACAATGGAGTGCCACAGGGATTAGCGCTGGGCCTAAGCCATTTATAATTTATATTAATGATTTTTGTGAAGAAACAGTAAGTGACATATAATTTGCTGATGATACAAAGTGGGAAAATAAGCTGTGAGAAGGACACAGAGAGGCTGTAAAGAGATATAGATAGGTTAAGTGAGTGGATAACAAGATTTTGTTTTATTTATTCGTTCAGTAGATGTGGGCATCACTGACTGGGCCATCATTTATTGCCATTCCTAATTGCCCTTGAATGAAGTACCAGACCATTTAAGAGTCAACCACATTGTTGTGGGTCTGGAGTCACATGTAGGAACAGACCAGGTAAAAGTTGGCCGATTTCCTTCCCTAAAGGACATTAATAAACTTGATGGGTTTTTGATGATAATCAACAATGGTCATGATTAGACTTCTTAATTCCAAATATTTATTGAATTAAAATGTCACCATCTGCCATGGCAGGATTTGAACCTGGGTCCTCTGGATTCCTAGATTACTTGTCCATTGACAATACTACTATGCCATTTGGCAGTAGTGGTTAGTGCTTGAGTGTGTTCATACAGAAAGTTAGCATGTTAGTTAGCATGAAAGTTAGCAGGTACAGCAAACAATTAGGAAGACATATTTGCCTGTTGGCCTTTATTGCAAGGAGATTTCAGTACAAGAATAAAGGAGTCTTATTACAATTGCTCAGGGGTTTGATGAGACCACATTTGGAATATTGTGTGCAATTTTGGTCTGCACATTTAAGAAAGGATATACTTGCATTGGAAGCAGTAGAGAAGGTTCACTAAATTGGTTCCAGGGAGGAAAGAGGTGTCCTATAATGAGAGGTTTAGTAAACTAAGTTTTTCTCTGGCATTTAGAAGAATAAGAGGTGATCTCATTAAAATCTTCAGAATTCTGAAGGGACTCGATAGGGTAGACACTGAAAGATTGCTTCTGCTAGTTGGGGAGTGCAAAACAGGCAGCCACAGTCTCAGGGTAAAGGGCTGATCAAGAAATGAGGAGAAATTACTTTACTCGTAGAATTGTGAATCTTTGGAATTCTCTACCCCTGAGGGCTGTGGATGCTCCATTGTTGAATACATTTAAGGCTGGGTTAGACCGATATTTGGTCTATCAGGGAATTAAGGGAGAAAGGGAGCAGATGGGCAATTGGAGTTGAAACTCAAGATTAACGATAATCAAATTAAATGGTAGATGGGCCATCAAGTCTACTTCTGTTCCTATTTCTTGTCTGTTTATGAGAAGAATTTTCGGCATGAAGCGTTGTCTACCTAGGCTGTTCAGGGAGCCATTCTCTGACTTCAATCTCATTGGGGAACTACATGTGAAATATCTGAGCTTCAGTAAGGATGCCATTATTGAAATGCCATCTGCTGTAGCCATGACTGAAGCTTCAGGAAGGATTGGATTAACAGTGACTGTGCAGGTAACCATGGCAAATATTTGTTACTTTCCTTCTCCTTTCCAGACTAGAGCTGGAGATACGAGTAACATCTCACAGTTGGCTATCCACTGTTGAGTAAGTCTCTGTATTCAAAGAGAACATTTCATTTGGTCTTGTTGGAGACCAGCACGCAGAGTGTTAGGATTTTGTGAGAGGGAGGTCATGCCTCACTAACCTGGTGGAGTTTTTTGAAGAAGTGACCAAAATGGTTGACGAGGGAAGGGCCGTGGATGTCGTCTATATGGACTTTAGTAAAGCGTTTGACAAAGTCCCTCATGGTAGGCTGGTGAAAAAGGTTGGATCTCATGGGATAGAGGGGGAGGTGGCTAGATGGGTGGAGAACTGGCTTGGTCACAGAAGACAGAGGGTGGTAGTGGAAGGGGCTTTTTCCGGCTGGAGGCCTGTGACTAGTGGTGTTCCGCAGGGCTCTGTATTGGGACCTCTGCTGTTTGTGATTTATATAAATGATCTGGAAGAAGGTGTAACTGGGGTGATCAGTAAGTTTGCGGACGACACAAAATTGACAGGACTTGCAGATAGTGAGGAGCATTGTCAGAAGCTACAGAAGGATATAGATAGGCTGGAAATTTGGGCAAAGAAATGGCAGATGGAGTTCAATCCTGATAAATGCAAAGTGATGCATTTTGGTAGAAATAATGTAGGGAGGAGCTATACGATAAATGGCAGAACCATAAAGGGTGTAGATACGCAGAGGGACCTGGGTGTGCAAGTCCACAGATCCTTGAAAGTGACGTCACAGGTGGAGAAGGTGGTGAAGAAGGCATATGGCATGCTTGCCTTTATAGGACGGGGCATAGAGTATAAAAGTTGGGGTCTGATGTTGCAGATGTATAGAACGTTGGTTCGGCCGCATCTGGAATACTGCGTCCAGCTCTGGTCGCCACACTACCAGAAGGACGTGGAGGCTTTGGAGAGAGTACAGAGGAGGTTTACCAGGATGTTACCTGGTATGGAGGGGCTTAGTTATGAGGAGAGATTGGGTAAACTGGGGCTGTTCTCCCTGGAAAGACAGAGGATGAGGGGAGACTTAATAGAGGTGTATAAAATTATGAAAGGCATAGATAGGGTGAACGGTGGGAAGCTTTTCCCCAGGTCGGTGGTGACGTTCACGAGGGGTCATAGGTTCAAGGTGAAGGGGGGGAAGTTTAACACAGATATCAGACGGACATATTTTACACAGAGGGTGGTGGGGGCCTGGAATGCGCTGCCAGGCAAGGTGGTGGAGGCGGACACACTGGGAACGTTTAAGACTTATCTAGACAGCCATATGAATGGAGTGGGAATGGAGGGATACAAAAGAATGGTCTAGTTTGGACCAGGGAGCGGCGCGGGCTTGGAGGGCCGAAGGGCCTGTTCCTGTGCTGTATTGTTCTTTGTTCTTTGTTTGTTCTTTGATTGCAGCCTTCCCCATGATGCAGGATGCCATTGACTGTATGCACATCACTCTGTGGGCCCTGCATCTCAACCCTTCTCTACCCAAAGGGACTTCACTCGCTCAATATCCAACTGGTATGCGATCATAGGCAATGTACCACGCAGTTCAATGGCAACAGTGCTGATGCCTCCATTCTGTGGTAGTGTGCTGTGACGGCTGCATTTGAGTCCCATTGGCAAACCAAAGGCTGGCTACAGGATGACAAGATCTATTTGCTGATGACATGAAATATGGTGGTGCTGTGACAGTGTTTCTGCTGCATGGACTGCTCTGAGGGAGCAAAGCAGAACTTGACAGAGCGACTCACCTTTTCCATGGTGGTCTGCTGTGCAACTGCACTGCTACTAAGGGACAACTCAATGGCAAATAGCTGAGGAGCTGATGGGTGAAGAAGAGGAAGGCAGAAGCCACCACAAAATAAACATTCCAAACCAAAGTTATAAATGGAATCATGCCATATTTCATACAAAAGTTTATTAATTACCCTTGTGGATTCCTTTAGTGACTGTCTTCCATATGCCTTCGTCAGTGTTACTAAGCAATGATACCCCAGTGGCTGCATGGCTGGTGGAAGGCTGCTGATGTTCAGTGGTAGAAGGCCCGGTATGGATAGTAGTAGTCTGAGCTAGTGGGCCGATGGTCAAAGCAAGGACAGTGGCGGGTGGCAGGGTAGGGAGGATGGGTGCTGTCTTCCTGAGAGAGAATAGCAGGTTCATGCTCCATGGACCCCGTGGGAGTAATCTTTAGAACTGCTTTGACCTGGCAAGGCCCTTTGCAAACTATAATCCACAGCAAAAGGTACTCACAGCCTGATCTTACATGGCAGCAAGTTGATCTTGCATGACAACATCTGAGATTCCATTGCAGTTCTCAGACATTGGGTGGCTGTTGCTTGTGCTGTAATGGAAGTTATGGCTTGGCTTGGCTGCATGATGGTTGGGCCATCAGTGTGCGAATGGAATTGTGCACCATTTTCTTGCTGGAAAGGATGCTCGTCAAACTCTCCACAAAGCTCCATGACAATTTGGTGCTGGACTCCTTCATGCCCCTTGACAGTGATTGTTGGCTTTCTGGCAGGTTCCCTAATGCACCAAGCAATTTGTTGTGCGTATCGATCAATGTTCTTCTGTGGGCATCTCCAATTAAGTTCTTACCTGAATCCTCTGCAGCATAATCAGTCTTCAGTTCCATGCTTTGGTGAGCTTGTATCTATGTTATCCTTGCTCCCTCGCCTGGCTGGAGACCATTCATTCCTCAGTCATCACAACAGCAGTCTGAACTTCCATGGCAGCAGGCAGTGGTTGGCTGCTGTTTGTGCTTCAAGCAAGGATGCCATCGCATTCTGCATCATGCTCGGGTCCACAGATCTGCAAATGAAATTAGCCACCACTTCCACGCTGGTAAGAATGAACTTCAAGTATTACATAAATCCCTGTGCTAAATCAGTGTTGAACTCCATGCTCCTTGTTATTGACCACACGCTTTCTGGCTGCTTTCCCCTAATGCACCAAGCATTTTGCAGTGCATACCCATCAGCCCTCTCTTGTGGGCTGTCCCATTGAAGTCCTCATCAGGCCCTTCTGCAGCGTACTTGTGTCCAGTGACTCACCAAGTGCAGATCCCGTCTCTAATCTGTTTCCTAAAATATGTGCAGTCGGTATGGGAGCTGGTGTCTGTGAATGTGAAATAAAGGGAGGCACTGTGACTTCATCCTCACGCCATTGTTGGTGTTCCTTCAGTGCCTGGTCCACCTCTCATCTAAAGGGAAAAGGCACAAGATTAAGATAGTGGTAAGGGGAGGAATGGAATAGGGAAGTAAGAGATGCATACTTATCCAACTTTAGCTTATACATTATAAGAGGCTGTGGGATGAAGGGGTAATGGGGTGTGAGAAGGAGGATTAAGTATGAGGGTTCCATAAGTTCAATGGTTTTAGATATGCTTTTGGTTATCGTCCCAATGATTGCTCTTCCAACAATGGTCGGCACTGTCTCTCCCATGTGAATTTGGGCATCCATGTGTCCCTGTCACCTTCCAGTTAGCTCCTACTGCCATTAGCTGTGTGTCACCTGCAGGAGTGAGGGAAAATGTGTCAATGAGTGTTGTGCTGTCATGGTTGAATAGTTGGCAATATGTGCAAGCTGTGAGGTATGGGTGTGATGTTTGCTGCAGTGCTAAGTGTGTCAAGGTGAGGTAAAGCTATTAATGTTAGGTCTGAGTCATGACTGACAGATCATTGATAGATATGGATGTGGCAAATTGAGCAATGGTTCAGAATACTGGTGCAGTTGGCTCGATGTGGTTTTGATGGGTGGCACGGTGGCACAATGGTTAGCACTGCTGCCTGGCAGTGCCAGGGATCCGAGTTCAATTCCGGCCTCGGGTCACTGCCAGTGTAGAGTTTACACATTCTCTCTGTCTGCGTGGATTTCCTCTGGGTGCTCCGGTTTCCTCCCACAGTGCAAAGATGTGCAGATTAGGTGGATTGTCCATACTAAATTGTCTCTTAGTGTCCCAAGATGTGCAGTTTAGGGGGATTTGTGGGTAAATGTGTGCGGTTACAGGGGCTGGGCGGGGGTTGGACCTGGATAAGATGCTCTGTCATAGAGTCGGTTTAGACATGATGGGCCAAATGGCCTCCTTCTGCACTGAAGGAATTCTAAGATTTTCTGACCTTGAGCACTTGTGTGAGGCAATCGAACTTATTGCGGCACTGCATTTAGGTTCACTGGGGCTAACCAGTGGCACTGACCTCCACAGTTAACTGCTCCCTCTGCTTTTTGACCATGTGTCAGGAAGGAATCCTGCATCACTGTGGTGACAGGACATCTCTCCTCTGCACCACCTCTCCCACCAAGATAGCAATATAGCGTCCATAAACCATGAAGCCCATTCTCTGTCATGTTATGCCAATTTTTCAATGACTTCCAAGTCAGATTCACTTCCTGAAAGATTCCCTGCAGTCTCCATGCGCCTTCCCTTTAAGAGATGTATGCTAGATTTAAGCAGTGCAGGCTAGCTTTAAATGGTGTTTGGTAGTTCACTAGTTTGAGTCCGGTGCTGAGCCATGCACCCAATGAATAGCACAATTCTGCATGCTGGGCTGCATACAGAAATCATTACAATGAGTTGCCATACAGTCTGCATCCCAATCGAGGGACATGGGTTAATTGTGTACTGTGATCCCATACCCATTTTTGGGGGTTCTCCAGTTTAGACTATTCTCTATTCAAAATACACTTGCCTGCACTTTTGCCACCTGTTTCAAACAACGTTACTTCTCTGGCATCTCTCTTTGCAGACAGAACTCAAAGTGTTTGCCTATACATTGAATAATCTTGAATTACTCAGGCAAACTAATTAATTGCTTGTTTTTTTTTAGGGAAAGTATCTCCCATTATATTAATCCGTGCTTATCTGGATACCTTCTATAATTATGGGAGAATGCAATCTGCATTAAAAAAAACATTAATGATAACTCTTTTTTTCCTCCATATTCTTTTTGTGGAAGAATGGCTAAAAAATTATTGATGGTAACATCTTAAGGTTGTAAAAATTTCTGCAGAAATGTAAAGTCATTATTTGATTCTTTCCAGTAATGGTGTGGGCTGAAAGTTAACCATTTGAACTGACAATGAATACAGTGGATTGAAAGGTAAGCTATTAACTGGAACACCTCACAATTGTAGAAGCTTCCACCTGGGAAGGTGGAAGGAGTCAGGGACAGATGATCACTGATGCGCGTTATCACACACGAGGCTTGAGATGCTCAGGAAATAAAGGCTTTTATTTGCTGTTACAACGAAGCTACTAATTATATACACGATCCCAGACTGAGGGGTCCCAGACAGAGCAGTGACCTTTATACCTCTCCCAGGAGGCGGAGCCCGACTGGGATGTACCACAATAACTATAATACAAGGTGTAACAGCCCGACCCTAACCCCAACAGCAACAAGTAGAACAACCCATCCCTAACCCCAACAGCAACATATATACATACTTGTAGTACTGGCCAGACCCTGGCTCAGTACTATCTAGTGGGAACCAACGATGGTTCACCACAATCACCAAACACAACTCAATCAAAAAAACCTTGGAAATTCAGATATAAAAAGTACGTTTGTCATAAGATGTTGAGTTTATGGTGGTTTATTCTGGCATGTAAAGAAATGTTTCCCCTATTCAATGAACTGTTTTCTTTTATACTTTTAAAAATATATCGGCCACAGGTGGTTCATGACGCAGGGCAATGCCAGCAGCATGGGTTCAATTCCCATACCAGCTGAAGTAATTCACAAAGGCCCCGTCTTCTCAACTTTGCCCTTCGCCGGAGGTGTTTAAAAAAATTTATTAGCGTCACAAGTAAGCTTACATTAACACTGCAATGAATTACTGTGAAAATCCCCTAGTTGCCACACCCCAGCGCCTGTTTGGGTACACTGAGAGAGAAGTTAGCATGGTAAATGCACCGAACCAGCATGTCTTTTGGACTGTGGGAGGAAACCGGAGCACCTCTATAAATTGTTTAGTGTAGATAAACTTGCGCGCTAGTTTTAGCATGGACAGGTACCAAACAGTTTTAATATTTGACACTCTCTGCTGTCTGGCCCAAGGCTGAAGTAGGGAGAAGATACGGTGTAAAACTCGGTGTGCAATGTTACTCTGCTTAAGGATCCTATGCTCTGCAACCTAAGGTCATTGCACTAACAATGAAGCGTGTAAGCTAATTTGTGGATAGTCTTGTCCAACGTAAATACAAAAGCAGTGTGACAAACTGCGTAGGAACCCTTAAATAGTCCCCTTTACTACACTAAGCCCTGAATATTTTGAGAGATTTTATCATCTAACAGAAGTGTGATTAGCAGCCATTGCTCTCATTTTTGTTTAACTGTTGGCTCAGTTTGAGTTTCCATGATGTACAATGGAATGGTTATATTTCTGAATCATTTCCATATTTAAATTGACTAGCAAAGTGGAGTAACTAACAGGTTCATAGTGCCACTAGGATATGCTGAATAACAGAGTGGAAATTTACAAATAAACATGGGTGAAGTGAATAGACAGTCAGTGGCAGATTCAGCTATACATAAAAAATGGCTGATGGAGACCAAAATGTGAAGGGTGAAGCACTTAGGAGTTGATGAACAGATGTACTTATGGGTGTATAAGTCATTAAAAGTTAACTCACATTTGCAAGAAGTGATGAGATCCAAGAGGTTAAGATTATGAAACAAAAAATATGACCACAAATATACAGAGTTTTGGCCAGTCTTCAGTTGGATTGTTAGGGTAGGTGCCACTTGTTGCACATGTCAGTGGTGCCTATAAGCAGTTCAGATACAAAGGCCCTTATAGGATCTGTGCTGTGACAGTGAGTGGAAAGTTCCTCAGAACTCTTTAACCTCACAAAAGGTGAACAGCGCAGAGTAGAAACTCTTGAGAGATTCCCAAACCAAAGTAACTAAAGAGGAAGCACCTGACCTAACTCCAGCGCTAAACAGAACATGGACTGCAGCGATTCAAGAAGGTCACCACCTTCTCAAGGGCAACTAGGGATGGGCAATAAATACTGGCCAGCCAGAGACGCCCATGTCCCACGAATGAAAGAAAATAATGTGAACCCTTCGAGAAGACAAATCTCACAACACTGGGATGTGACAACCAGTAAACTCCAACTTCATTGCAGTGTTTGGACTGGTATAAATAGTATAAAACTTCTCAGGTTAAATCCCCCAGGCACTTTATAAACTTACACTGATTGTTGGTTTGTAACTTCCACCAGATTTTTAGCAGGAAACCTTGCTTGCAATTTAATTTCCCATCTGCCTGCAGTGGAATGAGACCCAGCTGGACCTCATTTCAATCCCAACTTCCCAACAGCAAGCAGTCAGTGGGAAGCAGTGGAAAATCCCACGGCCTGGAGGTCATTTGATTGACTAACCAGCTCACATGGGTTCCAGGATTGGGAGGGAACGATGAGATTGTCGGGTGGGGTCTCGGTGGGCCCCGTAAGAGATCCTGTTAGCCTGACAAAAGTAAATTGAAACTCAGTTTTCTGTGCCTCTTTTGGCCCCAATCTGTTTGCTCATTGGGTTGGCCGGTTGGAAAACTCACTGTAACAACTGCGTTGGGTCCCAGTGATGTCTTGGGATCTGACACGCATATGTTAAAAAAAAACCTCTGGATGGGTGTTTGTGCCAAATATCAATCAGTCTGGCAACTTCAGAACTTGAGCAAAATGTATAACCCAATTGCTTGGTTTCTGTCAGGGAGAGGGGTGCAAAGAGTTAAAATTGACTGCAGAGTTGTTAAGCATATTTTATAAAGTGGCTGCTTACACTCTTAGGAGCAGTACTCTGTACACATGCGTAACTCTCCACTCTCCAACTCTCCATTCACCTGAGGAAGGAGCAGCGCTCCGAAAGCTGGTGATTCCAAATAAACCTGTTGGACTTTAACCTGGTGTTGTGAGACTTCTTACTGTGCACATGTATAAGGACAGGTACAGAGTACCCTCTCCTACCCATTAAAAGTTTGATTCAAAGCCAGGCTTTCAAAATAAGGCCCTACCAGGCAATTGACTCTGCAGCTACTGGATGCAAACTTATCATTAGCAGCTTTAAAGTTATTCGTTAATAAATTAACATCCATTAGAGACTGTTTTGGAAATAAAACATTTTAAAAAATCATCTTGTCCCTTCAATCAAAGTTGAAGTTTCTATTAAACATTTAATAATAAAAGGAAGATCTAGCATTATCACACTATATGGCATATCACATTTCTTAGAGCATATGATGAATTATCCTGAAGTGCTACCACCCAGGTATATGGCTTGTTTAGAGGATGTTAGCTGGCCTATTAAATCCCAATAGCGGTGGGTGGAAAGCATGTGTATAATTCTGGCCAAAAGTGCGTTACCAACAATGTTGGGAAAGGGAAAGGTACCTGTTGCGTTGTACCTTTAAGGAACATATCCTAAACTGCTATCCATCACAATGTACCACGAGACAGGATGTGGTGTATAATCCCAGGTAGTCCGTAGACAGAACAGAGCAGCAATCTCACAGGTCAGACTTGTTGTACATAACCTCCCAGATACCATTGGATGTGTGTAATTTTACCTTCAAATAAAGAACCCACATTCTATCAATCGCTGTTGCAGATTGATCTGTTTCTGCCAACAGAAGAACACAAACATGGGAGCAGAGGTGACATCAGCCAATGATTTTTGACGATTAGGCTGAACAATATACAAGACTCAGCCCTTTTACACGCAACAGAAGTTCTGCTGTGGAAATGAAACAGCTATCACAGTATTGAAACGTGTTAGTGACTCTAGACCACTTCTTTTCTGTGACATTGCACTTTGCTCCAACCAGCAGCCATCGGATCCCAGTGAGATCACTGATGGTTGGAAGAAAATGAGTATTCTGAATCTATTTGCTGCAAAGATTTCTGCAGGAAAAGCCAGACTGACTCCGACGGGGGATGTGGCGGGAGTGGGGGGGGGGGGGGGGGGGCGGAATGTAGCACTGGGCAGAGCTACACAAACAGAAGCATCTGTTGCTACAAAGGCCATCTCATCAGGAGGTTGGGGTGGGGTGGGTGGGGGTGGGGGTAGGGCAGGGACAGGTGGGTGTGATTAAACGCTTACAACTGAGCCAGGAAAGAAGAGTCCATTCAATAACACATCCCGGCAGCTTGGAGAAGGCCATAAAAAGCTTTCTCTACCATTAAATGTTCCTCTTCAGGCCTGGGATCAATTTTCACACCAAAATACACAACTTTGTGGGTGGAACCTCTCAGAAGTCTGAAAAGGTAGCAACTGCACCACCATTATAGTCTCCCAACAAGCTGTGGCCAGTCAAGGCAGTGCAAGTCAGAAATCAAATTCTAAAGAACTGTGTGAGCCTGAACATTTGTTCCTGTCACAAATATTCCTGCTAGTCCTGCAATAAGTCACAAGATGAGCAACAAATTTCCATCACTCAGCTGGAAGGAATCAAGCTCAGTTTCAGAACCATCTGGAGTTCTTGGACAGAATTTTATGACCTCATTGCACTCGTTTTGCGGAAGGAAAATGTCGTAAAATCGGGCATAATGCGACGAGTGGGAATGGCACCCGTTTTCGCACCTATTCCCATGTTACCATGGAAAAAAATTGGCATGATCAGGAGCCCGCACAAAACGGGTGAAACTTCAATTTGCATTTTTTGCATTCATCACAATGTAATCAGTGAGCTTCGCTCCCAATCATCCCAGCTCACCAGCCTTAACGACCTTGTTCGCTTGCAGCCGGATCGGCCTGCAAAACACCTCATGTGTAAAAGTTGGTTTCAGGCGTTTGATAGTGAGGGTGAGAGAGGAGGTAAGTCCCTGCTTTCAAACTGCTTCGTGCTGCTTGGGGGCTGTTTCATGGTGGCCATATTGCGTTTTGGGTTGCGGGGGGGGCCTGTGTGTGTGTAGGGGGTTTGCTGTTGTTCACAGGGTCCAACTTCAGCCTCTCAGGGTCTGAGCACTGACTCTGGGTCCTAGTGCTGGCAGCAGCAGCAAGTGCTGTTGCAGGTGGGGGATGAGCTGGAAACTCTCTGAAGTGGCAGTGCTGCAGCCTCAGGACTTGTCAAGCAGCACTGTCTGGGGCCACGACTGCATGGGTTCTAGAGTGTGTTTGTGAGTGGGGGAGGCAGAATAGGGGGGGGCTGTGTTGCCGTTCTGAGATCTGTGGGGGGTGGTATGGGGAGTGTGTGTTGCTTGGGGTCTGTGAGGGGGGTATGGGGAGTGTGTGTTGCTGGGGGTCTGTGGGGGGCGGTATGGGGAATGTGTGTTGATGGGGGGGGGGGGTTGGTATGGGGAGTGTGTGTTGCTGGGTTGGCGGCGAGCAGAGTTCTTTCACCTTTCCATCTGCCTCTCCCCTTCCCCAAAATCCTCCCCCCTTCAGATTGATGAGATGGCTTTTGCGATGCAACCTATTGATCTTGCTGTTCTTTTGGTTGCTGCTGGAGCTGAGGAGGAGAAACAGGAGGATGAATTGCAGGCAGAGGAGGCCCAGGCCTTACCACTCGCAGGATTAGAGGGAGATGACCACCGGAGGCAGGGAATGCAGGAGGGGCTGACAGCAACATTGGACCAACTGCGAAGCTGTTGGGAGGAGATGGACCAGCTATTGCCTCTCTTGTGTGGTTCCCAGGCCAACACTGCAAAGGTTCCATCCGCGGGGGGAAACCTGGGGCGGGAAATCCTCACCATGAGTGGTAGGGTCCAAGTGATGGCCGAGTCACAGCAGGCCACAGCTGAGGACCTCAACATGCTTCTCGCGATTCTGCGGCCCCATGGCTGAGAGGCTTGAGAGCTTGCAGGAGACCCAGCAGGACAGCACTGAGACACAGCAAGCTATGGCAGTAGCCATTGAAAACGTGGCCCAGTCACAGAGGGTCATGGCTGAGGGTGCAGAGTGTGGCTCAGTCTCAGAGGGCACTTGCTGCTGTCATTGACAAGTGGCCCCCGCCTCAGAGGGCCATTGCAGCGGGCTAGAAGGCAGGTGGTCCTCCAGAACTGGCAGGGCCAGGTGACGCTGGAGCTTCTGGAGATCAGTGTAGAAGCACTGCCGACCCATGGAGTGACCCAGGGGCCCACAGGAACCTCAAGGGAGGAGGAGGGGCTCAAGCCCATGGCGGGGCCTTCCACCCAGTACTGCAGCTGTAGCTCCACCTTCTGACTCCCCCCTTCCCGACACTGGGACAATCTCAGGGGAAGTGGAATGAAGAGGGTGTCATGGATAGGTCCCTGGCACCTGAAAGCCGGCCAGGGCCCTCAAGGTCCAGCCCCTCCAGAGGACGATTGCCAAGGGCATCCCAGGCCATGGGGTGCAGTAGGCAGCTGGCCACCTCCACCTCCGATACATCCTGGGGAGACACCGAGACAGAGTGGTAGGCCACGTAAGGTTAAGAAGTTGTAGCACCACTAAGATGGCACAGGTGAAGGGCAACACTAGATAGGTAGAATATTTAGGCAATTTAAAGTCTCCCGTTCACATATTTTTATGTTATCACTTAGTTTGAAAGCACTATTATTGGCAACAATAAATGTTATTTCACCCCAAACCTGTGACTAATTTGTCTCTAATTAGCCTCTAACAGGAATGTACTTACCCTACATTCGCGGGAGGGACCTTGAACGTTGATGTCAGTGGGGGATGCCCCTCAAAGCACTGCTATTGAGAAAATCAAGGCATGCAAATAATTCACTGGCTGCACCAGGTGGCATGCATTGGCAGTGACTTACAGCATCTGCCATGACATCCCCAGAACCCACAAGAGATTCCCCCCCCCGCCCCGCGCGCCCGCCCCCCCCCCCCCCACCCCCCCCACCCCCCGCCCCCCACCACACCCACCCCAGAACCTTGCATGGGGGTTTAGTGCTCACTTTCCCATCACCCAGACATGGGCCCCGGTGCCAGCGTGCATGTGGAGTTCAGGTAGGAGTCAGACTAGTTTGCACCAGGGCATCATCACAATGGTGCGTAGTGAGTCGTCATCACCCTCTTGCCTGCCACAGAAACTCGCTAACACAGCGTACCCAGGCCCACTACTCTGGTGTTACGATGTTGCAGGAGATTGTCCAAGGTTGGGGGTGAGGGGTGGGGATCAGGGGCTGAAAGCATGCAGAGTGCTGAAGGTGGGGTGATCTGGGGGTCATTTAGGGGAAGATGCCAGATGAGGTGAAACACTCACCCTTGCTGCCCAGATGAGGTCATTCAGTTTTTTGCGGCGCTGCTTCCCGGTTCTCCTGGCCAGTGCCCTGGCCCTAATGCATGCTCCCAGGCTGCGTTTCCATCCCTCCCTCTGGGACGCCGTCCTGCTGGGGGGAAGAGGGTGTCCCACCATGCTTCCACCGACCCAGCAACCTGGCCAGATCAGCATCAGAAAAATGGGGAGCTGTCTTCCTGGAGGCCATTTCTTCCTGCATTGCCTGCCTGTCTATCCATCCTTGGGGTTTTTATGGAGCTCTCCCTTGTTAGGGCAGATCAGCTGCAGGCAGTTTGGATGAGTCGCGCACCCGTTAGAGCATTCAGCGCGTTTACTTCAGTTTGCTTTGTTACCATGGAGGGGAAATCAAGTCACTGTTTGCAAGTATGCTGATGGAGAAGCCTGGTGGGTGATTTGTGCCTCTTTGTGATGGGGCAAGGGAGAGAGAGGGTCATGTCAGCCAGCCATTGGGGCCAGGGGGGATGACGAGGGGCCATGTGCAAAGGGGTCCAGGATGGAGGGGAGGGGTGGATGGGGGGGGGGGGGGGGGGGTGCTGGTCCTCGATGTCTATGGGGGGAGGGGGAGGCTGGTCGGGAGGGGGGATGTTCTGCCAGGAGAGCTGCTTTTTTCCTGCTTTCCCTGTGAATGCACAGTTTGTGTCTCCGATCTGAGCTGCAGGCTGTCTGGTGAATTAGGCCCCGCTCCCTGCCTCCAGCAGCTAGAAACAGTCTAGCCCACTTTTTCAAAGACTGAGTGCATGAGATTGGGTGAAAACTCACCCGGATCAGGAACTCTCCCATTTTTACCCTAGCTGGACACAGAAAAAAATCTTGTAAAATTAGGCCCCATGTCTTTTAGACCATAGATCAATTTGTAAGCAGATGCAGAGACAAGGGATATGATTGTGACTTTACAGAGCGGAGCTAGCCAACAGAATGATCACGTTTGTGCTAGCATCTACCCCTGTAGAAGCTTTCCAAACAGATGTCTTGGATCAACCCAAAGGTTACAGTGTGGAAGCACTCACACAAAGAGGCTGTGAGTATGAAACATTGGGCGCAATCTTACCAGCCATCCATGCCACACTCCCTTTGCAGCCAAATCTCTGTTCCCTGCAGTGGGATGGGAAAATCCTGCCAGCATGAACGGCATTAAAGCGCATCAAGGTGGATAAATCCTGAGGACCTGATGAAGTAACATTCTGGCTCATATTACTGGGTAGACAGTCTACATGTAATTCTTCCACCATTGGTATGAGAGCCAATGCAATTCATTGCAGCTGGTGTAGTCTCATATATGCACACAGAAATTTCCCAGCTCTCAACGATGTATGCAAAGCATGTGGCTCCAGAGAACATTGGAAGGGCCACTACAGAAAGCTAAGGCCAAAAAATATGGATTGAACTCATGAGAAGCCACAACTAGAGGCCTGGCAGGTAAAGCATCCCAACCAAACAAGAGCACAGACCAAACGTGATAAGACAAGACCCACGAAAAGCACTATTATTAGAAGATAATACTCAAAATGAGCAGATATATAGCATGGTAAACATCAAAGAATGCATTGGCACACAGTGGTACCATTGGAAGCCTTTGCCACCACCTAGATAGGGACACAGATTCAGGGACAGCATAAATTATGTAAAAGTACCTACTGGTACAGGTGAAAACATCATTGCACTTCACACACTGAAATGTATGTACCGACAGATATGGCAAATGATGGTTCAACAACCATTGCCAAACTCACCATGTACAATGGCTCAGAGATTCCATCCCTGGCACACATTACACTCAAATGTCACTACAACAACTCACCCTGCTCAGCCTCGAAATTTTATGCAGTGGCCACCACATGTCCAGTGATTACAGGCCAAGCAGCCACCATTCATCAAGACAATGACAAAGACCACAGACACCAGGTAGTGCCCTTGGAATGCCCACGCTTACACCTGGAAAAGATAACTGCAATGCAGATCTTCAGCCAACAGGTAACATGGCATCGTGTAAAGCAAATACTCCAAACGTGTAAATCAGCCTCCCATCCATTGACTCTGTCTACATTTCCCGCTGCCTCGGCAAACCTTCTGGACTCAACGCTGAGTTCAACAACTTCAGACAATGAACTCTGTTCTCCATTTTAAATTTCTTCCCCCTAATGCTGGTCTGCATCTTGTTCTCATGTTTTTGCTTTCAGACAGTGCTAACTTTATTCGTTATTAGCACCTACCCTAGACCAACGCTCTGTCATCTGTTATATTGTCTCTGGCCGTGATGTGTATTGTTTGGACATCATGAAGCAGTCTTGTTGAGGTTACAAAGAAATCTTTAAAAAACAACACTGAATGATGTACATGTTTACAGGATTAAGGTATGGTGAGGACCTTGCACCAGGTCCTTATATGTTGCTACTTATCTATGGACAGACCTTAGCTCTAGGTCATGTGCCTCTTTATATCACCATGTGGATGTTACTATATTTAGTCCCATGTTAAACCTACAGGATACCAGATCCTTCTACTACACCTCCCCCAAATCTTTATCTCCTGGATATAGGCTGACATTAGCTTATTTACAGTTTGCTTCAAGTCTTATATTCTTATAAGTCTTGTGTACTTGTAAACTATTCTAACTCTAAACTATTTCATGATTAACATTGCAATGCTAATAGCATGCATTAACAATGTTCTTACTACCTTATCTCCCTCCCATCATGAGTTTGTTGGTGGTGTTTCTTCAGGTTGTTTGTGGTGTTTCTTCTTCTTCTGACTCTTCTGTCATTTGGGAACTCTCTGCAGTTAAGGGAAAGCAGTCCTGTGGATGGAAGGAGAGTAGGGAGGTGGCTCACCTTAATGTAGCTGTGAGGTGGTGACCTAGTTCCAGCTGATGCTGTGGTTTCAGAACACTGGTTGGTAGTTTTTGGGACTGTGCATTGGTCAGTGTCCCTACCATCTGTACCATGGTCACTGGTAGTGGTTGTTCCAGCTCTGGCATCACCTCCACTGCAGATGCTATTGTAACCTCCTGTGCGGTGGGTTGGTCTGGCCCTTTGGTAGGTTCAGGGACCTGAAATGAAATACAGACCTGCGTTGCATACACAGAAGGGAGTTTATAAATAAAGTCAGCATTTAAATGGCGAGTAGTGTTTCGGCCTTTTGGGAGATGTCTTTCAGGCTGGCTGGGTACCACGATTGTCTTCACATCTTCTGCCGGTTGAAGGAGATGGACAGCTATGCAGGCGCCTCTGCTGAGGAATGAAAAGGTTGATTCCGGTAAGGGTTAATCTGTTTTGTGCTGTACCTCAATGGCTCCTGAATCATACCAATGATCTGGAATTGGGTTGCCCCTGTGAAGCAAGGTGGGGTGTCCGTTGTTTGGACCCAATGGCCTTATAGCCATGGTTTCAGGTCTGACAGGACTGCCACTCTGGTGCCAGAATCTAACTTAAAGTTGGTCTGATAGCGTTCATTGAAATGTCTGCATTCTAGAAGGAAGAGTGCTTGATGTGGTCGACCAAGGTGTGGCTTCTGCTGCATGAAGTGCCTTCACCTCTGAGAATGTCCTGTGCTGGTCTCGCAGCTTGGAGAGACTAACTAGCTAGACAGCCTGGCTGAGATTGTGGGCTTGGCGTGGAGAAGTTTGGAGAGTGAATTGCCCATGGCACCCACCAAGATTCTGACTCGGGTGAGTTTAGATTTCAGATCACTGTATCCACACCCTTCTGCCTTGTGGCAAAGATTATTGATAAAGGAATCACCAGGCTGCATGGGCTACTGGACTCTCCTGTTCAATTTGGTGCATTCCAACATCTTGTTAGATCTCAGGTTGAATAAAAAGTCAAAAGGTTTTGAATCATTTTCAAATTTTGCAGGTGATTCATTTGGGTTGCCTGGTGATGGTATTGTCAGCAATTGACCCAATGGAATAAAGTAGTGTGCAAACATGTTCTACCACAGTTTTAAAAAATTTATTCCTGCAGCAGTGCTACATCTCAGGATGCTTTTCCTTCAGTCATTCAAATTGTGAGATTGGTCACGGCCAGGAGTGAGGCCTAATGGTGGTGATAGTGAAGAATTGTGTTCCCTCTTTAAATAGTTGGATGTATTGGCGCCCCTTTAAGAGTGAAGGGGATTTCAGAGTGGCGTTGCCAGTATTGATAAAGATGGGATTTTCACACGTTTCATAATTTTGGCACAAAATTGAAAATGGTGGCTGGGAAGAAGAAGCCTCAAAATGGCTGTGGGTCAGGCTGTGCTGCAGCTTGAGGATGGGTCAGGAGGGCAGAATTCTCGCTGGCTGGAAGGCCAAAGATTTGTTTCCTTAAATCCCTCTCTGTTCGATCTCTTTTTTGTTTTCTCATGATGTTCCAGACAGGTGGGGGGGCGGGGGGCATCAAATGGAGAGTTGGAGTTCAGACCAGTGACAAAATGCACAACCGGCTTTCTGCCTGACTGGATTAAAACAAAAACATTTGTTTTTGACAGGATTGGCTTGCCTGGAACTTTCAAAGGATGTTATCTCGCCCTGCTGGCTGCACTTCACTGAAGTGGATTTTCCACAAGGATTCCGTGGAGACTTCTGCTTGAGCTGAGCTTCTGCCATTTTTCGGCTTCCAGTCTCTTGTCTCTCTGGAGCTTCTCATGCAAATTTTCTTAGCATCTTGCTTCTTGAGTCAGGTTGTTTTGGGGCAGAATCTTCACTGGTGTCCTATTGTTGAGAATCCTTCAGTCTTTTAGCGAGTATACTGTGGATTTTATCCTATGCTGCCACCATGTCCTGTTCTGTTGCTGCTACCAATTATGTATACTGCTTGGAGACCATGGAGCAGTCTTTTTGAAGTTACAAATAAACCTTCATTAACATTATTGAACAATGCACATAGTTACAGTAGAGGGTAAAGACTTGGTCCCTTGTATGTTGCTATCTATCTTGAGGCTGACCTTAGCTCTAGGTACAAAAACAGAAAATGCTAGAAAATCTCAGCAGGTCTGATAGGATCTGTGGAAAGAGAATAGAGCCAATGTTTTGAGTCTGGATGACCCTTCGTCAGAGCTCGAGGTCATGTGCCTTCTTACATCACTGTGCAGGCGGTGCTGTACTCAGTCTCATGTTAACCCTTTAGCTACCAGATCCTTCTTCCACAAAGCTTTGTGTCTTTAATACCATCATTGCCACCCACTTTGGCTGTGTCCTGTGACACATTTGTCATTTTATCTCCCCCGCTCTCTAACTGATCCCTGACCTTCTCGTTTGCTCCCGCTACCTCTCCCCCATTTTCAATGGCACAGAGCCTATCACATTCCTACCTCTATTCAATTCCAAAGAAAAGACACATTGGCCTCGAAATGTTAACTCTGTTTTTCTCTCTCCACAGGTGCTGCCAGACCTGCTAAATTTTTCTAGCACTTTCTGTTTATACTTCAGACCTTCAGCATCCACAGTTTTTTGCTTTCATTGCAGTGTAATTTTTGTTTGATGCTATGTAAATAGTTTTTGATTCTTTAAAGATAAAACTTCAGTTTGGAAACATGCAGATGTTGTGATGTACCATTAAGGGAGATATCCTAAACTGTTGTCCATCAATATACACCATGAGACAGGATGAGGTGGATAATCCCATCTGTAGACAGAACACAGCAGCAGCCTTACAGGTCAGATTTGTTCTCCATAGCCTTGCATTTACCATTGTGTATATATATATATCTAATCTTCAAATCAAGAACCCTCATTATTGTTTTACCAATCCTTGTCGCATGATTGGTATATTTGTGTTAAACAGAAGAACGCAACAGGATTGACATCATTTACCTGGTATTGGTAGATATTGGACCCTCTACATAAAAATAATAATGCACCTAACAACAGTTCGAAGTCCTTGCCTTTAAGGAAACTAGACCTTGAAGTCACATTAACCTGCAATAACAATAGGTACTTCTTCCATTTATATAGGGTCTTCAATTAGTAAAACATCCAAGGGGCTTTGGAGGAGTATTGTCAAATTCTAACACTAGGATGCTCAAAACTGGGTATCCATGAGGCACTGTGGTCCATCAGCAGTGGCAGAACTGTGCTCAATCACAAACTGTAGCTTCATGCCTCGGCATATCCCTTACTCTACCATTCCTGTCAAACCAGGGGATTAGCAATGGTTCAATAAGGAGTGCAGGAGAGCATGCCAGGAGCAGCAGATAGACACCCAGGATCTGGAATACCATCTAGGAGCTGGGTGCACCAGTTTGGAGAGACAAGGGTCTCTGAGGAAGGTAAGAATTCAGTGTTCAGTGCGAGACTGGTGGATAGTGCAGAGATCAAATGAGAAGTTCTAAGCAGGTGTACCCAGTGATCCTCTAATCACAATGCCTCCATGAGGCAGATGTCCATTGTCTCAGCAGCCTGTCTTCTACGCACAGTGACGATGTGAAGATTGATGCTACTGACATGTTGTCTTCCTCTCTCAGATGCGCCACCCTCAAGAGGCTATAAGGAACCTAAGGAAGCAGTTGAGAGAAGGTGCACCAGACTAACACGTGGAATGGGTAGGTTTGCTTATGAGGAAAGGTTGGATAGATGAGGCTTGGACCTGCTGGAGCTAAGAAGCATAAGGGGTGACTTAATTGAAACATATAAGATTCTAAAGGGTCTTGACAAGCTGGATGTGGAAAGGATGTTTCATTTTGTGGAAGAATCTAGAACTGGGGTCGCTGTTTAAAAATAAGGAGTTGCCCATTAAAGACAGATGATGAGAATCTCTTTCTCTCAGAAGGTTATGAGTCTTTAGAATATTTTCTTCAAATGTTGGTGGAAGCAAAGCTTTTGAATGTTTTTCAGTATGGTATGGAATAATTCTTGATGAGCAAAGGGGTGGAAACTTATTGGGGGTAGACAGGAATATGGGGTTGAGGTAATAATCAGATCAACCATGATCTTATGGAATGGCAGAGCAGGTCCAAGGGGCCGATTGGCCTATTCCTGTTCCTAAGCAGTATGTTTGTATGTTCATTGTTTTAGGGTTATACTTCTGCTCCTATCTCGGGAGGAAGTCCTGCCTTAGAGAGCCGCTGGCTAATCCAATGGCCGGCAGCTCTGTAGTCCCATTGGCACCAGTGGGAGCTTTAGAAACTGTTGGAATTACAGGCAGTTCTGCCAAGCTAAGGCGCACAGGCTAAGTCCGGTGTCGGGCTCTCAGCAAGTGGAGTGAGGTGGGTAGGACTTGGGGAGGGGAGAGGGGTGAAAGGACTGAGTTCAAGAGGCTAGGTGAAGGGTTAAATGGGAGGATGACTTTTGGTGACTGTTGCCTCCGATCAACCCAGAGGATCTGTGAAGGAGGTCTATCACTTTGCTTGATACTAACCCATGTAGCTAAAGTTGTTGGGCTTCCTGCATGTCGTGACCTCCCCCAGCCACTGGCAAAATACTCAAGGGATGAGATGAGGCCCTTACTTCACCATTAATTGGCCATTTAAGAAACTCAATAGGCCCAAGGGCAGACAGTTTACCTGATGCCATTCAGGTGGATTGGCCATGATCAATGCACAGAGTTACAGGGATAGGAGGCATGGCATGGTGGCACAGTGGTTAGCACTGCTGCCTCACAGCGTCAGGGACCCTGGTTCAATTTCTGGCTTAGGTCACTATCTGTGTGGAGTTTGCACATTCCCCCTGTGTCTGCGTGGGTTTCCTACGGGTGCTCCGGTTTCCTTTCAATTCATGGTCTCCATAAATGAGACAAACAACATTTAAGCTGACAAGGTGAGGCATTACGCCCCATCTTGGGCTTGATCTGAACTTGATCTTAGCCAAATCTTGATCTTGGGCGGCACGGTAGCACGGTGGTTAGCACTGCTGCTTCACAGCTCCAGGGGCCTGGGCTCGATTCCCGGCTTGGGTCACTGTCTGTGTGGAGTTTGCACATTCTCCTCGTGTCTGCGTGGATTTCCTCCGGGTGCTCCGGTTTCCTCCCACAGTCCAAAGATGTGCGGGTTAGGTTGATTGGCCATGCTAAAATTGCCCCTTAGTGTCCCGGGATGCATGGGTTAGAGGGATTAGCGGATAAATGTGTAGGGATATGGGAGTAGGGCCTGGGTGGAATTGTGGTCGGTGCAGACCTGATGGGCCGAATGGCCTCTTTCTGCACTGTAGAGATTCTATGATTCTATGAAAAGTGCTCCTTTGGAGGTCGGTAAAGAACCGATGGGTTGAATGGCCTTCTTCTGCACTGTAGGGATTCTATAGAAACATAACAGATGATATTAGATGCCTCCCCTACTCCCTGTAAAATTTCAGAGAAATGGGGACTGGCTGGGTAGGCGGCAGGAAGGCTACATGTTGGATTCTATGTGCCACATGGGAGTGGGAAGTGTAAAATCCAGCCCTATGCTCCTCTTTTCTCTCAGAAGCCAAGAAATCTGAAATTAGAGATGATTCCAATAACTCAGTTGGTAGCAAATGCCTCAACATCGCTGAGAGGGAAAATAGGAGTGGAACCAGGTAACATGATTTACAAAAAAACACTTTGAAGGAATACCTGTTACCATGGCAATTTTAACTGAATCACCTCAAAAACAAGAAGACAAAATGAGGCAAGGAGAAAGAGTTAGCAACAAGATAAATATGTGGGCGGTACAGGGAATGAGAGAGTAAATGAGAGAGGTAGAAAGACTTAATGAGCAAGGACAAGCAGTGATATGAAAGACAGAGAAACATTCTTTTCATCTAGAAGGTCTAAATAAGGAGATTTTCATAGTAACTTCATTGCAGTGTTAATGTAATCCTAGTTGTGACACTAATAAATAAATTTAAAATAAAATAAATTAAAGTGTTGCTTGGAAAACAAACATGAACTAGAATCCAAATTACTCTGCAAACTATGGCAGGGTTAATGCTAAAGGGCATCATTGGGTGTGATCCTATGGTCACACCAGGACTCCAACCCAACGGATTTGGATGGCAAAGGGATAGAATTTGGCTTAGGGGGTTTCTAAATCTAATGTAGCAATAGGTGAACAATAAAGAGGTTCGAGGAATGTCCTGAATTCATTGTCACAATTTAGACAAATGGTGAATGGCAATCTGGCGGCATACGTCGTTCTCCTCAATATTTTGGCCACTGCTCAGATGTAACTCGAGGATGGAGAGACAGTGATGGGCCATCAGCGGCCTGTCCTTGTTTAATGGAATCTGATTCAAAAAAACAAGCACTTATTGTGTTTTTTTCAGTGGCCTTCAGTGGTCCCTTTAAATATTGCTTGTTAGGGAGTTGAAAATGTAGAGATACTAGTCAGTGCTATAATCAGGGCTAAATATGGGTGCAGCAGTTTTATATCAATACTGAAAGGAGACCTATGCTCAATTCAAACGGGGTTGCCCGGTTAATTTATTAGTTGCCAAGTGCCTTGGGTTCAGGCTAAATTAATAACCATCTTGCCCGCTTCACACCTGGAAAATGGGCATAACAATGTTGAATTTCGATCCCAATATGTTTAAGTTGAAGATAGCCTGAATTTTCCAGTGACTGCAAATTTATGGCCTGCTTTGAAATGGTTTTACCCTACTGCCTGTGTGGACAATAATGGCAGTGGAGATGGGACAGCATAATTATTGCCTTGGCAGATTATCAAGGATTTTACTATTGAATCAGAACTGATAAGGGCAAGTGGAGGTAGCCTTATCATGGCACCGACAATAAAAAAGCTCTTTTAGTTGACATGTCTGGAGTCGTGTCCTGACTGATACTGAGCTCCAGTCGTGTGTTTAAATAGCATTTGAAAGAAGGGACGCAATAAATGTATTCATTGAGAAAAAATTAACCTGTTTGCACCAGGCCCTTATTTGTCGCTGTTTTCTCCTTTTCCATTTTACTGCCGACATTCCATTGTTTCAGCATCAAAGAGTCACACAGCATCTTCCCGTGTTTGTTTTTACAACCAAAACAATCGCACTTCAGTCGAATATGTATAAACTACAAATATAGAATGGAGTGATTGCAGCGCAGAATGAAGCTATTTGACCAGTCGAGACCCTGCCAGCTCTTTGCAAGAACAACGTAGCCAGTCCCACTTCCCCGGCCATTTCTCCATACTCTTGAATTAGTTTTCCATTTCAATCCCCTTTTGGAAGCAATGATTGAATCTGCCTTCATCGCACTCTCTCAGGTATGAGACTGTATTCCAGGTTGTAACCACTCACTGCAGAAAAAAACATTTCCTCACGTCGCCTTTGGATCTTTTGCCAATTGTCTTAAATCTATGAACTCCAGATGTTGATTCTTCTACTAAAGGGAACAGTTTCCCAGCTCCGCTTAGACCCCTCACGACTGGGTCCCTGGCACTGTGGGGCAGCATTGCTAACCAGCAGTGGTGGGCACTTCTGCCTCACACTGCCAGGGACCGGGCAGTGTGAGGCAGAAGTCCAAAGATGTGCGGGTTAGGTTGATTGGCTAGGTTAAAATTGTCCCTGAGATGCGTAGTTAGAGGGATTAGCGGATAAATATGTGGGGGTAGGGCCTGGGTGGGATTGTGGTCGGTGCAGACTCGATGGGCCGAATGGCCTCCTTCTGCACTGTAGGGTTCCTATGATTCAATTTTGGCCTTGGGTCACTGCGCAGAATCTGTATGTTCTCCCCATGTCTGCGTGGGTTTCCTCCAGGTGCTCCGGATTCCTCACGCAGCCCGAAAGACGTGCTGGTTAAGGTGCATTGGCCATGCTAAATTCTCCCTCAGTGTACCCAAACAGGCACTGGAGTGTGGTGACTAGGGGATTTTCACAGTAACTTCATTGCAGTGTTAATAAAAGCCTACTTGTGACACTAATATATAAACTTTGAACACCTCAATCAAATCTCCCTTCAATCTTCCCTTCTCCAAAGGAGAACAATCCCAGCTTCTCCAGTTTATTCACATAACTGAAGTTCTTCAACCCTGGAACAAATTCTTGTAAAACTTTTCTGACTGTCTTAAAGCCTTTACCTCCTTCCTAAAGTGCCTGGAATTGGATATTCCAGTTGAGGCTGAACCACTGTTTTATAAAAGTTTATCATAATGTCCTTGCATTCTATGTCTCTATTAATGAAGTTTAGGCTCTTGTGAGTCTTTTTGGACACTTTCAGACCAGTCCCTGCCATCTTCAGCGATTTGACCACATAAATCCCCAGGTCTCTCAGCTCCTGCACCATTCTGAGTTTATATTAGCTCTCCCCGTTCTTCTTTGTATCACTTTACACTCGTTTCATTTGTCACCAGCCAGATATGTCCTCTTAAAGTAGGGCCTGGGTGGGATTGTTGTCAATGCAGGCTCGATGGGCTGAATGGCTTCCTTCTGCACTGTAGGGATTCTATGATTCTAAGTCTATCACTATTCTTCCCACAGTTCACTACCCTTCCCAGTTATGTGTCACTGTAGATTTTAAATTGTGTTGTGTTGTCCCAGATCCAAGTCATTAATATTTATCAGGAACAACAGTGATCCTAGTACTGATCCCTGAGGAACCCCACCGTATACCTTCCTCTAGTCAGTAAAACAAGTATTCATCACTCTTCCCTGTCACTGTGGAAAACTGTAAAAACTCAGTTGCTCCTGACTGACCAAGGTTCAACATTTTCATTACTTCTTACAGTGCAAAAATGGATAAGAAGTTGAATTACATGTCAGTGGCATGGTGGCACAATAGTTAGCTGCCTCACAGTGCCAGGGACCTGAGTTCGATTCCGGTCTTGGGTCACTGTCTATGTGGAGTTTGCGTGTTCTTCCCGTGTCTGCATGGGTTTCCTCTGGGTTTTTCGGTTTCCTCCATAGTACAAGGGCGTGTAGGTCAGGTGGATTGGCCACGGTAGATGCTGTTCCGTTTTATTCTTTTAATGGTCCAGGAGAATGTTAAATAAGAGACAGACTAGAATTGTAATTTCTTAACTATTTATTGAAAAAGAGTAAATATTATGAAAGGAATATAAGAGAAATGAAAACAAGCAATGAGACTCACTGCCTTTTGCCTGTCGGGGACCTTGATAGTGACGACTGGTCTGGAGCTGGTGTGGTCCTGGTACCGTTTGCGATCCCAGTCGAGGTGAAGTCCAACATGTCTGGGTCGAAGGCTGCCTTTTACAATGTGGCACAGACAACCTTATATAAGACTCGGTATAAACACGGGCTTGGAAAACAAAGGAGCAGGTTAACTTAACCTGTGATTACAATGAAACAATCATATGGTGCAAAACACAGCTGCATCTTTCCACGTTCTCACAGCTTGAATATTGCTGAGTTGACCGGTGAATATCTTGACTCTTTATTTTCTATACAGATGCACGGGGTAATAGCTCGGGCGGAGGGGAGGGCTCTGTAAGATGCTCTGTCAGAGAGTTGCTGCAGATTCGGTGGGCTGAATGGCCTCCTTCTGCACTGTTGGGATTCTATGGAAATCAGTGTTGATTAAATCTGTAGAGGGCAACTCTGATAGCAGCTTCTGGATTTCCACGATTGACTGCCAGAGGTTTCCGTCATTCTTACATGGTAGTGAGCACTGTCCCGTTTTGTCATCACTGCAGCCGCGAATTCCAGTCCATTATGTTTTCTTTATATAAATTTGACATGTTGCAGTTATACAGATCTGACCATGGAGATGGTGTTCCATCCAGTTTCATAATCACCTTTATCAAAATGATTTTTCTATCCAGGTTAACTTTTTCCAACTATAAAATTTAACATTAATATTTTATTTCATTCCTTCAAGTTTTCAGCTACTTCATTCTTGATTGTTAACGTACTCAGTCCCCCTGACTTTACTCCTATGGTCTGTCTTTCAGACTCATCTCCTTAATTAGACTGGCAAAGGTAAGTGGTGCTCCCTGTAGCCTCAGGCTATCTATTATTTGCTTCAAGTGTTGCCTCTCCCACTGTGTTTTCAGTCTACCCAGCTGTCCTGCTGAGGACCAATGCATCCGACTGCTCTCACTGCCATGTTGTTGTGCCTGCCCACTCTGCTGTAGTCCTGGCTCACTCCAATGTCAAGTGTGGCTCTGACTGACCGAAAGGGCAGAGGTAGGTGGAAGATTGGGGGCAGGGTGGGGGGAGGGGGGGGGGTGTGGGGAGAGGATGGTTTGATGGGGGTATCCTTGATAAATAAAGGATGATATAAGGCCAGCCATGAGGAAGGACATTGGCTTGGAAGAATCATAGAATCCCTACAGTGCAGAAGGAGGCCATTCGGCCCATCGAGTCTGCACCGACCACAATCCCACCCAGGCCCGACCCCCACATATTTTACCCGCTAATCCCTCTAACCTACGCATCTCAGGACTCTAAGGGGCAATTTTTTAACCTGGCCAATCAACCTAACCCGCACATCTTTGGACTGTGGGAGGAAACCGGAGCACCCGGAGGAAACCCACGCAGACACGAGGAGAATGTGCAAACTCCACACAGACAGTGACCCGAGTCGGGAATCGAACCTGGGACTCTGGAGCTGTGAAGCAGCAGTGCTAACCACTGTGCTACCGTGCCGCCCTGAGAAGAATTAGAATCAGTGTGGATGGGAATAAGAAATAACAAAGGTCAGAAAACATTGCGGGAGTGGTTTGTAGTCCTCCCCCCAATGGTACATAGAACATAAAACATAGAACAGCACAGCACAGGAACAGGCCCTTCAGCCCATGATGTGCCGAACATGGCGCTAAATTAAATCCCTTCTGTCTGCCCTTGGTCCCCCTATTTCTTGCATATTCATGCGCTTATCTAAAAGCCCCTTAAATGCCCCTATTGTATCTGCCTGCACCACCATCTTGGGCAGCGCAATCCAGACATCTACCACTCTCTCTGTAAAAAATTTGCCCCTCACATCTCCTTTGAACTTTCCCCCTCTCACCTTAAGTGCACGCTCCCTACTATTAGACATTTCAACACTGGGAAAAAGATTCTGACTATAGGTGTACTGTTGGAAAGAATATTAATCAGGAAAAGACGAGGAAGACCAAAACATTCTCCATGGGCTTGGACCAGTCTACTTGTGAAATTTTCTTCAGTCCCTCACTCTCCTCTCCCAATTCTGTTTATTATGCTGAACCACCTCCTCACTGTCTGCCAACATTAGTGCTAACCGCTACCCGCATCAGCCTGCCACTTTGGCATTTTCTTCCTAAAGTTGTCTACCTTTCCACCTCCTACCTCACCTCTAAGAACTTCTTGAAAGGGGGAAAATGACTGTTTTTGCCTGACAGAGGGAGAACTTAGTCTGATGGCAGCACATCAGAAAATCATGGGTGTGGTATCCATCTATTTTGCCAAAAAATACATCTGTATCTTTTTGATGTGCACCATTGATCAGCTCTTGTACCTTCTCTTCTGTTTTATACTCAGTGTCTACTAATTTCCTGGAAAACATCTTTGTCAGTAATTTCTGCAGGGTACATACATAAAAGGCTTCGTTTTTAAATATTTGTGCTTGTGTATAATATTCAGCGTTAAAACTTGCTCTACAATTGGTTCTAATGTCAGAAAACGCATTCATAGCTTGGAAGCTGCAAATCTAATTCAGCACTGACAGGGTTACACCAAACAAATGCACCAGTCTCGGAGACTGTGGCACTCTGTCCGCTGTGTGTTTTGAGCTGGAGGCAAGACTTTGTCTCAAAGGGGGAAAAAAACTGGTTCATTGTTGCTTGTTTCCCAGTGTCATCTCTTAGCGTTGCCATGGCAGGCTCTGTGTATCCTTTCTGCTCTGTGTTATTGGGCCTCCGGAAGGAAGTGGCCCATTGCAGGCTGCTATTTTGGTAGAATCTTACATAACACAATCTATATGAACTTCCCCTTGCTCCATTTATCACACAATAGGGAAATTGAGTTTAATGACTTCCAAATCTCTGACTGAGGGATATCAGGTGACTTCCAGATTTTTTTCATTGCAGTTGCAGCATAGCAACAATATCCTCATTTCAGATGTAAGCAGCTGTTTGATGAGCCTTCAGTGGCATGGTAATATTTATCAGTATTCAAAAGGAGAATTGGTACAATCTTAAACGCTGCTGTGCATAGCAACAGCATCGAGTGACTGACTGCCACCATATACTTGCAAACAACCACTGCCTTAGATGCATTTCCCAGACAAGGGCTCAATATAACTGTGCTTAAAAGGGGGAATTGGTAACATTTCCTCCCTTCTTTTGTCTGTGAGTGCGGTGGGGGTAAAGTTTAAAAGATAATTAAGTTGGTGGGACGTTAAAACAAAAACAAAAAAGGTTTATGGCTGGAAGTTGTTTTGTAAAGTGCTTGTTCTACACAGTCAATAGGGCTGCAATTTATATAGTCAGCATCTCTGTAATTTATCATGTAATGATAGCTTTCTCTGGATTCTACAACGTGGTCTAAGCATGGTTCGAAATGAAGATGAGAGTAAAACTGAGGGTCAAAGAAGTAGACTGAAGGCACTGTTCTCAGTATGTGGAACTGCAATAATATTAAAGAGTTACTTTCCTTAATGAAAAGGGGTTAGCAAGCCTTTTATTCTCATGTCTGTAATATAGTGATGCACAGAAATGCAACACATTGTCACAACATCATTGGTACATTATTGTGGCAAGGATGATGAAAGCTGCTCTGGTTGGCCTCCATCCCCGGCAACAAACCAGAAATGATTTTATTACCTTGAAATTAACATATTTTGGTATTACCGCATGCAACAATTTCATTTGAAGTCCTTTGTCTGTTATTTGGTGGATGTATAACCTTTTAATGTAAATGGATTAATCTCCCACACCCCCACCCACTCTTGTACCAAGAAAAAATGTATACAAATACATTTAGTGCCTGCATATTGTAATCACAGACTTGTATCCTGTATCCTGGGAGGCAATTAATTTGTTTTTCTTTGAAAGAAAAGCTAACAAGCCTTTATTAAAAAAAAATCCCCAGAGGACTGCCCGAAAAGGCATGAAAATGTAAACCTCAGTGTTCAAATTGTGTGTGACTGTGGTGCCCGGCAGATCATAAACTGGGGAGAAAGCACGGATTGGAACAAAAACTGCTTTTCAGCTCGTCAGGGGTGGACCCAAACAATAAGTAGCAGGGTATCTATTGGAATTGTTCCAACAACCAGTCATTATGAGGAAATGACTCACTTATTTCATATAACAGGATTTGTTTGTTATCAGTCAAGTGAATCATCCTTTTGGAACACATGGAACAATCCTTCCGCAGCAGTGCTTTAAAGATAAAGGTGGCTCCGAGAGACGATCTATTTTTCCTTGCTTCCAGCTTCTCACCGCCACCTACTTCCCTCTAACCAGATGTGCAGTAAATACACGGATTTCTCCACCTGTCTACCTTTTGATTTGATTTATTATTGTCACATATATTTAGTACACAGTGAAAAGTATTGTTTCATGTGCACTATACAGACAAAGCATACTGTACATAGAGAAGGAAAGGAGAGGGTGCAGAATGTACTGTTACAGTCACAGCTAGAGTGTAGAGAAAGATCAACTTAACATGAGGTAGGCCCATTCAAAGTCTGATGGCAGCAGGGAAGAAGCTGTTCTTGAATCAGTGACCTCAGACTTTAAAAGCTCGAGGGAGTTTTGGATGGTGAGAGGTTTCATTTTCCCCTCCCAAAGTAATGGAAAATTTTACTACCATTCTATACTCATCCCAATAGCCTAGCCAAAAACCCATCATTAATTAGTCGAGGAACTCAGCCTCATTACCTGTATTTCTCGGCTACTAATTTAAACACCCTCCAAACATTCCAGTTTAATGTGACAAAGAAGAGCAGGAGTCGACTCTTCATTCTCTTAACAATTTCCCTTTATTTAACACTTTAGGTGCCAACTCAAACATAAACAGTTGCAATACTTTAATTTTTACTTAACTTTAACTCTTAACTGAACATTAACTCTAACTGAACATTAGCTCTTTAACTGAAAAGAAACACTACCCAGTTAGAATGAAGTGGCCAAGTCTGTTCCCAATATAGAATCTGTCCTCATGGTCTCCGAAGATGTTGTCAGGGCACTTTTTCTTCTTGCAATGGTTGGTCTCTAAAGTTGTCGCTCGAGACAAAAGACAGAAAACATCTCTTTTATCCAAAAATTGTTTCACATGCTTCCAGAAGATTCTTTGGCATCCAGCCAATGGTGTAACCAGAAACCGGTCACATGGCTCAAACAGCCAATGAAATTACTTGTAAACGACATCATTATGCTTGGTTCAGATAGCATGTAAAACCCATAAACTCGGTGCCATTAGGTCTAAGTCAAAGTAAACAACTTCCGATATTTGGTCAACGCAGGAAGCTTCAGACCACAGTTCCCAGACCAGGTCATGGGTCATAGCAACTTTACAACCTGCATCTGTTTTTAATTATAAGTTGACCAAAAATCCCAGCATGCTTAACTCTCAGCTAGAATAGCCCTTTAAAGCCAATATTGCCCTTATTGTTATTAAAATCATTGTTGTAGTTGTTCGTTCTCCATCTACATCTAGTTGGGAGTTACTCTTAGTAACATTTGAACTGCAGTTGAAAGTGGATGGGTTTGTCAAGATGAAATCTTGGATTCACATTAATATCATATTGTTTAAAACAGCCTGTCTTAATGACACCTCTCTTAAAGGACAGGTGGTTGGCTTAGTAGCTCTGGGGCTAAATGTTAGGCTTCAAATCAATATGAGTTCTCCTCTTAACCATATTTCTCATTTGAACTCGCTTGCTTTTGATGGGCACATTTTTATCCTCTCCTTTCCTGAAGGTGCTGACTTGGGGTCATTCTTCAAGTGGAAGCCTATGTAATAAGTGCTGGAATCTATTTAATCATGGGTGCATCATCGGCAAGTGTGTCCTCATCTGAAATATATTGGCACCAAGGGTTGTCCAAATAGCAATCAAGAGTCAAAACACTGTTCTCTGCTGAGACAACCGATGTTCCAAATGATGCCCTGATTGACAGTGACTAATTTACCACATGCCCGGTGTTGAATATGGTCCTGATTTATATGACAGCATGACACAAGGCACAGTGTTCATTTATAGATCTATTGGGGAAACTTTGTCGAGAAACATCCTTTGCAGTGTCTGATCAGGTCCTCAGTAGCAGCAACTTGTAGCACTCTGCAACTCCATTTCAGAAAATTGGATAAATATCAGGGCAAATAAGCTGATAGAAGTGATACAGCTCGCCTGCCAATCATTGGTGTTTCGAAACCTTGGCCGTGTTTGGAGCCCCCATGGGGCATCTGTGAGACTATGAGCTTTGTGAATACCACATTTCTGGAGGTAGTCAATCCACAGCTTAAAAGTGTGCAGGTAGAGAGAGATTGGTGACAGCTAGAAGGACAGGGAGGAACAGGCAGGAATGACAGGGAATCCATTAGTGCATCTAACTTTCCAGCCGGCGTTCACTTCTGAACACTGATGAGAGTGATGGTTCCTCTGGGGAGTGCAGACAGAACCAAGTCCTCAGTACCTTGGGTGGATCTGCAGCATGGGTGGGAGTGTCAAAGAAAACCGGTTAGTAAAACCCAAGAAATTGCAATATCTTTCTGTTGATAATATTCTGGTCATATTTTTAATTGTTGAGGTATGTGAGTGGTAATTAAAGCAAAGGATAGAGCACCTGTGTGAACCTTAACTGTGGTTTTGATATGGTAATGATCGATGTTTACCCAAGGTAATTTAGTCATGATGGTTACAGAACAGGAATAGATTTGAATGGATTGTTCTGATTCAAAAGAGAAGATATGCAATGTGTGAAAGAAAGGTGTCATTAGTGAAGTATTAATAAAGGGAGTTTATTTTTCTGTTAACTTCTAAAACTTAAACTAAAGACGAAAGAGATGAAGTTAATCAATTCTGAGGAAGAGCAGTTCTAAAGAGACTGGGTTAGACAATTGAGAGATCAAAGGGAAAGAACATATTTAAGGAGATGCTGAAAACTACGAAAGAAGCTTTTTTAGATCTCAGCAGACAGCAGGAATTAGTATGAACAAAGCCAGACCTGAAAAGCCAGCTGTTGTTAACCTAGAGGCACCCCAACAGAAATTAAAGGCAGTGAATATTCCTGGACTTCCATAGATCTTAAAATCCAAAAGGAGTTGGTAAACAGATAGGGATGGCGAGCTCTGAAGATAGTTAAATCAAAATTATTTGGAATTATTTTAAAATATTAGCAGTGTGTAAAGCCATTGTTGTATTTAAATGTAGTTTTATTTTATTGTTTCTTTCCTTTTTCATGATAAACATTTACTTTACGATAAAATCATCACAAGTAGTCAGGGATGTTATTTTTCAATTTCAAAACTGCTCCTCATACTATACAAATTGTAAACACAAGTGAGAAGGCAGTTGTTTCAAGTTTCCCCTCTGGAATTTGAAAAGCTTGGCATTTACCATCAGCTGTGCCCTTAACAGAGGGGAGAGAAGAAGAAGAGAGGACAATCACTAGCACTAAGGGATTCAATAATGTGGGAAATTACCAGAAACTTCTACGGCCATAGACTCCAGGATAGTATGGTGTCTCCCGGGGGAGGGTGAATAGCCAGAGGTCATAGCCAGTGCCGATACCAATGAAAAAGGACTGAAGTCCTGAAGACAGAATTTAGGAAGTGAGGAGCCACATTGAAAAGCAGGATGTCAAAGGTAGGAAGCTCCAGATTACTCCTGATTCCAAATACGAGTGAGTATAGAAGTAGAAAGATAGAACTGATGAGGGTACATGGATAGAGGGATGGTGAAAGATTTCTGAGGTAGTCGCACCATTTCTGGGGGAGTTGGATGGATTTTACCTCAATAGGGCCAGAAGACCCACCGGCTGAGAGCTGTCAGCCACTCAGAGGCTGAAAGCACTTCATTGCTCAGCAGCACCACTGGGGAGACAATGGTTGCTGCTGAGACCCAGGATGGCCAGGCACAGGTGACTGATGGCAGGAGAGGAGTGAGGGGTTATAGGAAGGGTTGTCAACAATAAGGGCATGGGTCGATTCTTAGCGGGCCTACCCTTCCTGATGTCTGGTTCAATCAAGCACTGAGTGTCTTTAAACAAGGACTTCCCTTGTAAATCCACAAGCAACCCTGACAAGGTTAAATTTTCAGGCTTGCCACATGGCGAGCCTCAGCCTGTCATTAGGAGAATAACACAGTGGCAGCATGAGACTCTTAAATGAAGGCTTTGCCCACTTAAGGCCCCAGTTGGTAGCAGGGTGGGAAGACCATCCAAGGACCTTCTTGTCATGGACTTAATTTGGACAGATGTGGGAAAACAGAAGTGGGGGGAACCAGTTGGTGGAAGGATGATAATCCAATTAGAAGTAGAGTAGTTATGTAAATCATATAATCCCTACAGTGCAGAATTAGGCATTTGGCCCATCAAGTCTGCAGCGACTATCTGACAGAGCATCCTATCCAGGCCCTATCCCCATAACTCCACATATTTACTCCGCTAATCCCCCTATCTCTGTGACACAAAGTGGCAATTTAGCATGGCCAATCCACCTAACCTGCACATCTTTGGACTGTGGGAGGAAATTGGAGCACCCAGAGGAAACCCACGCAGACATAGGGAGAATGTGCAAACTCTATACAGTCAGCCAAGGATGGAATTGAACCCGTGCCCCTGGCGCAGTGAGGTAGCATTGCTAACCACTGTGCCACCATGCCACCCTATGGACAAAGATAGATCAGGAATAAACATTTTCAACTGGGGAAAGGCTAATTTTCCTAAGCTGGGATTTGATTCAGCTAAAATGGACCGGAAACAGCTACTGGAAAGTAAATCAGTATCAGATCATTGAAAGCTATTCAAGGAAGAGATAGTGAGGATTCAGGGCAAATGTGTTTCTTTGAGGAAAAGGGTGAGACTAACAAATCCGGAGCACTCTGGATGTCAAATGACTTAAAGAAGGGGATAAAGAAAAAAAAAGGAAACTTATATTGAGATTTTTAGGGCTCAATATGTGAAACCAAGAAGAACACAGAAAGTGCAGGGGTGAAATTAAAAAGGAAACTAGGAAATAGAGGGTATGAAAAGATGTTGGCAAGCAAAATCAGGAAAACACTGAACTTTTTAATTGGATACATGAAGAGCAAGAGGATAACTAAAGAAGAGTAAGGTCTACTGTGATGACACTTAGCCTTTAAGAAATATATTTCAATCATGTTTCTAGCAGGATGTTTCTAGCAGACCCTGGCATTTCATCAGTGCCGTTTTGTGTACAATCAGTATCCTCTATTGTTACTGAAGCAGTGTAATTGATACCATGTTTGTTTTGATCTGAACTAATGCAGTGTTCTGATGTTCTAATGTTCCCCTGGGATTGCAGAGTAAAGCTTGATTGGGATGATTGGTAGGTCAGGTCATATGACTGGGGACAGCTAGACTTTCATTGAGAATTCCAGCTTAATTGTTGTTTTTCAGTTGCTGTTTGGAGTTGAGAGAGAGAGCAGTGTTTCTTTTTTCCCCTTTCTGAAGTTGCTGTCTGAGTGTTGCTGTTTTGGAAGCTGCAGAGAAAGAGAGGTATCCTTTTCTGTCCCTGAAGTCTGAAGATTGGAAGTTGCGAGAGACTAGGTTTACTTCTCTGTTTTGCTATCTTGAGGATATACCCTTCTCTGAAAACTGCTGTTTGGATTTCTGTCCATAGGTGTTAAGAAGCTGGAAATATAGTAACATGTTCGCATACTTGTTTTAGCACTAATTCTGAAAGTGTGCGTGTCTGTGGAGTATTGCTTTAAATTGGAACAACAGAGAAAACTAGCTGTTAAGAATTATACTGTGTCATGTTTAAGTCTTGTAATTGGTAAAAGTTATGCTAATTCTTTTTGTTATATTCAACGTTCTTAAATAAACTTTGCTCGATAAAAGCTTCCTTGTGGGTCATTTGAATCATACCTGGAGCAAAATACCTTATGCTCACTAATGCCAAAATCAAATGTAAAAGTGAGGGTCTAGGCTAACTTCATCAAACACCTTGGAGTTTCTGGCCAGGGCCTTAACACGACTAGAGACCATAAAGGTAACTAACCTCTGTGTGGAGGCAGAGATCATGTGTATTGTTCTTAATGAATACCTTGTATCTGTTTTCATAAAAGTGGGGGATGATGCCAGACATTGCAATCAAGGAGGAGATTCTGAAATATTAGATAAAATTAACATGGTGGGAGAGGAGGTATTCAGGGTCTAAAATCTTTGAAAGTGGATAAACCCCTCGGCCTGGATGAAAGTTATACCAGGCTGTGACTGGAATCAAGAGAATAAATAGCAGAGGTTCTGACCATCATTTTCCAATCATCTCTGCCAGAGGAATGAAGGATAGGTAATGTTGCACCATTTAAAAAGGGAGAAAGGGACAGATCAAATAATTACTGACCGGTCTTCCTAACTTTGGCGATGAGAAAATTATTGAAAAAGATTCTGAGGGACAGGATAAATCTTCATTTAGAAAAACATAGATTAATCAAAGATAGTCAGCATAGATTTGTTAAGTGTAGGCCAGGTCTGATTTATAAGAATTGATTTTTAAGGGGGCAAACAAAGAGGGTTGATGGGGGAACTGAATTGGATATAATTTATTTAGCAAGGCTTTTATTCCTGGAACGGCAGGAGTGACATATGAAAGAGACTGGATCGACTGGTCTTGTGCTCATGGAATTTAGAAGAATGAAAGGGGATCTCATAAAAACATAGAAAGTAATCATAGAAACCCTACAGTGCAGAAGGAGGCCATTCGGCCCATAGAGTCTGCACCGACCACAATCCCACCCAGGCCCTACCCCCACATATTTACCCACTAACCTACGCATCTCAGGACCAATTTTTAACCTGGTCAATCAATCTAACCTGCACATCTTTGGACTGTGGGAGGAAACCAGAGCACCTGGAGGAAACCCACGCAGACACGAGGAGAATGTGCAAACTCCACACAGACAGTGACCCGAGCCGGGAATCGAACCCAGGACCCTGGAGCTGTGGGGCAGCAGTGCTAACCACTGTGCTACCGTGCCACCCTGATTGGACTGGGTAGACTAGATGCAGGAAGAATGTTCCCAATGTTGGAGAGGTGCAGAACTTGGTATCACAGTCTAAGAATAAGGGGTAAGTCATTCAGTACTGAGATGAGGAAGAACTTCTTCACTTAGAGAATTGTGAACCTGTGGAACTCTCGACCACAGAAAGCTGTTAGGGCCAGTTCTTCAAATATGTTCAAGAGGGAGCTGGACGTGGTCCTTGCGGCTAAAGGGTTCAATGGGCATGGGGCGGAAGCAGGTGCGGGATACTGAAAGTGCATGATCAGCCATGGATTATGTTGAATGGTGGTGCAGGCTTGAAAAGCGGAATGGCCTACTCCTGCACCTATTTTCTATGTTTCTATGGCAAATTAGTCCCTAAATGAAGAACCCATGGATCCAAGCCAAAGTGACCAAAATTGGTCTGATGGAAGCAAATGGTTTGTTCGATGGCTGTTTTGTGATTTAGAAGCTGTTTTTCATGGAGTTTTGCAGGCTTCAGTACTTGGTCCCTTGCTTTTCATGGTATATATCAATGATTTGGAATTGAGTGTAGATGATGTGATTACGAAGCTTGTAGACAATACAAGAATTGGCCTTATGGTTGATAATGAAGAAGAACTGCAGGAAGATATCAGTGGAGGGTCAGGTGGCGGAACAGTGGCAAATCGAGTTCAATCTGGAGAGGTGTGAAGTTAAACATTTGGGGAAGGCTAACAGAATAAAGAAAGGCACAGTATATGGTAGGATACTGAAAGATGAAGAGGGAGAGAGGGACTTTGGAGTGCATGTCCATAGATCCCTTAAGCTGGATGGATAGGTAGATCGGGTGGTCAAGAAGACACATGGGAATCTTGCCTTTATTAGCTGAGGCACAGAACATAAGAATTGGAAGGTCATGCAGAAACTACTTAAAACATCAGTTAGGACACAGTTGGGAGACTGTGTGCAGTTCTGGTCACCGCACTTTAGGAATGATGTGATTGCAGTGTAGAGGGTACAGAGGAGATTCATCAGGATGTTGCCTTGACTGGAGAAATTTAGTCAGGAGGAAAGATTAGACATGAGAGAGTTGTTTTCTGTGGCACAGGGCAGATTGTGGGGAGATTTAATTGAAGCGTATAAAATTATGAGGAGTTTAGATGGAAAAGCTCTGATCCCTTTGGTTGAGGGGCATAACCAGGGCCCAGAGATCTATGATAGGTAGTTTAGAGAGGATTTGAGGTTAATTTTTTCCACCCGGGGGCATCTGGAGCTCACTTTCTGAAAGGGTGGTAGAGGCAGAAACCATCATAACATTTAAGAAGTACTTCGATAGGCACTTGAAATACCGTAAGCTACAAAACTTAAGAGTTAGAAAGCAGATTGAGTTGGAAGGCTACTTTTTGGCTGACACAGACATGATGGGCTGAATGGCCTTCTTCTATGATGCTACCATGACACTAATGGTGAATGCAGATGTTAAAGGGATCAGCACTTTAACACTCTCCCCAGGACCACGTGAGCTAAACAGAAGAGGTAGATAATTTTAAGACTGTACTTAAGTTAACCCACGGTGTGCTCCATGAAGGATATTAAGACCATAAGACCATAAGACATAGGAGCGGAAGTAAGGCCATTCGGCCCATCGAGTCCACTCCACCATTCAATCATGGTTGATTTCAACTCCATTTACCCGCTCTCTCCCCATAGCCCTTAATTCCTCGAGAAATCAAGAATTTATCAATTTCTGTCTTGAAGACGCTCAACGTCTCGGCCTCCACAGCCCTCTGTGGCAATGAATTCCACAGACCCACCACTCTCTGGCTGAAGAAATTTCTCCTCATCTCTGTTCTAAAGTGACTCCCTTTTATTCTAAGGCTGTGCCCCCGCGTCCTAGTCTCCCCTGTTAATGGAAACAACTTCCCTACGTCCATCCTATCTAAGCCGTTCATTATCTTGTAAGTTTCTATCAGATCTCCCCTCAACCTCCTAAACTCCAATGAATATAATCCCACGATCCTCAGACGTTCATCGTATGTCAGGCCTACCATTCCTGGGATCATCCGTGTGAATCTCCGCTGGACCCGCTCCAGTGCCAGTATGTCCTTCCTGAGGTGTGGGGCCCAAAATTGCTCACAGTACTCCAAATGGGGCCTAACCAGTGCTTTATAAAGCCTCAGAAGTACATCCCTGCTTTTGTATTCCAAGCCTCTTGAGATAAATGACAACATTACATTTGCTTTCTTAATTACGGACTCAACCTGCAAGTTTACCTTTAGAGAATCCTGGACTAGGACTCCCAAGTCCCTTTGCACTTTAGCATTATGAATTTTGTCACCGTTTAGAAAATAGTCCATGCCTCTATTCTTTTTTCCAAAGTGTACGACCTCGCACTTGCCCACGTTGAATTTCATCAGCCACTTCTTGGACCACTCTCCTAAACTGTCTAAATCTTTCTGCAGCCTCCCCACCTCCTCAATACTACCTGCCCCTCCACCTATCTTTGTATCATCGGCAAACTTGGCCAGAATGCTCCCAGTCCCGTCATCTAGATCGTTAATATATAAAGAGAACAGCTGTGGCCCCAACACTGAACCCTGCGGGACACCACTTGTCACCGGTTGCCATTCTGAGAAAGAACCTTTTATCCCAACTCTCTGCCTTCTGTCTGACAGCCAATCGTCAATCCATGTTAGTACCTTGCCTCGAATACCATGGGCCCTTATTTTACTCAGCAGTCTCCCGTGAGGCACCTTGTCAAAGGCCTTTTGGAAGTCAAGATAGATAACATCCATTGGCTCTCCTTGGTCTAACCTATTTGTTATCTCTTCAAAGAACTCTAACAGGTTTGTCAGGCACGACCTCCCCTTACTAAATCCATGCTGACTTGTCTTAATCCTTGTCTTAATAATATTGATCTAATGTAAAGGAGGGTTGGAAAAAAAGGCTGGGCAATGAGGTTCAACTGATATCATTCTAACTATTTAACTTTAGTAAACAATGATCAGTTAATAAACTTTGCTGTAGGTTTTCTTAGGCCAGACTTCATTATGCAAGAACTAAGGTATAACCTTGTTGCAGGATGAAGGTAACAGTTAGTTAACTACTGTTGCATCCCGGTGATAAGGTATTGCAATATTCTTCAATTAATTTACAGCCTGTCACAATATGAAATAATCAGTTATTATTCTCTGCTGTCATTCAGGAATAAGCAGAACATACTGACTGAAATATAGGAAAGCAGCAGCATCTAGAAGAATGGCCTGTCCTGCTCTTTTTTACTTCTGTTCTTAACTACCAAGGGAAAAGCATGATGACTGCTGCCAGGATAGCATACTAACCTGAGATGTGGTACATCTAACTCTGCACTTAGACGCAGGCCTCACAAAGCCATACGTGCACAGTTGATGGTAACCTGTTGATGCATCCGGGAAGTCAGCTATCCTAGCAAAGCCACATGCAGACTCTGTCTAATATACTCAGGTAAGAGGGAAATGAATGATTTTCCCTCAACCTCTCCTGCCATAAAGAATGCCTGTCACTCCTCTTCCGTAGCAGTGGACAGTGAACTGGGAGAGTTTACAGTTGTCGTCTGCCCCAGACTAAATGGATCCTGAGGTGAAGATATTCAGAGCCTTTCGAGCCATCGGAGTGTTGCCCTTGCCTTGCTGCAGATCTGGTTAAAAGAGGCAGCAGAGTTCTTTGTGAGCACCTCCTTTGTGATGAACTGACAATGCAAGCAACCGTTCCTAGCTTAGCCTGAAGTCAGAGAAACACTTCCAGAAGTCCCTCGTTGAAAAGGCCTCCTGTTCTGAACACCTCCGTTCCATCTGTGAACAGCTTGACCTCTGCTGTCTCTGCTTCATCTCCCTCTGGAAGCAAATGATCTGACCCTTTGAAAACAGAACCAAGGTGAAAGGGTTAATGATCACACAAGTTTAAAAAGGACATAAGCTACTATGAAAATAAACGGTCTTTTTATAAAAGTCTTCACAGATAAGCGCCAAGGCCATTAGTCTGAGAAAATTCATGAAATCAGACATCCGTAACTGGAAAAAGGGAATGATATACTGACACAAGTACAAGCTGGGACAATGATAATTTGTAACAATAATGGATTAAGTCTTCACACTGATTGGATATTATAATTAAGCAAGTGTAAGGTGATTGGTTTTAATATCTGAATAATGTAATCTTAATCAATAACTCTGTGTGGATAGAAATAAATCCTAAAATGTGATTGGTATATGCAAATTATTTATAATTGAATTTGAAACTATAATTGCTTGTGTATTCTGAATTTTGCGCTCTGGCGAGCTACAGAATGTGAACTGTAGCTTTCCAGGGTCCTCGCTATAACTTGAAATTAAAACAGCTGGTTAAGAAAACTCTGTGACTTGGTCTGGCTACTTGAAGGTTGAAGTTGTGATCAATTAAAAGGCTGCACATCAAAGCTCGCAACACAAGGTCCTCCCCATGTGCACATCATATCCTATGGGTTTACCACATTACCACAGTAATCTGAGCCAATCTGTTACTGGGTAAAAAAACAATGGAAGATCAGTCGGATGTGTCCAAAAAAAATTAATGTGATGTAGAGCCATTTTATATATGTATATAAGAGGCAAGAGAGTTACTTGTCAAAAAATCCCATTCATGGACAACTAAAGAGATTATAGACAACATAAAGCTAAAAGAAAAAGCATTCAGGAATGGAAAAGCTACATCAATCCTGATCAAAGGGAAAGATACAAAGGGAAAAGGTGACAAAACAGATAGTAAGAGATACAAAAAGAAAGTATGAAAAGAAACTTGCAAAGGATATCAAAATCATTGCAGAAGAAATCAACATATTAACAAGAAAACTGATATTGAATCAAGGACAGGGATTCATCAAAATAACGTAAGAAACACGACAGGAATGAAGGAAATAACGGCACTAAAGAGTGACAAGTCCTAGGGGCACAAGGTTTCCATCCCAGGGTTTGAAAGGAAATCAATGGGAACACTATTGATGCCCTATCTATAACCATCCAAAGTTTTCTCAATTCAGAAAACATTCCTTTAGGTTGGAAATTATACGCGTCACTCTACTATTCAGGAAAGGTGAGAGAGGGAAACCAGGGAACATCTTTCCTTGGCAAATTATTTGAGTTTATAATTAAGGATGGGTGAATGAATATTTTGAAAATATTCAGCCAAACTGGGAGAGCTGGTATGGATTTGTAAAGGGTAGACCATGCCTGATGAACCTGACTGAATACTTCAAAGAGGTGAGGGAAGAACTGGACAGGGGAATGCCAATGGATGTAACTTAAATGGACTTTCAGAAGGTATTCGATAGTGTTTGGCATAACAGATGGTTGTAGCTCTTTTGTAGGAAGAATTGAGGTTTAAACTACTTTCTAAATGGGGAAAGGTTTTGGAAATCTGAAGCACGAAGTGACTTGGGAGATTAACGTGCAGGTTCAGTTGGCAGTTAGGAAGGCAAATTCAATGTTAGTACTCATTTCGAGAGGGCTAGAATGCAAGAACAGGGATGCACTGCTGAGGCTGTATAAGGCTCTGGTCAGACCCCATTTGGAATATTGTGAGCAGTTTTGGGCCCAGTATCTAAGGAAGGATATGCTGGCCTTTGAGCGTGTCCAAAGGAGGTTCACAAGAATGACCCCAAGAATGAAGGGTTTGTCACATGAGGAACGGTTGAGAAGTCTGAGTCTATACTCGATGGAGTTTAGAAGGATGAGGGGGGACCTAATTGAAACTTACAGAATACTGAAAGGCCTGAATAAAATGTTTCCACTAGTGAGAGAGACTAGAACCCGAGGGCACAGCCTCAGGGTGAAAGGATGCTCCTTTAAAATTGAGATGAGGAAGGATTTCTTCAGCCAGAGGGTGGTGAATTTGTGGAATTCATTGCCACAGAGGGCTGTGGAGGCCAGATCAGTGAGTGTCTTTAAGACAGAGATAGATAGGTTCTTGATCACTAAGGGGATCAAGGGTTATGGGAAGAAGGCAGGAGAATGGGGATGAGAATCATATCAGTCATGATTGAATGGCGGTGCAGACTCAATGGGCCGAATGGCCCAATTCTGCTCCTATATCTTATGCTCTTATGATCTTATGGCTCAAAGCATACAATTTGAATCTATATTATTGACCTGGTTAGGAAGTTGGCTGAGTAGTAAGAGGCAGAAATGGGGGAAAACAGGCAGGTAATTTTCAGGATGTTAATGGTGGATCTGTGTTGGTGCTTCAACTATTCACTGCATATATTAACAACTTAGATGATGGGAAAGAAAGCCAAATATAGGCCGTGATTTAGTGGCTGTGTTAGCTGCGGGCTGCAGCTGCAGATTTACTATCCAGCGATTTTTATTATAGAGGGATAACAGCAATGTGCTCCCTGATGACTGCTGCTTATGTTACCAGGGTGCCTATTAGCACAGCCTAGCACTGAAGGAGGAATCAATTATGCCCAGTTAGTAAGCTGAGATTTGTGCTTGCGTCACTGATGGGCCCTCAGGAGTTAACCCTCTGCACCATCAGCTCCCCACAATGCTACATCCAAAGCTGACCCTCAGCATTTGGTGAGAGGACTAGCAGGCCTTGTGCCTCAGAAACAAGGCCCCCAGCTCCTGCATTAGTGGGTCCCATTTGATTTCCCCTCCTTCCAACGCCCACCTCACTGTCCAAATGTGAGTGTCCCTCCTGAAAGAGCCTTCAGTGGTCCCATGTGCATGGGCAGGAAGGCTAGGGACACCCTCTTCATGACACGGTTGCAGGACGTCCAGGATTAGGGAGGATACTTGAGTGAGCCTTCTGGGTGTGGCCCCTCCTATGCACGTGGGGGGCTTGCGAGGGCGAGCAACTCAGGGAGCTGGTGCTGGGGAGTCCCGTAATGCTGCTGCCAATGCAGGACGGTGATGATGACTTGTCGTGAGGAAAGGGCTGTGATGCACCTCAGAGATACTGTCAGACCCCTGTCTGGCTACTGGCAGCTTGCAGACTCCCGTTGCTTGGGGCATTTCAAAGTGATGATGTGTGGGTCACTCATCTCTCCTGATGTTGTCTCGGGTCGGGGGGGGGGGGTTTGGTTAGAGGATCTGCTCTCTCATTACTGAGCCCTGTCAGTGCCAGGGAAACAGGTGCACTGAGATAACATCTTCACATTGAGGGGATGGAGGTGGTGCTGTAAGTCTGAATGCATCCCTAATGTGAGATGTGCCAATGCTGTCATGGAGCGGCATGGTGGCACAGTTAGTACTGATGCTTCAGGGACCCGGGTTCAATTCCAGTCTTGGGTGACTGTCTGTGTGGAGTTTCCTTCGGGTGCTCTGGTTTCCTCTCACAGTCCATAAATGTGTAGATTAGGGGGATTAGCAAGATAAATGCATGGGGTTATAGGAATGGGTGCGGGTAAGATGGTCTGTCAGAGTCGGTGCAGACTGGATAGGCTGAATGACCCCCTTCTCCATTATAGGAATTCTATGATTCTATGATCAGGCAGTCTACAAGTGGTTAACAAAAGGGAGTTATAATACACAGTGAGATTAAATATATACAAACATCAATGGTCTACATCCCTAAGTGCCAAACATCATCCAAGCCTACGTGACTACAATTTCTTAACCCTCCTAACCCCACCTCTGCGCCCAGGTGTCTCTCCAGGATCCACATCTGAGGTTGATGCTGCCTGATATCTTCCACGCCCTGCTGCTTGAGATGAGCTTGGCAGGCATCCTCTGGAGGGCCGGAACTTGAAGGGTTCTGGCCTGCTTGTGGGTGGTACAGGTGTTGTGATGTCTCTTGGTTCAGAGGTGCCTCAGTCTCTAGAAGAGGTGAGTTCTATGATTCGATGATATAAGCAACAAAAAAAGCAGTCAAAGAAATTGATAAGATTCATAAAAAGGCAATATGAGAAAAAGCTTGCAAGGATATCAAAAGCAATGCTACAGGTTGTTGCAAATATATTTAGAGAAAGTGGGTGACAGAGAGTAATGTGGGAGGTGATGTTATAATTGGAAATGAGGAAATGGCAGTCTTAATAAACAATTACTTTGTAATGGTTTTCAATTTAGAGGATCTGAGTTATGGTTCCCTAGCAACCACAGGAGTATCTCCAAGCCCATTATTCAGCAGGCCTGGACAGAGATGGTTGACTGGGTCAGTGTGACTAGCATTGCTCCCAGGATCCACATTGTGTAGTAAAAGATTCAATGACTTTACAGGCGTAGCAAAGGTGAGTATAACTCTTCAGCTCACCATCACGATCAATAATTCTCTCTCCTCCATCACATCCTTCAGCATAATGCCCACTACAGCACCTCACTTTCTTATCCTTACTGCTTCTTTTCCCATTAAACATTCAATTCTCACACACAGTATAGGAACATTGGAGCAGGAGGAAGTCATTCAGCTCCTCGATTCTGCTTCAGGGTCTCTTAAGAGACCAATATTGCTGGACTTTACTGGCTGGTTCAGCACAGGACGGGACTTCTGTGATTTCCAGTGAAAATGGCTTTTTACAGGTCCTCACTGTGTCACCTTGACCGTCTCCTAAAGATACTCAGTTAAGATGGTGGCAGCCAGGAGCATGATGGGAAAGAGACATGTCCTTTATGGCTATTTTAATTATCCACCACTTTCACCTGTCAGGACTAGAAAGGAATTTGTCTTTGGATCTTTAGAAATTACACATTTCCTGTCACAACTACAAAATGTGCTACCCTATCCATTGGCAATAATTACTCACTCCAAAACTGTCATATTTTCAAAGTCACTAATCATATTTTAGCTTACATTAGGATAATGCGTTAATTAGCTTTAAATAAGGATGTTGTGAAAATGCCAAAAACCAAATGACTTGATTAGAAAACTCCCAAAAAAGCTGGCCCAGCAAGTTTGTACAGTTATTCAGTCTATAATTTATTTAATCTCTTAAAGGGATGAATAACCAAAGGTTAAACTGCCAAGAAACACAATTCTGTAATTTATCTCAGAAGATTATGGTAGTTCTGAATGGAATTCTAGATGGATGATACATTAGAACCTTGTTATCAAATGCTGCTTTAACAGGCATTCCCCATTGAACCTTATTAAATTGCTAAGGGTTACTGCTATGATGTTGAGGGGTCTTAAGGTAGTTAGTAAAGAAGAATCCAGTCCAAAAATCTCTCTGCTTTCAGAGTTGATTCTGTGTTCACGCAGATTGTGTATTTTCTAGTTTTAAAATTAAAGTTTACAGCTCCATTAATGACACATCAATGTCACTTGCCATTGATCTAATCATTATACACTTCTGCTTGTAAACCTGGAAAACCGCTTTATTCCCAAGTGATTGCCCCTTTTTTAAAGACAGAATCTTAATATACAATGAATAGTATGAAATGCTTTGTAAGATGCACAATCTTGCTTATTCCATTGGATTTGTAAATGAGGGTTGAGTGTAATAGAATATACATCGTACCTTTCAATATTGGTCAATTTTTAAATCAATTAATTATCTTAATTTAGTTACATGCCCTGGAAATAGTCCTTTTTTACATTTCTAAGAAACTGTTGATTTTTTTTTCCTCAAAGCAATTCCAGTTCTATTGACATTTGCATCACAGATGTTGGTCCAGTTATTAAGCTCTGGGATGCTACATAAAAAAAAACAAATCCAAAGTATGACAGATGCTGGAAATCTGGAATATAAGCAGAATATATTGGAACTGCTCAGCAGGTCAGACAGCATCTGTGAAGGGAGAAATAGAGTTAAGGAATTTGATTAGGGGGTGGCACAGTGGTTAGTACTGCTGCTTCACAGTGCCAGGGACCTGGCTTGAGTCACTCTCTGTGTGGAGTTTGCACTTTCTTCCTGTGTTTGCGTGGGTTTCCTCTGGGTGCTCCGGTTTCCTCCCACACTCCAAAGGTGCGCGGGTTAAGTGATTGGCCATGCTAAATTGCCCCTTAGTGTCCCAGGATGTCTAGGTTAGAGGGAATAGCGGGCTAAATATGTGGGGTTAAGGGGATAGGGTCTGGGTGGGATTGTTGTCAGTGCAGGCTCGATAGGCCAAATGGCCTCCTTCTGCACTGCAGGGATTCTATGATTCTATTATTTCCGATCAATGGTTGGGAACAGGAATTGGGGGCTAGTCACTGATCTTTATCCTGTATGGCATGCTTTAGGCATGCCCACTGCAATCTTCAAAGCTCCAGACAATGAAAGGCCAGGGAGTGGGCTAGCCAGGATGATAGGTGCGTTCCTTATCCTGGATTGTCAATGTGAGTCCCTCAGAATTTCTCAGTATTCAGAAATCAGCAGCCTTGAAGATGCAAAGGAAAAGTTCCTCAGCATTGGTGATCAGGGAAGACTTACAAACTATTGCCTTTAGGGCCCCATCATAATTTGTGCATACCTAATAGAACGAGCATACTTAATAAGCAAAATGGCCACCTATCTTGTCATTCTTTCCTATGTTCCTGATTGCACTATAACATCTGAGCCTTACCCAACAGTCCTCTTTAGAAAAACCACTTTGAATCAGAAAATAATCTCAAAGCAAACAAAACATATTTGCCAGTGCAATATATTTGCACAAATTATATCATTGCATCCACTTGTTTATTATTACTCTGTATGTAACTGAGGGGTAAATATTATAAAAACATATTTAAACAATTTGCACTGCAGAACATGGAGCAGCTAGACCAGCATACACTTGCCTCAGCACTCAGTGAGTGTGTACTTGTGCCTTCTGTATTGAGCTGTGTTCCTGAGCTTCCTGAACACATCCCAATATAATCACAGGACACATTTAGCAACACTTACATAAGCTTACTGAGCAGTGAGCTAGTCTAAGTTTGGTCTTAGTCAATCTTTGTGCAGCTCTGACGTTTTTACCTGCGTTATAAACAAAGATTGCAAGAACTAGCAGGCCACCATTGCAATACAAATCATGTCTCTTTACCAAAACATGTCCTGGACCATAAATTCAGAGAGTGCATTGAATGAGTACTCTTGCTGAGGAATGGGAAAATAATACTGCAAATTTGGCTTCCAGGGATTACATTTTGCATAGTTGGAACTTCAGTGAATTGTAATGCACGAGATTTCAGGGGAGGTTTTATCAGCCAGCATCAACCAGAGGCAGATACGAAAGTCCAAATGTACAGTCAAACATTGCAAAACACTTTACTGTTTTATTGTATTTGTTTCTGCAATCTCATGGCTCTGTTCATTGATTACCCCATCGCTTCTACATTACATTTAAAGGATTTATTTAAAAAAAAATTAAAACCAATGGTACTTAAGTCACGTGAACTCATATACATTTGCCTCAAATTCTTCTCTTAGCTATTTTAGTGGATAATAACATTGAATCAAAATAAAATAGTTAAGATCTTGCTGACAGAGTGAAGGGGGCACATTCGCTAAATCCTACTCCTCCCACCTTCTATAGTTGCTGAACAATCTGTTACAAATTTAACTTTTTCCTGTTCTGGCAAAAGGTCATGATGCGCGATGACTTGATGAGCGGACGGGCTTTGTCCGCGTAATTGGGAACCCACTGTGCGTAGTAAGAGAAGAAGCCTAAGCATCTTCTCAGTGCTTTTACGCTAGTGGGCAGGGCAAGTTCGAGGAGGGGACACATACGGTCTGGATCAGGGCCAATGACCCCGTTTTCCACCACGTATCCGAGGATAGCTAAGCGGCGCGTGCGAAATACACACTTCTCCCTGTTGTAGGTCAGATTCAGGCGAGATGCAGTGCGTAGGAATCTAAGAAGGTTGGTATCGTGGTCCTGCTGGTCATGGCCGCAGATGGTGACGTTATCCAGGTACGGGAAGGTAGCCCGCAGTCCGTTATGGTCCACCATTCGGTCCATAGCACACTGGAAGACCGAGACCCCATTCGTGACACCAAAAGGAACCCTTAGAAAATGGTACAAGCGACCATCCGCCTCAAAAGCCGTGTATTGTCGGTCCTCTGGGCGAATGGGGAGCTGGTGGTAGGCAGACTTTAGGTCGATGGTGGAGAACACCCGGTACTGCGCAATCTGGTTGACCATGTCAGAAATGTGCGGGAGGGGATACGCATCCAGCTGCGTGTATCTGTTAATGGTCTGACTATAGTCAATGACCATCCGGGGTTTGTTCCCACCCTTGACCACCACGACCTGCGCTCTCCAAGGATTAGCGCTAGGTTGTATGATCCTTTCCTTGAGGAGCCGCTGAACCTCAGATCGAATGAAGATCCGATCCTCAGCGCTGTAACGCCTACTCTTAGTCGCGATGGGCTTGCAGCCTGGCATGAGATTCTGGAATAAGGAGGGTGTGGTAATCTTAAGCGTCGAGAGGCTACAGGTGGAGCGCGTTGGGCAATTTGGAGGCTGCTGTTCTCCCACTGAAAGTGGAGGGAGTGGCCCACCGTACTGTAGGGTTACACTCTTCAAGTGGACCATGAAATTTAGTCTGAGGAGTATTGTCGCGCAAAGGTGCGGTAACACCAGGAGCTTGAAGCTCTCGTAAACCGTGCCCTGCACCGTTAGATTTACCACGCAACTCCCTAGCACGGTGACAGACCGGGACCTTGACGCCATTGAAATTGTCTGCTTGACAGGCTGGATCTGGAGGCCACACCACTTCACGGCGTCTGGGTGAATAAAGCTCTCCGTGCTCCCGCTGTCAAACAGACAATAAATCGTGCGTTTGTTTACCTGTATGTCCATCATGGACTTGTCGAGTCTGTGAGGCTTTGCCTGGTCCAGGATGATCGACGCCACCGTTGGTTCGTGAGCGCCACTGCAGGCAGCTGAGATGGATGATGGTGACCCCTGCTGGTCATTCGCGGTCGGTGCCGACCAAAATGGCTGCTCCCATAGGTCGCACATGGGCGATGGCGCCAAAATCAGCGACCCCTGGTGGTCGCGCGTCTCTTGCGACTCCGTCGTCTGGAATGGCGACATCCTGGCCTCGCACGTGGAAGAAACCCTTGACGATGCCGACGACGAGGAACCCGGCTCCGGGGAGTCACACGCCGCACTGCTGTTCCTGGATGTAAGTTTGGATCGACATTCCTTCGAATAATGCCCCTTCTTGCCACAGACGGAGCACAACACCGCTTTAGCCGGACATCACTGCCTAGTGTGCTTCACTCCCCCACAGAAGTAACACCGCGGGCCGCCTGGAGCTGCTGCCGTTGTCAGGCCCGAGGGTGGGCACGCCATCACGCAGCTTTTCGGACCCGCCGGATGAAGTGGGGTCTGCGACTGCCCCTGCCACGCTGTCTCCACGTGGTCGTCGGGATACATCGCCAGGCTTTTGGAGGCCGTTTCTAGCGTATCCGCTAGCTCTATAGACTTAGTGAGATCGAGATTACCTTGCTCCAACAGCCGAAGTTGGATATAAGATGATCCGATTCCCGCCACAAACGCATCTCGAGCGAGGTCGTTCATGTTCTGGTCTGCCGACACTGCTTTGCAGTTACAGCCCCTGGCTAGCTGTAGGAGCTCGCACGCATACTGTTCCGTCATTTCGCCGGGCTGCCGTCGTCGAGTGGCTAAGGGATATCAAGCATGCATCTCGTTTGGCGGTTTAATATAGCGCTTCTTAAGAAGCTCGAGGGCCCCTTTGTAGTCGGTGGCCGCACAGATCGCTAAATATACAGCGTCGCTTACCCTCGCGTGGAGGACCCGGAGTCTGTCGTCGTCTGTGGTGACCGCTGCGGAGGCTTCGAGGTAATCCTGAAAACATTTCAACCAGTGGTCGAAGGTGTTGGAGGTGCCCTCCGCACGTGGGTCCAGCGTAAGACGTTCGGGTTTAAGCATTTGCTCCATGCTCTCTGTATCGTTTTCTTTTTTTTTCAACGACGAGAGTTCAATTAGTAGTCAATAAAATTGATGCGCGATATAACTCACGAGACTAGAGATGCTCAAGGAAATAAAGGCTTTTATTGACTACTACAATAGAGCTACCATATATAATACACGATCCCAGACTGAAGGGTCCCAGACAGAGCAGTGACCTTTATACCTCTCCCAGGAGGCGGAGCCTGACTGGGATGTACCATAATAACTATATTACAGGTAGAACAGCCCAACCCTAACCCCAACAGTAACATGTAGAACAGCCCAACCCTAACCCCAACAGTAACATATATACAGGTTCATAGTACTGGCCAGACCCTGGCTCAGTACTACCTGGTGTGAACCAACGATGGTTCACCACAGGTCATTGATCTAAAAGTTGGGCTGGATTTTTTAAAGGGCCAGATTGGAGATGGGTTGGTGCACAATTTGAAAACGCTGGCCTCCATGCGGATTGCCGGCACAATCCTGGTCCTGAGCTACCGTGAAAGGGGCAGTTTGGGGGAAGGATTGGTTGTCCCCAAGGAATGGGTGGGCAACACAATGAGGCCAATGATTTTTTAATTAAATGGTTTATTAAGATTGCATTCCTGTGTCAATTCAGAGATTCAGTCAGCAATGTGGGTAGGCCACGTTGGATCATGCCCAATCAAGTATGGTAGGTTCAGGGTGGGCATTTCTGGTCGATCTCACGAGGCATCACCACTTGCAACACACAACCTTCCCCCAACACCTCTTGGACCTATAACTGCCACCAGGCCACAGATCTGTCCACTGACCATCCCCTGGAAGAGATTCCCCACCAGTGTCATGACTTTTTAAAAATAATAAGAATTTTCCTGCCCTGTCCCTCACTGACTCCAGGGTCACACTAGCAGCAAATGACAAGATAGACGGCCATTTGGCTTATTAAGTACACTCGTTCCACAAGGCATGAATAACTATCATAGGGCCCTAAAGGAAAAATCTGTGTAACTGTTCCCTGATCCCGATTGCTGAGGGACCTTTCCTTTGCATCTTCAGCTCAAGGCTGCTACCTTCTAAAGATAAGAAATTCCTCACCTTAGCAGTGTTGGGATTTCCCTCCCTAAGTATTGCTGCATCCTGACCTCTCCCTCCACTTTTAAGATGCTTCTTAAATCCATTTCTTTAACCAAGCTTTTGGTCCTCTCTCTGAATTATCCTTACTTTGGCTTGGTGCCCACCTTAGCTGGTTACGCTCCCTGTCAAGCAATGTGTAATGGGCACCTCGGTGGCACAGTGGTTAGCACTGCTGCCTCACAATGCCAGGGACCCGCGTTCCATTCCCGGCTTGGGTGACTTTCTGTGTGGAATTTGCGCATTCTCCCCGTGTCTCCGTGGGTTTCCTCCTACAATCCAAAGACGTGCAGGTTAGGTGGATTGACCATGGTAGATTGCCCCTTAGTGTCCCAAGATGTGTAAGTTAGTTGGCAGATGTGTAGTGTCCCAGGGATAGGGTGGGGGAGAGAGCCTGGATAAGCTACTCTGTCAGAGAGTCGGTGCAGACCCGAGGGCCTGAATGACCACCTTCTGCACTTTAGGGATTCTATCATTTTATAAAAGCAAGTTGTTGTTGTAGCTGTGAATTTTGGAGTTGATCATAGAATCATAGAATCCCTACAGTACAGCAGGAGTCCATTCGGCCCATCGAGTCTGTATTGACCACAATCCCACTCAGGCCCTATTGGCCACACATTTACCCTGCAAATCCTCTTGGCACCAGGGTCAATATAGCATGACAAATCAATCTAACCTGCACATCTTTGGACTGTGGGAGGAAACTGGAGCATCCAGAGGAAACCCACGCAGACATGGGGAGAATGTGCAAATTCCACACATACAGTGACCCCAGGCCAGAATTGAACCCGGACAGTAGAGCTAACCACTGTGCCATCGTGCCGCCTTGTTTTGACAATAATTGTAACTTCAGCATGTCAGAGCTTTAATTAGGTTTTATGCAGGTGCGCTTGCTACCATTTATGATAGAAAATGTAACAGCAGCTACTAAACTCCAACAAAATGACAATCGCATGAGAAATTAGGTGGAATCAAATGGAATGGGGAAATCCAGAGGAAAAGGAATGGATTCACATCCAGTCAGATCAATTCAGATTCTGCAGGTTGCAAGATGCTCAATTATCCTGCTTGTATCTGCTCCTTTGCCTCCCTGTCAGTACACTATTCTCCTCTGGCACTGGGTGCTTGCAGACTTCTCTATTGGTATTCCCCGATCACCACAGCACAGGACCTCTGCCAGACAATCACTTTCCAATGATATGGTGGCACTGGAGCACAGTTTTACTTACAAAAAGCCAATGGAAAATGTTGAAAGCAGAGTGATTTATGCCACTATTAGTCCACAACCTGTCACTGTGGTTCTGAGCCGCAGAATGGAGGTTCCTTGCCCTGTGTGTGACACACATAATAAATACTTTGTGACTTGATGGCGAGCTATCTGCGACCCGTTGCTGAAACTTGTCACTTTTCTGGTCACTAATAGGGAAAGAATGAAAGGCAGGATTAGGGGATGAAAAGAGAAAGAAGCAGACAGAGAGGGAGAGGCCGTACACCGTTCATGCAGTGAAGCTAATTCTGACAAACCTCCCTTCTCTTTCACTTCTGGCTAATATTAAAGCCAATTCGGATGTGGTAATTATTTGCTTTCCTCTCTGATATTGACTGTGTGTGATTTTCCACACACCGAACAAAGATCCCTACCACTGTATACTTACCTTCCCGGCATGCCCCAGCCCTCCAATCCGAGCAGACCCGAGGACTGCACAAGGGCTTCATTTTATCCTTTTTTCTTGCTGCAAGCAGCAGATAAGTGTTAATGTTTATTTAACTGACTTACACTAGCTGAATCCCTGGGTCTCATTTCCCATGTTATGTTTTGCTGTAACACAGCAGTGAAATACTCGAAGGCACTTTCACAGTTAAAATCAAAACCTTTAAAACTTTTGCTTTAAAATTCATGTTCCAGAGTCAACCATCACAAGGAGCAGGTTGTGTTCCACATTCTGAACTTTGACTTCAAATAATAAGATGACAGTTTACAATTATTTAGACAGTGTCCTTAAGAAACACCAGTTTGCAAGTCGAATGCAGTTCGCTGTGTACGGTAATAGACCTTGACCTCTTTCAACAAAAAACTTTTCATAACCTCTCGCACCCCACAATTCTCAGGTTAATGCACTCTGGCAAACAGCGGTCACCTGAGAGAATGCAGAAATCTGAGGTTCCTTTATTCATGATGATGGATTCCCCCGTTGCTTTGGCAAATGAATGTTCAGCAACAAAAATTAATTAAAGGAGAAACTGGTTTACACTCCAGGGGTGGAATATTCCCATCCCGCCCGCCACGGGAATCGTAGCGGGCGAGGGCGGACCATGCAAAGGTCCGTAAACCTTGGGCAGAATTTTCCGGTCTTGGGGTGAGCGTAGCTGGAGAATCCCACCACAGGTTGATGTTGCGTCACGTATGACATTATAGGTCAAGTCTCGATTTGCATAACCAATTGCAAATACTGCATATGCAGCCAATGTTGGAGGGATGGATGGAGGCATTGCTTTTATGCCGTGCTCACTTACCTTGAAGGCACTTGACTCTGTTCTCCTCAAATATGGGAATCGCTGGGCGACAGAGACTTATCCATTTAAGTTTATCCAAAACTGTATTTTCCCATGTATTTGGATCCAGATTGCAAGCCTTGAAGTTGGCTTTCAGATTGTCTTTATATCTAAGTTTTGGACATCCTGTGGTGCAGGTTCCGATGCTCATCTGATATGCAGGGATCCTCAATGCGCACCTCATGACCAACCAGTGAAGCTGAGCACTGATGAATATGCTCTCAGTGCCAGGTACGCAGCACTTTGCAAGTACCATAGTGTTGGGAAATTTTGCCCTGCTACCTGATATTGCAAATAGGCCTCAGTCAAAAATGGGATGCTTCTAGTTACTTCATGTGATGCCGATTGGTTGTACAAGTCTTGCAACCAGGAAGGAATGATGCAAGAACCACTACTGGTAGACTTTGTTCTGAGACAAACTCAATGCTAGAGTGAGCCTGCCAAACACGGAGCTTGCATTTATCAAGCAATGGCTAATGATGTTGTCCAGCATAGTTTATTGGTGAGGATAATCCCAAGATAGCAAGACTTCTGTACTGAATAGAGGGGTGTGTTGTTGTTTGTGAATATGGGTTGAAGTATGTGGCTGAGGCAGATTACTGTCTTTTTCAGACTTATTGTCACATCAAAGTGTTCTGAAGCTGGGGAAAAGTGAACAACAAACAACTGAATATCCTCCGGAGTATGTGCTATGAGAGTGCAGTTGTCCATGAACAAGAGTTCAGCTAGTAGCTGTTCAGTTGTATTTGTGCAAAACTTAAGCTTTTGCAAGTTGAAGAGGTTGTCATCTGTTCTGAATTGAATATGTCCTCCAGTGACAAGATCTTTGAGTGTGTCCTGGAGCATGGCTGAGAAGTCAATGGCAGACAGAGTTGGAGCTAACAGGAAAGGCATCCGGTGACGTATCATTTGCATCATTTGATTTGATTTATTATTGATGCCACCATGTTGTCTGCATATTCAGCAATCTAGCATGGCCAACCGACCTAACCTGCACATCTTTGGAATGTGGGAGGAAACCAGAGCACCCAGAGGAAACCCACACAGACATGGGGAGAAGGTGCAGACTCCACACAGACAGTCACCCAAGGCCGGAATTGAACCGGGGTCCCTGGCGCTGTGAGGCAGCAGTGCTAACCACTGTGCCACCGTGCCATTCCTTTGGGAACCAAGTTAAAAAGATGTATTGAAACATTTGATCAACAACCTCATACACTTTTCCATTATATCTTTGGATGTCACTTGTTGTAGTCCATGGTTATTCTGCAAAGTGGTACTAATGATGCCTGTTATGAGTGGGGGAGTGATTTAAAAACTTTCATGAAGGAAGTTTTCTTTTAATCAACCCTTATTCCTTATTAAGTCCATTATCAGTTTATAATATACACAGAATGCAGCACTTTGTGGTAATCGGTTGTAGATTATTTCTTGATAAATTTGTTGTAATGACAAATGAATCCTCTTGTGTGAATTTATCAAGGACAATAAGTTCAATAATAACAACGACACCATAAACCATTGCTTAATGTTTTTTTAAGTTATTTATTATTGTCACAAGTAGGCTAACATTAACATTAACACTGCAATGAAGTTACTGTGAAAATCCCCTAGTCACACACTCCAGCGCCTGTTCGGGTACACTGGGAGAATTTAGCATGGCCAATGCACCTAACATTGCCAGCATGAGAATAGATCAGAACAGAATCAAACCACATTACATAGAATGTGAATTTAAATAGCACACAGCAGCATCTTATAACAAATCTGTAATCTAATCAAGAGGGTTCCAATTATGGTTATAAACCATTCAAGCTTCATTCCTCTGGTTATGATATAATCAATTAAAGTGTGACTTCATAATCCCACCGTGGTCTCTATTATTCTCTATTTAGTTTGACTTCTCAAGGTTAAGGAGATTTATCCTTCAGTTTACTGTTTAAATGTAAAATCATTAAAATGTGTTTCTAATAATACTTTGTGCTTAGATTATACAAATTTACATTCTGCAATATGTATATATTTCATTTAAAATAAATATGTTGAAACTAGCCATCCAAACACCCTGCTGTAATCTCACGCTCCATTGACATTCTTAATCTTAAATTACATTTCCAAAAACATACCTTTAGTTCAAAGTCAGTCTTTCCTGCTGACATAAATAGTAAAAATGATGAACTTAGAACCAGTGCTGGAATCAAAAGAAAATGGGGAACTTCAGTGAAGTGGTTGAGGAGATATTCTTTGCGTTCAATAAGGAGGAAAAGAATGACGGAATATCATTGCAAGTGAAGGAAACCATAAGCTAAATTGTTGAAATCTTGCAACAAAGATGGGAATATACTGGACTCCTGCATGACCACAAGACAAACAAATCATACTGCAAGTCCGGTTAATGGATTCTTTAATCTTACTGGCGTCTTTATGCTTTTCTTTACTTTCATTCGGTTTTATGATCAACTTTTGTGAATTGGGAAGCAGCATTGTGTAGGATTTGCTGTTGATGTTAGAATGATTTGGTGTATGTGGCTCTGTGCTTCTGAAATAATCTTGTGTCATGTGTTCTACAATTTCTCTATATTTGGCAGCAATACTGGATGATTTTATTGGTATTACAATGATGTCAAACATGCAAAATAATTCTTCCAATTTCCCACAGCAATTGGAATCCTATCCATGTCAGAGGATCCTCACTTGCATCTATCTCATCAACTATGGGTGGATGGTGCACTTTTTGGGGGTTGAATTTAACTTGCCAAATCAACATTTATAATCTCACCAGGTTCAGTTGATGTACTGACTGTACCATGAACCACGCTGATGTTATCTGCGAGGGTGTCACAACTTGAAACACTAGTTTGTGGTGATCTCTAATTTTGTTTCTGGAATGGTGTGGAATAGGGTCACATAAACCCCAGTAAGAATAACCAATTCAGTCATTGTGTAACAATTACTAAAGACTATCTTTAAATTAAAGAAAAGACAAATACACAGAAACAGGACCTCAATGATCTTAAGATAATTAAGCATATGAATCAATAAACACACACCCGGTTTATGTGGAAATTACCCCTTGTTCCATAATATGTCTATGATCCCTGAACTCCTTAACCCCTTCCCAAACAACATCCAAATTAAATAAATCTATAAATCAAATCCAGCTTATAGTTACCACACAATACAAGGCTAAGGATCAAATCTAGGAAACATCTTTTTATGGTCTTTACAAGATATTTAAACTGCCTTTATGAAGGTTTCTGCATTGCCTTGGCACTAAGATGTAGGAGCAGGCCTAGTTTCCTGGCTGTGATGTGAAACTAGTGTGCCTGTTTTTGAGGGTGCTGGCAATTATACCATTTTGGTTCTTCATTACGTGTATTTGGCTGTCTGCACCTCTCAAATACCTTGACTCTAGAAAGTAGCATGTGTGTATCTTCACTGATCTTTCAGTCATCTAGGTAAGCTGTTTCCTACTAATAGGCCAATTTACACCTGTTTCTGTGTAGATGCCTGCTAATCTTGTTACTGGGAAAATCACATCCTTTGAATGCTGGCTATTGCTGTCACGAAGCAGATTTCTACCCATTGCTGGGCAGGTCGTATACTACCATGTCTTGCTAAGCTCTTGTTACTGCTGTTACCAGGCAGATCCATGACACCTGTTAATGCCGATGCTCTGCTCATTGCCACCTTTACCGTGGTTTAACACTGGGAAGACAAAGCCCCATGATTGTTTCAGATGGTTGACCTTTTGTATAGGTAAAAATGGGTCTTGAGACACATAAAGGACCTCAGTATCCATTTTAAGACATGCGTCTTTCATTCCTTAACTGATTCCATTAAAGGTTTTAAATAGTTTTGTGGGCGGAAGGAGAGCAGGCAAACTGATCCAACAAAAATAATCTGGCCCACTGCTGAGAGCCTGAACCGCAAACACAACACAATCCCCCACCTCAAAACTCCTTACTATTGTGTCTGAATTGGTGGGCCACATTAAGATGCCTACTTAGCATGGGTAGCTCATTGATTTTTTAAAATGGGATCAAGGCTGCAAATTGGAGACACAACGGCCAGAATTCTTTGGCCATTCATGCCAGTGGGATTCTCTGATCCCGCCCACAGCATACCCCCGCCCTCGGGTTTCCCGCTGGCATGGGGTGACGGCAATGAGAATTCCCATTGACAGCGATGGGACTGGAGAATCCCGTCACTAGCAAACAACGCGCCACCTCCCGCCGACGGGAAACACACGGCTGGGAGGCCGGAGAATCTCACCCATCTCATTGGTAGTTGTGCCAGTCAGCTGCACGAAATTTAAAATCAATCCTTTTAAGTTTTACTGAGGTTTGAAAAAACCTCAAGTGGCTTCATTATGGTGATTGAAAGGGGTGAAATTTGAGTCAGCCTTTTTTAATCGTTCAAAATTTCTCCAAGGCCCTTATCTGGAATGTGAGAAGATAGTATAACTGCTGCTTGTCTTGCTGTTATGTCTGGAAAAGACTAAATAGGTTTAACCTAGAATATGAGCCAGGTCCTGGGGTACCCAAACTTGGCCTTCCTTTTATATCATCGCGAGAAATGTGGACAGTAACAAGTGACACCGCAACAGAGATAGGGAATGAGGATGTACATGAAGTATTGTTCCTGTATTGAAATTTGTTTTTTTCTCTACCCGATTTCTTCCGTTTTAGAGCACATAGCTCAACTAATTTGAGTCAATGTTAGCACAGTTGGCCCTACATTCTATGAACTTCTCTCACTGACTGAAGGCCCCACTGCAGCTGCTAAACCATAACACTCACCTGATGGCTCCCTGAACAAATTTTAAATTCCACTTATCCACATGATAATATTCCACATGTGACCTATTCCCTCTGATTCCACTCCTTCCTCACAGGAAGCGGTGGAGGGTCCAGTTTTAATGATGCAGATTCAGCTCTGCTGGTGCCATCAGTGCCCAAATGCAATCTTAACCTCAATTTTACGCAGGGAGCCTTGTGGTTTTCCCTCCATGTCAAACATGAACCAGGAGATAATATCAGAGAGGAATATCTGTGAATGCATAGACTGTGGTAAATAAGTTTGGGGAGTTACAGGTGCAGATTGACATATGGAAATATGATGTTGTGGGTATAAGAGACCTGGCTCAAAGAAGGGCAGGATTAGGCATGTAATATTCCTGGATACAAGATGTTCAGGAAAGGTAGGAAAGGAAGGAAGGGATGTGAGGTGGCTGTGTTGATTAAGGAGAGCATTACAATGTTGGAGAAAATGAATGTTCCAGCAGAGTCAAGAACCGAAATGGATTTGGCTGGAGCTAAGGAACAAAAAAGGTGTAATTACATTGCTCAGTGTAGTCTATAGGCCACCAACTAGTGGCAAGGAGATAAGGAAACAAATTAGCAAGAAAATTACAGAGAGGTGCAAAAAATATAGAGTAGTTATAATCGGGAACTTTAATTATCCAAATATAGACTGGGATAGTAGTACTATCAGGAACAGAGAGGGACAAGAGTTCCTAGACTACGTTCAAGAGAATTTTATTCAGCAGTATGTTTCCAGTCCAATGAGGTAGGAGGCACGCCTAAACCTGATTCTTGGAAATGAGTGGGCCAAGTAAATCAGTCGGAAAATATTTCGGAGTCAATGACCATTAGATCATAAGGTTTAGGCTGATGATGGAAAAGAGCAAAGAAGAGTCCAGAGTGAGCAAACTTAACTGGAGGAAAGACAACTTCAATGGAATAAAAGCAAATCTGGACCAAATAAATTGAAGTCAAAGGTCAGCAGGAGAAACGGTAGCTGAAGCGATAATTTGGTGCACTCCCTCAAAAGGGAAAGGTAGGGCAAAAGATTCAGAGGTTCCTGGATAACTAAAGAGATAAAAATTAAGATAAAGAAGAAAAGGTGTGCTTGTGACAGGTGTCAGGTAGAAAGTACAATTGAACATCAAACTGAATATACAAAGTTCAGAGAGGAATAAGATGTACAAAAAGATACTGAGGGAAGTGAGAGTTTGTGGCACTGGCCACAAATCTTCAGTCTTTCTTAGACTTAGTGGTGGTCCTGGAGGAGTGGAAAATTGCAAACATTACAGGTGGAATTTTACGAAAAAAATTCTAAGTGCCGAATAAGCAAAAAAATGAGAGATTTTCAGACTCGCTTTCTGGGCGAGTTTGAAAATGCAATGTTATGCCACTTAGAGCAATAAAGTTCCAGGATATGATTCTCGCCAGCAGGGGGTGGGGTGGAGCCTGAGCTAGCTGCTGAGCTCTAGGAGGTGCCATTATGCACGCGCCCCCATCTCCTGCTGCCCCCCCCCACGGACATCAGGACCCCCACCACGGACATTGGGACCTCCACCCTCCCATGGACATTGCCCCTCCAGGCTGATCGCAACCCCCCCCCTGTCAGGCTCCCTCCCTTCCACACTGATCACCATCCCTTCTGCAGAGTTTGCTCCCTTCCACCCTGCCACCGATCGCACCCCCCCCCCCCCCCCCCCCCCGCCACTGCCCTGGCAGAGTTCTCTCCATCCACGGTTGACGGTCTCCCTGGCAGAATTCCCTCCCATCCCCTGCTGATCGGTCCCCTGGCAAAGTTCCCTCTCCCCCACTCTGCCAATCGCCTCCACTAGCAGATTGCCCTCCCCCACCTGCCCCACCAATCACCCCACCAGCAGAGTTCCCTCCCCCACCTCCAATCCTGCTGATCAGCCCCCTCCCCCATTGCTTTGTGGTACAGCTGGGGTGGTTTAAAATATGCATCAAATCAACAGTTTCCAGGGTCACAAGAGGAGTACCTGGAAGATAGCCAAAAAGATATGCTGAGCAGTCTTGTGTTGCTGGGGCGTGCAAGAAAATGCTGGGTCAATTAGGATCCATGGGACTTTTCAATGAAGAAAATGAATGATAGAGTTCCTATGCAGAGCATTTTCAGTACTTTATACAGTTTAAAATTGAAAATGAATTGCATGTACCACTTTTTCTCAGTCCAATAGCAAGTAAAGCCTACAATTTTCTCCGAACATGGTTCATCTAGCAAAGCTAGGAACCAAAGCTTACAATGACTTGACAAAGATCCTTGAAGAGCATGACTCTCCAAAGCCACTGATCATCGTGGAATGGTACATGTTCCACTGCAGGGATCAAGTGGAAAGCAAAAGCATTGCTCAATTTGTAGCAACCTTAAAAAGGCTGGCACAGCATTGTGAGTTTGGTAAGTGGTTAGAAAATACTCTTCAATGTCATCTAATTTGTGGTCACCAAAATGAAGCTACCCAAAGAAGATTACTTCCTGAATATGCTTTGATTTTAAAGAGAACAGTAGAAATCGCAATGTCGATGGAACTAGCTGTAAAATAGGCTTCACAATTTGGTGCAGGAATGAAGATCCACAAATTGGCATCTGCCCATAAAATGTCAAAACAGCAACAAGCATGTCACAGATGTGCCAAAATGGGCCATTCAGCAAATGAATGCTGAGCAAGAATAGTCAATGCAAGAGTTGTGGCAAAATAGGTCACATTGCAAAAGCTTGTTACATAGAAACCCTACAGTGCAGAAGGAGGCCATTCGGCCCATCGAGTCTGCACCGACCACAATCCCACCCAGGCCCTACCCCCACATATTCTACCCACTAATCCCTCTAACCTACGCATCCCAGGACTCTAAGGGACAATTTTTAACCTAGCCAATCAACCTAACCCGCATATCTTTGGACTGTGGGAGGAAACCGGAGCACCTGGAGGAAACCCACGCAGACACGAGGAGAATGTGCAAACTCCACACAGACAGTGACCCGAGCTGGGAATCAAACCCAGGACCCTGGAGCTGTGAAGCAGCAGTGCTAACCACTGTGCTACCGTGCCGTGCTGGTCTAGACCAGCTTCCCCGGAGAATACTTCTTCATATTCAGAATACGAATATTCAATATTCAGAAGAAGACTTTGGGTGCTTTCAAGAAAAATAACAAGCTGCATTCTGCAAAAAGAATTTACAACATCGAAGAAAATAATTACCGCTGTGAAGAAGAGAATGTTCAAGAATATGATGAAGAGCTCCAACTGAACGTCTTATCCATACAAGGTGGATCACATAGATTCTGGATGATATTGAAGTGATTCTGAAGGACAACCTATTAGGATGGAGGTTGATATTGGTACTGCTGTATCTTTAATTCCTGAGACTACATAATTGAGTGGACATACAGTGCAGTTGCTGGTCCGTGTGGCAATTTTCCAGCTCTGTTTGGGAGATCATAATTGGAGAAGGTAAAGCTTAACTGGAGCACTGTCAACAGACTGGTTGATGTCAAACAGACCTACAGCACCTTTTGGATAAATACAAGAATGCATTTGAAGAGACACTTAACTCAATGAAGGAAGTTCAAGTAAAACTCAAGATATGGCCTAATAGTCAACCAAAATGTCTCAAAGCAAGAATGGTGTCATATGCAATTGGTCTAAAGTTTAAAGAAGAATTAATACAACTTGTTAACACTGGAGTGTTAGAGTGGTTACAATGAGTGGCTGGGCTACTCCCACCATACTTGTCAAAAAACCAGATGATTCAGTTCGTATTTGTGGTGATTTTAAAACAACCATAAATCCAGTGTTGTGTGCTGATCAATATCCACTTCCTTTAATTGAAGATTAGTTTGCTGGCTTATCAGATAGGCAGAAATTCAGCAAGATTGATCTTTCACAAACATATTTACAGATGAATGTAGCCAGAATCACAACCATTGCTTATCATCGTTACTCATAAATGTCTTTTTCATTATAAATGATTGCCTTTTGGATAACATTGGCACCAGCCCTATTCCAAAGATTGATGGATGAGATTTTAATTGGTCTCTCTGGTGTAAAATGATACAAAGAACAAGAAAATTACAGCACAGGAACAGGCCCTTCGGCCCTCCAAGCCAGCACCGAACATGCTAGCCGACTGAACTAAAACCCCCATCCTTCCAGGGGCCATATCCCTCCATTCCCATCCTATTCATATATTTGTCAGCACCTTAAAGGTCACTATCGTATCTGCTTCCACAACCTCGGCAGCAAGTTCCAGGCACCCACCTCCCTCTGTGTAAAAAACTTGCCTCGTACATCTCCTTTAAACCTTGTCCTTCGCACCTTAAACTTATGCCCCCTAGTAATTGACTCTTCCACCCTGGGAAAAAGCTTCTGACTATCCACTCTGTTCATGCCCTCATAATCTTGTAGACCTCTATCAGGTCGCCCCTCAACCTCCGTCGTTCCAGTGAGAACAAACCAAGTTTCTCCAATCTCTCCTCATAGCTGATGCCCTCCATACCAGGCAATATCCTGGTAAATCTTTTCTGTACCCTCTCCAAAGCCTCCACATCCTTCTGGTAGTGTGGCGACCAGAATTGAATACTATATTCCAAGTACGGCCTAACTAAGATTCTATAAGCTGCAACATGACTTGCCAATTTTTAAACTCAATGCCTTGGTCGATGAAGGCAAGCATGCCGTATGCCTTCTTGACTACCTTCTCCACCTGCGTTGCCACTTTCAGTGACCTGTGTACCTGTGCTCCCAGATCCCTCTGCCTATCAATACTCTTAAGGGTTCTGCCATTTACTGTATATTTCTTATCTGTATTAGACTCATTATATGCATTACCTCACATTTGTCTGGATTAAACTCCATCTGCTATCTCTCTGCCCAAGTCTCCAACCGATCTATATCCTGCTGTATCCTCTGATGGTCCTCATCGCTATCCGCAAATCCACCAGCCTTTGTGTCGTCCGCAAACTTACTAATCAAGCCAGTTACATTTTCCGCCAAATCATTTATATATATTACAAACAGCAAAGGTCCCAGCACTGATCCCTGAGGAATGCCACTTGTCACAGCCCTCCATTCAGAAACGCACCTTCCACTGCTACCCTCTGTCTTCTTTGACCGAGCCATTTCTGTATCCATCTTGCCAGCTCACCTCTGCTCCCATGCGACTTTACCTTCTGCACCAGTCTGCCATGAGGGACCTTATCAAAGGCCTTACTGAAGTCCATATAGACAACATCCACTGCCCTACCCTCATCAATCATCTTTGTCACTTCCTCAAAAAACTCAATCAAGTTTGTGAGACACGACCTCCCCTTCACAAAACCATGTTGCCTCTCGCTAATATGTCCATTTATTTCCAAGTGTGAGTAAATCCTGTCTCGAAGAATCCTCTCCAATAATTTCTCTACCACTGATGTAAGGCTCACCGGCCTGTAATTACCTGGATTATTCTTGCTACCTTTCTTAAACAAAGGAAAAACATTGGCTACTCTCCAATCCTCTGGGACCTTCCCTGTAGTCATGATGTGGAGGTGCTGGCGTTGGACTGGGGTAAACACAGTAAGAGTTTTAACAACACCAGATTAAAGTCCAACAGGTTTATTTGGTAGCAAATGCCATTAGCTTTCGGAGCGCTGCTCCTTCGTCAGATGGAGTGGATATCCACTCCATCTGACGAAGGAGCAGCGCTCTGAAAGCTAATGGCATTTGCTACCAAATAAACCTGTTGAACTTTAACCTGATGTTGTTAAAACTCTTACTGTGACCTCCCCTGTAACCAGTGAGGATACAAAGATTTTTCTCAAGGCCCCAGCAATTTCCTCCCTTGCCTCTCTCAGTATTCTGGGGTATATCCCATCAGCATGACATTACCTGGACGACATTCTAATTATAGGTTTTGATGAACAAGAGCACAGTAATTTGGAAGCACCATTGGAACATATTCAAGCATATGGTCTGTGTATCAAGATAGAAAAGTATGAGGGCAATTCTCCCATCCCAATGCGCTCATTTTTTAGTACGTCGGGCCGGGAGAATCGCGCGTGTGCCGATACACAGGATTCTGCATGCGTTCCCGACGCACGCACAAGTCCCAGTGACGGATTTCTGGCGCAGTCGGACCACACTGTAAACTGGCGGGAACAGCAGGTAGATAATTTTAATCTTATCTGAATGTAATTGGACTGTGATTAGCGGGCCCGGGACTGAATTCTCTGGGGCCAATAGCATCTCCCACCCCACCAGTACAATTTCACTCTGCCGGGGTTTAGAGTAGCTCCCCACTTTCGGAGGAACTAGCGGGAGACTCGCTGGAGTGAAGAGGGGCAATCAGGGCCCCCCAGGGGTTGGGCGGTGGAGGATGGTGCCCCCTGGGCGTGGGCACCATGGCAGTGCCAGCCTGTGCTGCCTGGCACTGCCCAAGGGGCAAAAAGCCCATGCCCAAGGGGCACCTTGGCATTGCCCACCAGGCATCGGGCAGTGCTAAGGGGGTGAGGCCTATTGAGGTGGGGTGCAGGGGGTGAGGCCAGCTGGGGGAGGGGCCTAGGGGGCGATTGGTTGGGGTGGAGGTCCTGCTGCCACTCTGCCATTTGGATCGATCAGGGCTGGAGTGAGACCAGCGATCAGGGTGGTGGTCTGCCGGGTGAGTCTGCCTCCTGTGGGAGGTTCTGCCGGGGTGGGGGTGTCTGCCGAGGGGGGTTGTCTGCTCCTGTGGGGGGGGGGGTCTGGGGATCGGGGAGCTCCTGGATGGGGGGCGTGGGGGTAGTCGGGGCTGGCCCGGGAATGCTTGTGGGGCCGTGATTGGGCCGTGGGGGGGTGGTTGGAGGGGCAGCACTGTGGGAGTCCTGGCTGGCCAGTGATTGAGCTCGCCAGCAAACGGGAAGCTGACAGTTCAGGGCCACTGCGCATGCGCAGAGACTCGGAACTGTCAGACTCTTGCGTGAATAGGCCACACCCCCCTGAGTTTTTAATGACAATTACAATTGTGACCTCTGCAGTGCACAAGAGTGTGGAAGATTCTAGTCTGAACTCCCACTGAAAAAACAATTGTGATTTACACCAGTTTGCTCACAAGGGTCAGGTTATTGATAGTAAAGTCCTCCATAAAGCATCTAAAATGATTGACACTATTTTAGAATCACCACATCCAACAAATGTGATGCAGTTGAGGTCCTTTCTTGGATTAGTAAATTATTATAGCATATTTTTTCCTAACTTAGCGACATTATTGAAGCCATTGCATATTTTACTATGAGTGAAACAGTCATGGGACTGGCAATGGAATGTAAGAAAGCATACAAGAATGTCAAAGATGCTTTGCTGAAATCTGAAGCATTAGTTATCATTACCGCTTGCTTGTGACACTTTACCTTATGGAGTAAGGGCAGTAGTTTCACATATTGCATCTGCAGGAGAACAATGACCAATAGCTTTTGCTTTGGGTACTTTGAGTAGTGCTGAATCTAAGTACGCTCAGCAAGAAAAAGAAGCATTGAGTATAATTTTGGGTGTCTGAAGGTTTAATGATTACTTATATGGTCGTCATTTCATATTATTGACTGGTCATCAACCCTTAACTATTATTTTTGGGCAGTATAACAGCATACTGTCTTCAGACATTAGTCAACTGCAAAGATAGTCATTGACCCTATCTGCACCCTCTTACAATATAAAGTATCATCAATCAGAGTGCCTGCTAATGATGATGCATTATCACGCTTATCTTTACCTATTGAGCAGATACCACCAACTAGTTTTGCTAATATTCTTTATTTTTCACGAGTGTATAATTTGCCTGTGACAGCATTTCAAGTTTAGAGACATACCAGAAATAATCCCGTGATGAGGAAGGTGAGGGATATGGTATTGAAAGGAACAATAGCTTGAACACATCGTCTGCATCCTGTTTGAATCCATATGTGTCAAGAAAGCTTGAGTTGACTAACCAAGGTGGGTATGTATTGTGGAGAATCTGAGTGATCATTCCACCTAGGCTATGTGGAAGAGTTCTTGAACAACTGCATGAAGGACATCCTGTTGTCGTCCAGATTGGAATTAGCACATAGTTATTTTTGGTGCTCGGTCTGGATGCTCAGACCAAAGGAAAATTGGGGCAGTGTCAATCCGATGCACAAATAAAAAATACACCATTGTTATCTCCTTTACACTCTTAGGACTGGCCTAAAATGACATGGCAATGCTTACATGTAGATTTTGATGGTTTATAGTCATAATTAATGCACACTTAAACTGACCAGAAGTTATCATCAGACCTACAACATCTGAACAAAGTACTGAAAAACTTGACAACATTTTGGAGGATTTGGTAAACCAGAACAGATTGTTAACAATAATTGTTCACAGTTTACTTCGCAAGAGTTTGAGGATTAGAATCATAGAGAATCATAGAATCATACAGTGCAGGAAGCCATTTGGCCTATCGGGTCTGCACCAACCACAGTCCCACCCAGGCCCTATCCCCATAACCCCATGCATTTACCTGAGCTAGTCCCCCGACACTAATGGGCAATTTAGCATGGCCAATCCACGTAACCCGCACATCTTTATCTCAAAGTAAATGATATTCAGCGTAGAAAATCTGCACATTATCTTAAATTAACCAATGGATTCGCTGAAAGCTTCATACAATCCTTGAAACATCATTTAAGAGCTTCAAAGGAGCAAGGTTCGTTATCACATTATGTGAATATCTTTTTGTTGTGACGGTACTATGCCTTTAAGAAATGTATTTGTTATGTTCCTTGTGCAGGATCTGTTTTAGCAGTTGTTTTCTATTACCGGTGCCACTGGGTTTGTGTCTGGCAGCCCTATATTTTTACTACAGCAGCATAATTTCTCCTAATTGCTAGAATGTTGGTTTTAATCTGAACTAATATTGTTCTGTTCTTTTTTTTGTTTACCTCTGGAGTTTTGCAGAGTTGGACTTCATTAGATTGATTGGTAGGTAATGTCATATGACTGGGTGGAGCTAGGCTTACACAGAAAAATCAAGTCAGATGCTGCTTGCCTCTCATTTCCCCTCTCTGAAATTGGAGACTGGAATCTGGCAGGAAATAAGTGTCTTTCTATAAGATTCGGCCTCCCACTGTTTGGGAGGTGATCTTTCTCTGAGATTCTGCTGTATCAGAGTTGGAAGACAGGTGTCTGTCTGGATCTCAGTCCAGAGATGTTAAGAGGCTTGAAACCTTGCATCCACATATTTGTTGTTTGGTGCTAATTGGTTCTATAGGATGTGCTTACAATTGGAATTATAGAGATTGCTAGCTGTTAAGAATTATACTCTGTTATGTTTAAGTATTTTAATTGGTCAAAATTATGCCAGTTCTTTTGGTTCTATTCCAACTGTGTTCATAAATAAAATTTGTTTTGATAAAAGCTTCCTCATGGGTCAATTGAATCATACCTGGTGCGAAACACTTTATGCTCACCCTAATGCCAAAACCAAATGGGGGGCACGGTAGTACAGTGGTTAGCACTGCTGCTTCACAGCTCCAGGGACCTGGGTTCGAGTCCCGGCTTGGGTCACTGTCTGTGTGGAGTTTGCACATTCTCCTCGTGTCTGCGTGGGTTTCCTCCGGGTGCTCTGGTTTCCTCCCACAGTCCAAAGATGTGCGTGTTAGGTTGATTGGCCGTGTTAAAATTGCTCCTTAGTGTCCTGAGATGCGTAGGTTAGAGGGATTAGCGGGTAAATATGTAGGGATATGGGGGTAGGGCCTGGGTGGGATTGTGGTCGGTACAGACTCGATGGGCCAAAAGGCCTCTTTCTGCACTGTAGGGTTTCTATGATCTTCTATGAAATGGAAAAATTAGTGTCTAGACTAACTTCATAATATATCTTGGAATTTCTGATCTGGTCCCTAACATTGTCATCTTACATAAACACTAATCATGTGATTACTCAAAATTCACCGGCCTTACTACGCTTAAAGAGAACTATGTTTGATTTATTACCTCCAGAAACTTCAGAGATAGTAGAGCATCAACAACAATCTTGAGTTGCTAGAGGAGAAGTATGAGAAAAGAAATGCTCAATTCAACAAGGAGATTGAGATTATGCCATGAGTGAGAAATAGGTACCAACCAAAGCTTCAGCAAAAACAAGTCCAATTTCTTACACATTTCAAACTGAAGATGAACTAGTTCAGCAACACCAGGCTGACCAAATGTTTTCATCTTGAAATTATTTCCCTGAATCATCTCCAGAAGTATCAATTTATTTAGTCCCTAGTGTTGTGAACACTACTACGGAAGACTTAATTGTATTTGAGTTGCCTGATGATTGTGTCTGTGCTGATATACCACATGAGAATGATGCAGAATTAGTTCCAAGAGAAGTGTCTACTGCAGTTCCAAACCATACTTCTAGGGTCAAGGACAATCAAATTCCAGAGCATCATATACAACTAAATAAGAATAGACATCCTCCTGATTGACTTTCTTACTGACTGTGCATAATGATTAATGATGCAAAATATTGAGTCTAAAGTATTATTGATTCTAGGTGTAAAATTGTACTAATTTGTTGTCATCACAGAAGTAAAGGGGGAGGGTTGTTTTATATTTAAAATGGTTGTAGATTGCGTCAAGAGCTGATCACATGATTTGATGGTGATGTTATTAGGGTTGCTGCTTTACTTTTAGTTTGTACTCTGAGCAGTGCAGAGAACATCTCTCTCAATAAAACCTTTTGTGTGTTAATTTGAATCCATGTGTGCAAATGTCTTTTCTTTTTGTGTAAAACCCATAAACCCTAACATAGTTAGCACAATACACCATACATTCACAAAGGGAACCCCAACCCTCAATTTAGCTCCCCAGAGGGCCCCTGGCATTGCCCCTGGCACCCTGGCACTGTCCCAGCACCTGGAACTGCCCCCAGCACCAGCCCTTGGCACTCTGGAACTCTGGCACTACTCCTGGCACCTTGACACTGCCACCTGGCACCCTAGACATGCCCCATGGCACGCTAGCACTGCCCCCTGGCACTGCCCGTGACACTTCCCCTCGGGGTGCTGCCCTGGTACTTATTTGTACACCCCCAGTGAGTTCCCTTGAACTGATTCATGCTTTGGAAAACCTTTGTTAACCTTGCCGACATGATGGGGGAATTCCAAATTTGGGGGAGGATGATACAACGGGGAAGCCCACAATTACTTTTAAATTTATTGAAATGAAGCTCCTGACCTCCCTGGATGGGAACTTTGTTAGATGGGCAGAATCGGAAAACGAGATCTTTCTGATTAAATTGTCGTTTTATGAGTGTCATGATATTTTGTGCCTCTGTCACCATTTGTGCTCGTGATGGATGCAGGCGCAAAATTGTGGCAAATAATTCAGGACAGAATTAATAGTCATGTGGACAAATATAGGTTAATTAAGGAAAGCCAGCATGGATTTCTGAAGGGAAATTCATACTTATCTAACTTACTGCAGCATTTTGAAGAGGTAACAGAGAGGATTGATGAGGCCAATGCTGTTGATGTGGTGTACATGGATTTCCAAAAGGTGTTTGATACAGTGCTGCACAGTAGACTTGTGAGCAAAGTTAATGTTCATGAAATAAAAGGGACAGTAACAACATAGATATGGAATTGGTTGAGTGACAGGAAGCAAAGAGTAGTAATTTGTGGGTGTTTTTTGTGCTGGAGGGAGGTTTGTGGTGGAGTTCCTCAGGGGTCAGTGTTGGGACCCTTGCTTTTCCTGATATATATCTTAATGACCCAGACCTTGGTGAACAGGGCACAATTTCAAAGATTGTGAATGATACAACATTTGGAAGCATTGTGAACTGTGAGAAGGATAGTTTAGAACTTTAAAAGGACATAGACAAGTTGGTGAAATGGAAGGTGGCAGGTGAAATTCAATGCAGAGAAATGTGAAGTGATTAATTTAGGAGTTAGAGCACGGAGAAACAACATAAAATAAAATGTACAACTCTAAAGGGAGTGGAGGAGTAGAGGGATCTGGGTGGATATGTACTTATGTCACTGAAGGTAATAGCATAGGTTTAGAGGGCAGGTACTAAAGCAGGCAGTATCCTGGGCTTTATTACTAGGGGTATGGACAGGAACAAGGAGATTATGTCAAACTTGTTTAAGTCACTAGTGTAGTATAAAGGGTTAACACATGGGATATGCTAATGCTCAATGCAGATGATGATGTATGACTGACACTAGTCATCATGTGTTATACTCGAGAGTGAGATATTGGAACCATGCCTAAGAGCTATGTGTCAATTCTGTTGAAAACTAGTACTAAGAAACAAGTGTTAAGCAGATACCAGAGTATGTCTGGTGTATTCTAAGAACCAAGTCCCACACTTGAGCCCAAGACAGAAGGACCAGTCTTAGAACAATCAGGCCTTTGCTTTAGCATTGCATCCAGGTCTGGGCACATTTTAAGAAGGATGTGAAGGCATTAGAGAGACTGCAGAAAAGATTTACTGAGAAAGATTCCTGAGGTGAGGGCCTGCAGTTATGAAGAGAGATTGGAGAAGTTAGGACTATTTTCCTAATAAAAAGGTGAGTTGAGAGGAGATTTGATGGAGATATTCAAAATTGTGAGGGGTTTGGGCAGAGTAAATAGGGAGAAACTGTTCCCACTCATGAAAAGATCAAGGATGGAGAAAATAATTAGTAACATAAACAAAAGTGCTTTGAGAAAAAGCATTTTCATGCAGTGATTTTTTAGTGTCTAGAATGCATTGCTTGAGAGTGTAGGGGGGATAGGTTCAATTGAAGCATTCAGAAGGGAATTATCCGAAAAGGGAGAACTTGCAGGGTTCTGTGGAGAAGGTGAGAAAATGGCACTAAGTGAATTGTTCATTTCGAGAGCTGGTGCAGACAAGTTGGACCCAATGGCCTCCTTCTGCGCCGTAACAATCCTGCGATTCTGAGGAAGAGGAGCTAAGGTCTGAAGTGGCCTTGAAAGTTCACTTTATTTCCTCGTATTTTATTTCCTTCTGGACTTTAAGAAGAGCCAGTGTGCTTCTCCAGGCCTCCCAAGGAAGCCATGGATCTCCCGTGCCCTCGGTATCCTTTGCACACTGACCATTTGCTGCAGATTAGTCCTGGAGACCATTTCTTCAAGCTGCTCTCTGCTTCTTCTTGCTGTCCAGAATCTCACCCCTGATCATTGCCCTACTAATACTTCCCATTGGATTTGGCTGAAAGACTGATGGCAAAACATGTAAATGCCAGGGAATTAAAGCCTCCTGGGCCTCATGATCCAGAGACTGTTTCCACCCACTATGGCCCCAACAGCACCAACCTCACTCGTCATTAGGAAAGCCCCCCTTGACTCACCTTTCTTCACCTGTCTCACCATAACCGCCCCCCAGCATCCAACCCCAATTAGGAACCTTCAAGACAACAATCCATTAATTCCCCAATACATTACACTTGCTTAACTAAGTAATCAGCAATGAGGCCATCTGGCACATGAAGCAAAATATAAGTGTGGCATACAAGTCATAGGTACACTGGTCACATGTACCAGTAATTGTTCACCATAGACGCATATAATCTTCATCCAAAATTTGAAAGGTGAAAGTGCCCAGTGCAGATCCAGGATTAATTCCTGTTTTCTGCCTTTTCTTAGCAAGTAGATACTCCAAGCTGGGGCCACTTGTTGTGTAGAGCTCCTTTAGAAAGCTCCGTGTTATGGAGGTGAATGAAGCCTGTTTGTTCTCCCATTCACTAGTAAGTGTCTGCTTCACCAACTGGAACATGGCACGTAAAGCAGGCGTAGGACAGTGGGACAGTGAAATTTGCTGAATAGGTTGCCGCAGTAAAACACCGAATCAGATTCGGTTCAGTTTTACATAATTTCTGTTTGATTGGCTATACAGGTCAGACCTGAAGCTGCTGCCTCTGGGCAACACCAGTGCTGAGAAGGAACTGACTCACAGCCGGTCACCTCACCTCACTCAGCCTTGTCCACTCACTAGTCTTCTATGCACAGTCAAATCACATCAATTAACTGGAGATATCTCATTGGTAACAGTGGGAACTCTCAAACAACGCAAATTAAAATACATAGTGGCAGTGCTTTGCACAGGTGACAAAAATGGCTTGAATTCTGTCACAGGAGAGTGCTTTTAACCTCATACTCCGATGGAGTTAACAATCCCTTGAATCATAGCGCTAGCCTGACGCTTGTCCCAGAATAAACATTACACAATATTTGACTTGTTGATTTGCCAGTGCTCCTGTTTATGTATTTGAATTTATTATGGCTGCAGGGCAAGTTGATGGGGCATGTCACATCTCAATATGCATCAGTGCTTTCAGAAAAGCTGAAGAGGGAACGCATGGGGAATGGAGGGGGTGGGGTAACGGCGGGATGGCTAATCAAAAAAGGAATAAATTCTTCGTGGATAGTTGTTCACAGTACCATCCACTGAAGTGAAAAATAGATTTGAATGCACAACCGTTAAAGTTGGAAAATGAGCAAGCGATTTATTATTTAATGGTTGTTCCAATAGGGTATGTTACAAAGAGGAGACAGATCTTGCTGGAAGTGTTCAAACAAAATGTAAAATGCCATTTGGAATGGTATTTTGAAAGTGACCTTTCCAAAACAGTGGACAAGGTGCAAAATAATGCCATGTCATCATGTGACTGGTCACATATTGTGGGACTGCCCTTTGTCTTTTCCTTACATAATATTCATTCATGGCCTTCTTCATCCCCTTCTTTCTTCCAGTAACTTCAGGCAGTGAAGATTGCCCCCTGGTATCTCACACATTACTGCTGAAATTTGGCAATGATTTTCGACAGGCTGTTAACTTGTAGGGTCAAGAAAATAAGCCTGATCCTTTTCTTTTCTAACTGGAGGTCTGTGACAAGCGGTGTTCCTCAAGGTTCAGTGCTGCGGCCTCTGTTGTATGTAATACAATAAATGATTTGGAAGAAAAGGTAGATGGTCTGATTAGTAAATTTGCAGATGATACAAAAATTGGGGGAGTAGTGGATAGTGAGGAGGATTGCCAGAGGATACAGCAGGATATAAATCAGCTGGAAACCTGGGCCGAAAGATGGTAAATGGAATTTAACCCGGACAAATGTGAGCTGATGCAACTTGGAAGGTCTACTGCAGAAGGCAAGTATACAGTAAATGGTCGAGCCCTTAGAAATATTAGCATACAGAGAGATCTGGGTGTGCAGATCCACAGTTCCCTGAAGGGGGCAACTCAGATGGACAAGGGCGGAACGGTAGCACAGTGGTTAGCACTGTTGCTTCACAGCTCCAGGGACCTGGGTTCGATTCCCGGCTTGGGTCACTGTCTGTGTGGAGTTCGCACATTCTCCTCGTGTCTGCGTGGGTTTCCTCCGGGTGCTCCGGTTTCCTCCCACAGTCCAAAGATGTGCGGGTTAGGTTGATTGGCCATGTTAAAATTGCCCCTTAGTGTCTTGAGTTGCATAGGTTAGAGGGATTAGTGGGTAAAATATGTAGGGATATGGGGGTAGGGCCTGGGTGGGATTGTGGGTGGTGCAGACTCGATGGGCCGAATGGCCTCTTTCTGTACTGTAGGGTTTCTAAGGCGATCAAGAAGGCATATGGCATGCTGGTCTTCATCGATCGGGGCGTTGAGTATAGGAATTGGAAAATCATGTCGCAGCTGTACAAGACTTTGGTTAAGCCGCACTTGGAGTATTGTGTACAATTCTGGTCGCCACACTACCGGAAGGATGTTGATGCATTGGAAAGGGTGCAGAAGAGATTTACCGGGATGTTGCCTGGTTTGGAGGATATGGACTATGAAGAAAGGTTGACAAACTTGGACATTTTTCATTGGAGCGCCGGAGGATGAGGGGGGACCTGAAAGGTTATGACAGGCTTGGATAGAGTGGATAGTCAGAGTCTTTTCCCAGGGTCGAAGGGTCAATTACTCGGGGGCATAGGTTGAAAGTGAGAGGGGGAATGTCTAAAAGAGATGTAAGGGGCAAGTTTTTCACACAGTGGGTGGTGAATGCCTGGAACGCTCTGCCGGAGGAGGTGGTGGAAACAGATTCTATAACAACGTTCAAGAGGCATCTGGATAGATACATGAATAGGCAGCGAATAGAGGGATATGGACCATGTAGAGGCAAGAAAATATTAGATTAAAGAGGCATCTGTGTCAGCACAGACTTGGTGGGCTGATGGGTCTGTTCTTGTGCTGTATTGTTCTTTGTTCTTTGTTCTGTACTCGCTTGATATCCGCAGGCATGGCTTTTGCAGCAGGTGATATTATTTAGTGACCAGAAGCAGAGCTTCTGACTAACCTTGCCCTCCCTTACTCAGTGCAAAGGTAGATCTGCTCCTGCAGAGGTTAACAAATTCAGCAAAAGCCAGTAGTAGATGGTGAAACCTTTGCACCTTGTACAGTTTGATATCTCACTGCTTTGTACAGCCAACCCATCAGAGAAGATTGGATTTTCATGCCTCTGACTATGTCAGAGTAGAAGGGGAAAATTTAAAATGAAGCTTGGGACCTGATTCTGAGATTTCTGTCCCCATTTCCGTTGTGTGGAATTTTTATGGATGCAGGATAATAGTACACGACGTGAATCAACTTGCAACAACCCACGCTTGAGTGCTCCATTGCAAGGGTGGGCATTTTAGACATTGTGTTCCCCCCAACATTATTTCATGGAGTCGGACAAGGTTTGTTAGGAAATGTGGTTCACGGCACCTCAAAGCAATCGGCAACCATGGGGAGGGCCTAGTCTGGAGGTGAGGGTCTGCATTACAGTTCATAGAAATCATAGAAACCCTACAGTACAGAAAGAGGCCATTCGGCCCATCGAGTCTGCACCGACCACAATCCCACCCAGGTCCTACCCCCATATCCCTACATATTTACCCGCTAATCCCTCTAACCTATGCATCTCAGGACACTAAGGGCAATTTAATCATGGCCAATCAACCTAACCCGTACATCTTTGGAATGTGGGAGGAAACCGGAGCACCCGGAGGAGACCCACGCAAACACGAGGAGAATGTGCAAACTCCACACAGACAGTGACCTAAGCCGGGAATCGAACCCAGGTCCCTGGAGTTAAGGTTTAAAGCACGAGGAATGCACCTTTCAAGTGATGAAGTTGTGCACCTCGATTTTAAGGTTTGCATCCCCTTGAGGACAAGATGAAAGCAATTAAAGACATACCACAACCTTGGAATGTAACAGAGTTAAAATCTTTCGAGGGATAGTAAATTATTGTGGGAGATTCGTTCAGAATGTGTCCATGACTCTGGCCCCAGAGAAGAAGCATCAACAATGGAAATGGGGAGAGGTGCAAAAAGAGGCATTTGCTAAAGTAAAGCAAGCCTTACAGTCACCAATACTACTCAGACATTTTGATCCAACCAAACCACTGGTCGTTACCTGTGATGCAGCATCGTTTGGGGTGGGACCAGTCCTTTCCAACACGATGTCAGATGGAGTAGAGATGCATTCGCATTAAGAACTCTATCTGACGCTGAGAAGAAATATTCTCAAATTGACAAAGAGAATCTCACAATATGCTGTAAAAAAGTTTCAGCAAAATATATATACAAAAGGCACATCACCATCGTATCAGATCACAAGCTTGTTGGGGTTATTCTGAGAGAAGCCTGTGCCAACGATTGCCTCTGCGAGGGTGCAGAGATTGGCCTTGCTGTCAGCTGGGTACTGCTATTCATTTCATCATAGATCAAGGACGCAAATTTTGAATGTGGTTGCACTCGGCTGCCTCCCTTTGCCGCAGACTATACCACCACCACCTGCTCCACAAAAGATTGCATTGACATTACACCTTCTAGATACATTACCGGTCTCAGCTACCCACATAAAGTCCTGGACTGAGAGAGATTCGTTGTTTTCCAAAGTTAAGATGGTGCTAAAATGTTGGCAATATGACCAGTCGGAATAGATCAGATCCTATCTACAGCGTAGGATGGAATAATGTGAAGGTGGCGTGTTATTATGCGGGGTCTTGTGTTATATTGCCACCCCAGGGGAATGGCCTTTACTCCAGGAGCTGCATGATGTACACCTGATGTGGAGATGCCGGCGTTGGACTGGGGTAAACACAGTAAGAAGTTTAACAACACCAGGTTAAAGTCCAACAGGTTTATTTGGTAGCAAAAGCCACACAAGCTTTCGAGGCTCTGAGCCCCTTCTTCAGGTGAGTGGGAATTCTGTTCACAAACAGAACTTATAAAGACACAGACTCAATTTACATGAATAATGGTTGGAATGCGAATACTTACAACTAAGTAAGTATTCGCATTCCAACCATTATTCATGTAAATTGAGTCTGTGTCTTTATAAGTTCTGTTTGTGAACAGAATTCCCACTCACCTGAAGAAGGGGCTCAGAGCCTCGAAAGCTTGTGTGGCTTTTGCTACCAAATAAACCTGTTGGACTTTAACCTGGTGTTGTTAAACTTCTTACTGATGTACACCTGGGCAGAGCAGGATGAAGGCAACGGCCCGAAGTTATGTTTCGTGATCTGGCATCGACAAGAAGATTGAAAGAATGGTCAGCCAGTGCCCGAGTTGTCAGATACAGCAGCCATTACTGCGACCAACAAGTACGCATCTGTGGGAGTGGCCGGGCAGGTCATGGTCGCAATTGCACATAGACATCGCTGGACTGTTCATGGGACGTATAATCCTCACTGTAGTTGATGCACATTCAAAATGGATAGATGTCTACCTCAGCTGCAGCCACCATCAACAGGTTGAGACAGATCTTGGCAATCCATGGCATCTCTGAGATCTTCGTGTCCGACAATGGCACGACATTTACAGCTGAGGAATTCTGTCAGCTTGTCAAGTCAAATGGGCTATGCCATGTTTGGTCAGCCGCTTACCACCCAGCCTCAAATGCCTTAGCAGAGTGAGCCGTACAAATGTTTACAGCTTCTATAAAGAAGCAGGCTCAGAGGCCACTGGCTTTACGCTTGGTAGGTTTCTTGTTATCGTGTAACACTCTGCCAAATGCAACCAATGGGGTTACACCAGCTGAACTTAGTTGGATTTGGTTTTCCAGATTTGTTGTGGAGGGGAAAGGCTAGGCAAGCCTCCCAGCAAGTACACCACGACTTGAAGAAAGGAGACAGTGTGCTCACGTTTGATGACCTAGTTGTAGCTAAAAACTTCTGAATGGACCGGCCTATGTGCCAGGAAGAATTGTAGAGAGAACAGGACAAGTTTCGTATATGTTGGAAATACAAGGTTGCCATGTGAAAAAGCATGCGGCTAATTTGAGGAAGAGAATGGGGACTGATTCAAGGGGCCAACATTTGTTTCCCACTGCAAATTCATGTGTACCAGCTACAGAACCAGAGAGTCCTGCGTCTGTGGTGGAGCCAAGGTAGCCTCCAGCTTCTGTAGTTGAGGAGGAAGAAGGCACCCGGAAGATGTCGGTCCTTAGCTGATGAATTTGCCTTTTGCTTTGGCCGGACAGGGATCATTGGCTGCTGAAGGACCCAGTACAGAGTTGCGACATTCCATGAGAGTCCTGAATTTAGATCAATTTACTTTGTGAATGGACTTTCCTTTGGTATTCCTAACGTGATATTGTGTCAGTACACCTATGTTTAATGGTGTTTCTCTTTTGTTTTCGCTCATAGATGGACTCAAGAGTTAGGGAGGGAAGAACAAAGAACAAAGAACAATACAGCACAGGAACAGGCCCTTCGGCCCTCCAAGCCCGCGCCGCTCCCTGGTCCAAACTAGACCATTCTTTTGTATCCCTCCATTCCCACTCCATTCATGTGGCTATCTAGATAAGTCTTAAACGTTCCCAGTGTGCCCGCCTCCACCACCTTGCCTGGCAGCGCATTCCAGGCTCCCACCACCCTCTGTGTAAAATATGTCCTTCTGATATCCGTGTTAAACCTCCCCCCCTCACCTTGAACCTATGACCCCTCGTGAACGTCACCACTGACCTGGGAAAAAGCTTCCCACCGTTCACCCTATCTATGCCTTTCATAATTTTATACACCTCTATTAGGTCTCCCCTCATCCTCCATCTTTCCAGTGAGAACAACCCCAGTTTACCCAATCTCTCCTCATAACTAAGCCCCTCCATACCAGGCAACATCCTGGTAAACCTCCTCTGCACTCTCTCTAAAGCCTCCACGTCCTTCTGGTAGTGTGGCGACCAGAAATGGACGCAGTATTCCAAATGCGGCCGAACCAATGTTCTATACATCTGCAATATCAGACCCCAACTTTTATACTCTATGTCCCGTCCTATAAAGGCAAGCATGCCATATGCCTTCTTCACCACCTTCTCCACCTGTGACGTCACCTTCAAGGATCTGTGGACTTGCACACCCAGGTCCCTCTGCGTATCTACACCCTTTAAGGTTCTGCCATTTATCGTATAGCTCCCCCCTACATTAGCTCTACCAAAATGCATCACTTCGCATTTACCTGGATTGAACTCCCATCTGCCATTTCTTTGCCCAAATTTCCAGCCTATCTATATCCATCTGTAGCCTCTGACAATGTTCCTCACTATCTGCAAGTCCAGCCAATTTCGTGTCGTCCGCAAACTTACTGATCACCCCAGTTACACCTTCTTCCAGATCGTTTATATAAATCACAAACAGCAGAGGTCCCAATACAGAGCCCTGCGGAACACCACCAGTCATGATGCCGGAAGAAGACCCTTCCACTACCACCCTCTGTCTTCTGTGACCAAGCCAGTTCTCCACCCATCTAGCCACCTCCCCCTTTATCCCATGAAATCCAACCTTTTGCACCAACCTACGATGAGGTACTTTGTCAAACGCTTTACTAAAGTCCATATAGACGACATCCACGGCCCTTCCCTCGTCAACCGTTCTAGTCACTTCTTCAAAAAACTCCACCAGGTTAGTGAGGCATGACCTCCCTCTCACAAAACCATGCTGACTATCGTTAATGAGTTTATTCCTTTCTAAATGTGGAGTGTGGGAGCACGGCCCCTTTAAGGGGCAATCCTTTATGGGCCACATAATTGGGCTGGACCCTATGGAACAGAAGTGCGGGAAGTCGGGCCAATCGGGAGCAAAAGTGCATGCCTTGGGGATGTGGAATGGGCATGAGGGGGATGCAGTTCAGTTGGAGCTAGGAAGGAAACGAGAGCAGACCTATATGATATTTCTGTCAGACTAGTAATTAGTTATCATAGTTTAATAAATCCTTTTTGTTGTTAAAGCCACATCGAGTCGCCTCCAGTTATTACATAAAGGACTTGCCAAACACGAACTTATTCTGACCCAGTATTTACTTGTAGGTCTGTTCATTATTTAAATGCGTCACAATGAATACAATTTAGGAATGTTGCTGAGATTTGAAAAGTAAAATGGCCAATGCTAAATGAATATTACTGCAGGCCAATTATTGAGAGTGTTGGAATAGAGCATGCCATTTCTTGGAGCTGCTACGAGCTTGGTGAGCCGCAATAAGGTCAGCAGTGCATTTTGCCAGACAGCATTGCCAAGTCTTCTCCCACTGTTGGTTCTGCATTGTGACACAGACTCTGGGGAGATAACACAGGGGCAGTTCCAAGGCTTTTGCTGCAGATGGGAATGCCAGATCACGGGCTTTATCAGTAAGACCGGTTTCACATTGCTATCGGTGCATTAAGCCTGACCATAAAACAAGATGGTCTCTGTTTGCTCTGTTTTTTAAAAAAAATTGTGCTCACCAAGGTGAAAGATGTCCATGCTGGGGAATGGAATTCATTTCATTTTAGATTCCTGATAGCAACATGAAGCATTTCCAGTCATGGTAGAGTATGGTTAGGTGCAAAGAAAATATCCTTCTGGCTGCTTACCTCAGACAAGAATGCACATCTGAAATGTTTCCACTGAGATTGCATGCTCTATTCCTTCCAACACTCCAAATAGTTGTCCTGCAGTAATATTCATTTAGCATTGGCCATTTTACTTTTCAAATCTCAGCGGCATTCCTAAATTGTATTAATTGTGATGCATTTAAATAATGGGGCAGCACAGTGGTGGGGCGACACAGTGGCAGGGTGGTTAGCACTGCTTTCTCACAGTGCCAGGAACCCGGGTTCAATTCCCGGCTTGGGTCACTGTCTGTGTGGAGTCTGCATTTTCTCCCCGTGTCTGCGTGGATTTCCTCCAGGTGCTCCGGTATCCTCCCACAGTCCGAAAGACGTGCTGGTGCATTGACCCGAACAGGTGCTGGAGTGTGGCGACGAGGGGAATTTCACAGTAACTTCATTGCAGTGTTAATGTAAGCTTTACTTGTAACTTATAAATAAACTTTAACTTTAACCGTAATGAACAGACCTATGAGTAAATATTTGGGTCAGAATACGTTTGTGTTTGGCAAGTCCTTAACTGGAGGCAACTTGATGTGGTACCTAAACAGGTTTTTTTTAACCGTGGGCCCATAAATACAATAAAGCAGATTCAGATTCCACAAACTCATTTCATATAAGTTCCTTACAGCTGACAAAAAGACAAAAAAGATTTCATTTCGATCAGCCTGGGTTGGATTTGCCCCCCAAGTCCAATAAGTGAAAGTTCAAAGAGTTCATTCACTGTGACATCAAGTCGCACTTGCACATTCTTTTTGTTGAACCCATTGAGCAGTGATGCTTGTACATCCTATTTGTCCTACAGCTGAGACAGCAGATGACTCAACTGCGCCATAACCTTTATTTATGGCACTTGGAGTCAGCTGCCTGGAGATGCATTAAAATAAAATTATTCGGCCAAAATGTTCCCTCCAATTTTTCATTCCACATTGTAATGCAAGGTGGCAAGTATTGTAGTGTGCGGAGATTAAATCCATGTTGCTTGCCATCTGGGGGGTGTGAACTGATGATTCAATGTTGTGCCAGGAATGTCTATTCTATCACTTGCTGTTGTAATTCTCTTCATGTTGCACTGAATCTGCGTCAGCAGGAGTATGTACAGAACCACAGGACAGATTTAAAAGAGAGGGCAATGTATAATTTTCTGAACTTTCTTCACATTTTACCAGCTCAAACTCTCCTTCTGGAAAGAAGCTTTGTAAATCAATTGTAGATTAGGGTTAGAAAAAAATAAACAGACATAAGAAATACCTACATTTATATACCACATCTCATAACCACAGACTGTCTCAAAGTGTTTTGTAGTCAATGAAGTACGTAATCATTGTTGTAATGTTGGAAATGTGACAGCCAATTTTCACACAGCAAGCTCCCACAAGCACCAATGCACTAAAGACCAGATAATCTGGACTTTGTGATGTTGATTGAGAGATAAATGCATTGGCCTGGGCACTGGGGATAACACCCCTGGGGTGGGATTCTTCGGCTTCACACACCCTGAAACTGGAAAATCCCACCTGAAATCAACGGACCTTTCCATGGTCCGCCCCTTGCCCTCTCTGATTCCCGTGATGGGCGGGGCGGTAAAATTCATCCCCGGTCTTCTTTTAAATAGTACCACGGGACCTGTTACATTTACTCGAGGAGGCAGACAGAGCCTCAGTTTAACATCTCATCTGAAAGGCGTCACACCTCAGTACTGAATTGGAGCGCCAAACTTGATTTCTGTGTTCAATTGATGGAGTGGGACTAGAACCTACCACCTTGAGACTGGGTGAGAGTGTGACAAACTCAGCTACAGTTGACAAGAGAACAAATACTCCGTGACACTGTCAAGTACTTTTTCCCTGGATCTTGCTTGTGTTTGAATCTCTTTAACTCTCAGGAGTTGCCTCTAGCAATAACTCGAAGTATAGGGCCTCGAGTGAGACCGGAAATTCCCACCCGAGGTCAACGGACATATCTGTTTTCCGCCCCTCGCCCGCTCCTATTCCGTGGCAGGTGAGGTGGTAGATTTCCGGTGTATATTATTACCCCCAGTCTATTGAGTTCCTGGAGCAGTCTGAGGACAACAATAGCCTTGACTACTGCGACATGCAACTTCAAGTTTAAAATGATTCTAAGATGCTTTACTGATCGACATTTGTTTTTCATTTCTTTTTTTGTGTGCCACAAAAAGAGAGATTTTACTGTAAAACATAGAATTAGTATTAGTCTATGATGCGCGATTAATTCACTCGGGAGGCTAGGTCGTACCCGGGAATAAAGGCTTTTATTCACAACAAGAATAGAGCATACTGCTTAACAATACTATCTCAGACTAAGGGCCACTAGGAAGTAGCAGTGACCTTTATACTCCGATAAGAAGGCGGAGCCAAACGGAGTGTACCACAGGACAATGCTAACAGGTGGAACACCCCAACCCTAACCCCAACAGTAACAAGAGTAACATATGTACAAGTACCCATAGTGATAACCATCTATGGTTCACCACATTCACCCCTCCTTTAAAAACAAAGGCCGGTGGGGTAAAAAGACAACACGAACTGTCCATATGTTCACAAGTTCAGTCGTATCGGAGGTCCGCACCGTCTCTGCGACCTCCGCAGCACTGGCTCCAGTGCCGGTTCTGGTGACCGTGGTGTCCCTCTCTCCGAGGTGGTGTCCAGTGACTCCTCCAGTTCCTCACGCACCTGTGGACCTCGAGGTGGCGACAATCTCCTGGACTCAGGCAAGCTGTACACGGGAGTAAGAGGATTAAGTGGAGGTCCCGATGCTGCCCGTGCCATGTCAGGAGGGGAGAGAATGGGCAAAGGAATCCTAACCAGGGGTGCGGGAGTGACGGGGGTTTCCAGGTCCCCTGCAGGCGCCAGATCTCTGATAGAGACCGTGTCCTCTCGCCCGTCAGGATATGCCACATAGGCATACTGAGGGTTGGCGTGGAGGAGATGGACCTGTTCAACCAAAGGGTCGGACTTGCGGGCCCTAACATGCCGCCACAGGAGGACAGGTCCTGAGTACGTCAACCAAGACGGCAGTGAGGTCCCAGAGGAAGACTTCCTGGGGAAGGTAAACATCCTCTCATGTGGGGCAGCGTTGGTTGCCGTACACAGGAGGGACCGGATTGAATGGTGCGCATCAGAAAGTACCTCTTGCCAACGGGAGACTGGAAGACCCCTAGACCTTAACGCCAGTAAGACAGCCTTCCAGACTGTAGCGTTTTCTCTCTCGACCTGCCCGTTACCCCTGGGGTTGTAACTCGTAGTCCTACTTGAGGCAATTCCTTTAGAGAGCAGGTATTGCCTCAAGTCGTCGCTCATAAACGACAAACCCCTATCACTCTGGATATAACTGGGGTAGCCGAACAGGGTAAAAAGACTCCGCAGGGCTTTGATGACCGTGGCAGAGGACATGTCTGAACAGGGGATGGCAAAAGGGAATCGGGAGAACTTGTCAACCACGTTGAGGAAATACACATTCCGATCTGTCGAAGGAAGGGGGCCCTTGAAGTCGACACTCAGTCGTTCAAAAGGGCGAGTGGCCTTAATGAGGTGTGCCCTGTCAGGCAGGTAGAAGTGCGGCTTGCACTCTGCACATACCTGGCAGCTTCGAGTTATCGACCTCACATCTTCAATGGAGTAGGGCAGATTCCGGGCCTTTACAAAATGGAAGAGCCGAGTGATCCCCGGATGGCAGAGATCATTGTGGAGGGCCTGTAGCCGGTCCTCCGGCACACTGGCATATGTTCCACGTGACAGGGCATCTGAGGGCTCATTGAGCTTCCCCGGACGGTACATGATATCATAGTTGTAGGTGGAGAGTTCGATTCTCCACCTCAAGATTTTATCATTCTTAATTTTTCCCTTTAACGTGTTGTTGAACATGAAGGCCACGGACTGCTGGTCCGTGAGCACGGTAAATCGTTTTCCAGCCAAATAATGGCGCCAATGCCGTACGGCCTCCACAATGGCCTGAGCCTCTTTTTCCGCAGAGGAGTGCCGAATTTCAGGGCCTTGGAGGGTGCGAGAGAAAAAGGCGACGGGCCTGCCCGCCTGGTTAAGTGTGGCGGCCAGGGCGAAATGAGATGCATCACTCTCTACCTGAAAGGGGATGGACTCGTCGACAGCGTGCATCGTGGCTTTCGCGATGTCGACTTTTATCCCTTCAAAGGCTAAGCGAGCCTCTGCTGTCAGGGGAAAAGAGGTAGACTTTATGAGCGGACGGGCTTTGTCCGCGTAATTGGGAACCCACTGTGCATAGTACGAGAAGAAGCCTAAGCATCTTCTCAGTGCTTTGATGCTAGTGGATAGGGGAAGTTCAAGGAGGGGACGCATACGGTCTGGATCGGGGCCGATGACCCCGTTTTCCACCACGTATCCAAGGATTGCGAGGCGGTGCTTGTTAAATACGCACTTCTCCCTGTTATAGGCCAGGTTCAGGAGAGACGCAGTGCGTAAAAACTTCTGGAGGTTGGCGTCGTGGTCCTGCTGGTCATGGCCGCAGATAGTGACGTTGTCCAGGTATGGGAAGGTAGCCCGTAGCCCGTTTTGGTCCACCATTCGGTCCATCTCACACTGGAAGACCGAGACCCCATTAATGATGCCGAAAGGGATTCTTAAGAAGTGGTAGAGACGGCCATCCGCCTCAAAGGCCGTGTATTTTCGGTCCTCTGGGCGAATGGGGAGCTGGTGGTAGGCTGACTTCAAGTCGATGGTGGAGAACACACGATACTGTGCAATCTGGTTGAACATGTCAGATATGCGTGGGAGAGGGTACGCGTCCAGCTGCGTGTACCCATTAATGGTCTGACTATAGTCTATGACCATCCGGGGCTTGTCTCCAGTCTTGACCACCACGACTTGTGCTCTCCATGGGCTAGTGCTAGGTTGAATGACCCCTTCCCTGAGGAGCCGCTGAACCTCAGATCGAATAAAGATCCGATCCTCAGCGCTGTAACGCCTGCTCTTAGTCACGATGGGCTTGCAGCCTGGCACGAGATTTTCAAATAAGGAAGGTGGGGTAATTTTTAGTGTCGAGAGACTGCATGTGGAGCGCGCTGGACAATTTGGAGGCTGCTGTTCTCCCACTGAAAGTGGAGGGAGTGGCCTATCGTACCGCAGGGTCACACTCTTCAGGTGGACCAGAAAGTCCAGCCCCAGGAGTACCGGAGCGCAAAGGTGCGGTAACACGAGGCGCCTGAAGTTCTCATAAACTGTGCCCCGCACCGTTAAGGTTACCACACAGCTCCCAAGAACAATAACAGATCGGGACCTCGACGCCATAGAGATTGTCTGCCTGACAGTTTGCACGTGGAGAGCGCACCGTTTCACTGTATCCGGATGGATGAAACTCTCCGTGCTCCTGCTGTCAAACAAGCAATGTGTCAGGCGCCCGTTTACCTCTATGTCCATCATGGACTTGTCGAGTCTGTGAGGCTTGGCCTGGTCCAGGATGATTGACGCCACTGTTGGATCCCGAGTGTAACTGCAGGCAACTGAGATAGTCAACGACGAAGACCCCTGCTGGTCTTCTGCGGCCGGTGTCGACCAAAATGGCTGCGCCCACGAATCGCACGTGGTCGATGGTGTTGAAAATGGCGGCACCCGCAGGTCGCACGTGGCTTGCGTCGTCGTCATCAGAAATGGCGGCGCCCGTGAATCGCACGTGGTTGATGACATCGACGAGGCCGGAGACGCGGAGATGGATCCTGGGGAGTCACATGCAGCACTGCTGGGCTTGGAAGGGGTCTTTGCTCGGCACACTTTTGCATAGTGCCCTTTCTTCCCACAGGCGGAGCAAAACACCGTCCTGGCCGGACATCTCTGACGAGGGTGCTTCGCCAATCCGCAGAAATAGCACCGCGGGCCTCCTGGAGCTGCCGCAGCCGTCAGGTCTGAAGTTGCGAGCATTATCGCGCAGTTCCGAGGAGCCGCCGGGTACAGTTGAGGCGGTGGCTGTACTTGCCACGATGTTCCCACATGGTCGGTGGGGTAAGTTTCAAGACTTCTGGAGGCCGTTTCCATCGCACCAGCCAATTCCAACGTCTTAGCCAGGTTCAAGTTACCCTGCTCTAGCAGCCGCAGGCGAATATAGGATGAGCCGATTCCCGCCACGAACGCATCTCGGATTAGATCGTTGGTGTACTGAGTAGCCGACACCTCCTTGCAATTGCAGGCTCTGGCTAGCTGTTGAAGTTCGCGCAGGTACTGTCCCGTCGTTTCGCCGGGCTGCCGCCGTCGAGTGGCTAATAGGTGACGAGCATGAATTTCATTCGGCGGTTTATGGTACAGCTTCTTGAGTAATTCGATGGCCTCTTTGTAATCTTGGGAATCACGGATTGTTGCATACACAGTGTCGCTTACCCTTGCGTGGAGGACCCGCAATCTGTCGGCGTCAGTCTGGACTGCTGTCGAGGCGTTGATGTAATCCTGGAAACACTTCAACCAATGGTCGAAAGTGTTCGGCGCTCCCGCGGCACGCGGATCCAAGGTTAGCCGATCGGGTTTCAGCACCTGCTCCATTTTTTTTTTCTCCTAACATAATTTCGGTATTTTGTTGCGAATAAAATTGATGCGCGATTAATTCACTCGGGAGGCTAGGTCGTACCCGGGAATAAAGGCTTTTATTCGCAACAAGAATAGAGCATACTGCTTAACAATACTATCCCAGACTAAGGGCCACTGGGAAGTAGCAGTGACCTTTATACTCCTATAAGAAGGCAGAGCCAAACGGAGTGTATCACAGAACAATGCTAACATGTGGAACACCCCAACTCTAACCCCAACAGTAACAAGAGTAACATATGTACATGTACCCATAGTGATAACCATCTATGGTTCACCACAGTCTATACATTGAAGGCATTGTAGGGAATTTCCACCAGCCGGGGGTTTGCGAACAGTTTGGGGGTAAAAACGATTGATTTTTAGAGTGAGAATGCTGCAATCAATCTGTTTCCAGGTGTTACAGAGGCATGGTTGACGTTGGTAAGAAATCTATTCATTGAAGTCGGAAATTTCACAATTGGACACAGGCGGGTTCCTGATTGGCTCAATTAATGTCCTTAGGAGATGTGAATAAGCTATTCTTAAATTGGTTTTAATTTGGCTCCCAATGTTAATTGAGCATTGCAGTTTCCGAGGACACAGGAAGCTGACTGGGAACAGGGGATTGAGACTGGATAGTAATTCAGGTGGATAATTAATCACAAGAAGTAGAAGCAGGAGTCGGCCACCAGGCTCTTCAAGCCTGCCCCACCATTCAATGCGATTATGGTTGATCTGCGTCGGCCTCAACTCCTTTCCTGTGCCATTTCCCCATAGCCCTCTATTCTTCGATCTTTCAAATATTTATCCACCTCCACTTTAAATACTTCCAAATACCCTGCCTCCACCACACTTTGGGAAAGAGAATTCCAGAGATTCACCACCCACTGTGAGTAGGAATTTCTACACACCTCAGTTTTAAATGACAGGCATTTTATCTTGGAGATATGTCCCCTTATTCGAGACTCTCCCACTGGTGAAAACATCTCACCATCTACCCCGTCAAGCCCCCTCAGGATCTTATATGTTTGAATAAGGTCACACCTCACTCTTCTAAACTCCAAGGAATACAGACCCAGGCTATTTAAAAAGAACAAAGAACAAAGAAAATTACAGCACAGGAACAGGCCCTTCGGCCCTCCAAACCTGCACCGACCATGCTGCCTGACTTAACTAAAACCCCCTACCCTTCCGGGGATCATATCTCTCTATTCCCATCTCATTCATGTACTTGTCAAGCCGCCCCTTAAAAGTCACTACCGTATCCGCTTCCACTACCTCCCCCGGCAACGAGTTCCAGGCACCCACCATTCTCTGTGTAAAAAATCTGCCTCGTACATCTCTTTTAAAACTTGCCCCTCGCACCTTAAACCTATGCCACCTAGTAATTGACTCTTCCACCCTGGGAAAAAGCTTCTGACTATCCACTCTGTCCATGCCTCTCATAATCTTGTAGACTTCTATCAGGTCTCCCCTCAACCTCCATCGCTCCAGTGAGAACAAACCAAGTTTCTCCAACCTCTCCTCATAGCTAATGGCCTCCATACCAGGCAACATCCTGGTAAATCTTTTCTGCACCCTCTCCAAAGCCTCCACATCCTTCTGGTAGTGTGGCGACCAGAATTGAACACTATTCCAAGTGCGGCCTAACTAAGGTTCTATAAAGCGTCAACATGACTTGCCAATTTTTAAACTCAATACCCCGGCCAATGAAGGCAAGCATGCCGTATGCCTTCTTGACTACCTTCTCCACCTGCATTGCCACTTTCAGTGACCTGTGTACCTGTACACCCAGATCCCGTTGCCTATCAATACTCATAAGAGTTCTGCCATTTACTGTATATTTCCTATCTGTATTAGACCTTCCAAAATGCATTACCTCACATTTGTCCGGATTAAACTCCATCTGCCATCTCTCCGCCCAAGTCTCCAACTGATCTATATCCTGCTGGACCCTCTGATGGTCCTCATCGCTATCCGCAAATCCACCAACCTTTGTGTCGTCCGCAAACATACTAACCAATCCAGTTACATTTTCCCCCAAATCATTTATATATATTACAAACAGCAAAGGTCCCAGCACTGATCCCTGAGGAACACCACTTGTCACAGCCCTCCATTCAGAAACGTACCCTTCCACTGCTACCCTCTGTCTTCTTTGACCGATTGGACTTTAACCTGGTGTTGTTAAACTTCTTACCTTCTTTGACCGAGCCAGTTTTGTATCCACCTTGCCAGCTCACCTCTGATCCCATGCGACTTCACCTTCTGCACCAGTCTGCCATTTAGTCTCTTTTAATAGGACAACCCTCTCATCCCAGGAATTAACCTGGTGAATCTCCTTTGGACTGCCTCCAAAATTGCTATATCCCTTTTTTAGGTAAGGGGACCAAGACCATACCAGCATTCCAGGTGAGGCCTCACCAACATCCTGTACAATTGCAATAAAACTCCCCAATTTTTCAACTCCAACCCCTTTGCCATGAAGGCCAAAATGCTTTCTTAACTACTTGTTGGACCTGCTTGGACCTGCTTGCTAGCTATTTGTGATTGATGCACTAGAACCCTTAAATTCCTCTGTACTTCACTCACCTGCAGTATCTCTCCATTTAGATAATAATCTGCCTTTTGACTCCCTCTACCGAAGTGCCTGACCTCACACCTCCCCATATCAAATTGCATTTGCCAGGTTTTCACCCAGTAACCCAATCTATCTATACCCGGTTGCAGAATCACAATATCCTCAGCATAACATACCCTTCCACCTATCTTTGCATCATCGGCAAATTTGGAAACCATACATTCTGTTCCCTCCTCCAGCTCATTAATTTAAATAGTGAACAATTGCCATGAACTGATCCCTGAGGTACTCTGCTAGAATCATAGAATTATAGAATCCTGTTGGGGAGGCGGTGGCCCAATGGTATTATCGCTACACTATTCATCCAGAAACTCAGGTAATGTTCTGGGGACCCGGGTTTGAATCCCGCCACGGCAGATGGTGGAATTTGAATTCAATTAAAAAAACTATCTGGAATTAAGAATTTACTGATGATCATGAAATCATTGTCGATTGTTGGAAAAACCCATCTGGTTCACTAATGTCCTTTAGGGAAGGAAATCTGCCATCTTTAGCTGGTCTGGCCTACATGTGACTCCAGAGCCACAGCAATGTGGTTGACTCTCAACCGCCCTCCAAGGGCAACTAGGGATGGGCAATAAATGCTGACTAGCCAGCGCTGCCCATGTCCCGTGAATGAATAAAAGTACAGTGCAGAAGGAAGCCATTCGGCCCATCGAGTCTGCACCGACCACAATCCCACCCAGGCTCTATTCCCATAACCCCACATATTTACCCTGCTAATCCCCCTGATACTAGGTCACTTTAGCATGGCCAATGTGGGAGGAAACCGGAACTAGATACATCTTTCCACTCTGAAAAGGACCCATGTATTCCACTCCATCTGACGAAGGGGCAGCGCTCCGAAAGCTAATGGCATTTGCTACCAAATAAACCTGTTGGACTTTAACCTGGTGTTGTTAAAACTCTTACTGTATTAAATTTGTTTAGCAAGCTCTAGATGTTACTGTCCAGCTCACTTGGCTTTCCAACTTCACCGATGGAGGTCACCTGCAGCGAGGATAACAGCTCGTGATCTGGGACCAGATGTGATGGCGTTGCTGGTGGGACCAGAGGCTATTGAAGCCCCCCAGGTGGCCGCAGTGCCCCATGGGCAGTGCCAGCCTAGTACTGCCAGCCTGGGGTCCTGGCACTGCCCATGGGGCACCAGACAGTGCCAAGAGGCCAGGGACTGAGGGAGTAGTGCCTCAAAGAGGGTTGGGAACAGATGGCGGTGGAGCCAGATGGGGGAGGGGGGAGGTTGGTAGGAGGGGAGGGAAGGAGGGAACTCTGCATGGGGGGGGATTGAGGTCTAGTGGTGGGCCCAGAGTTCGGGGGGTCGGGTGGTGATCAGAAGGCCGGCGATCGGGGGGGCCTGCTGGGGAGGAGTCTGTGTGGGGGTGTCTATGAGGGATGTCTGTGGGGAGATGTCTGTGGGGAGATGTCTGTGGGAAGGGTTTGTGTGGGGATTCTGCAGGGGGGCTGGGGATCAGGGGGTCTGTGGAGGGGTGGGGGATGATGTCCGTGAGGGGCCTGGTTGACAGATCTCCCATACACTGTGTTGACTTGTACACAATATATGGGTGATCAGGGCGCATGCCTTGCAGTCTGCAGCTTAGGCTCCGCCCTTGTTAGCTGTGAAATTTTTAACTGACCTGGTGACTTTAATCTCCATGCGCCCTGGTCAGCTGGCAGGCTTTCAAATGATTGCAGTCCTCCATTATGCAATAGAGATTTCCCTTTCTTTCTGTCAGAAGCTGCAGATGTGAGTCCTCTGACAGAAAGGAGATATCAATTTCACATGTTGGAGGGTTTCTGTTCTCCACAGCTGTGCACTCAGCCCCAGTGTATACACACAGCTTTGATTTGAAGTCTCTGAGTCCTTCCAAGCAAGCTGAAACCTTTGAAACCCTCTCTATTACATGCGGATGACATGAAGATGGCTGGACTTGCGGATAGCGATGAGCATTGTCAGACAATACAGCAGGATATAGATAGGCTGGAAAATTGGGCGGAGAAATGGCAGATGGAATTTAATCCAGATAAATGCGAAGTGATGCATTTTGGAAGAACTAATGTAGGGGGCAGTTATACAATAAATGGCAGAGCCATCAAGAGTATAGAAACACAGAGGGACCTAGGTGTGCAAGTCCACAAATCCTCGAAGGTGGCAGCACAGGTAGAGAAGGTGGTGAAGAAGGCATATGGTATGCTTGCCTTTATAGGACGGGGTATAGAGTATCAAAGCTGGAGTCTGATGTTGCGGCTGTATAGAACGCTGGTTAGGCCACATTTGGAGTACTGCATCCAGTTCTGATCGCCGCACTACCAGAAGGACGTGGAGGCTTTAGAGAGAATGCAGAGAAGGTTTACCAGGATGTTGCCTGGTATGGAGGGTCTTAGCTATGAGGAGAGATTGGGTAAACTGGGCTTGTTCTCCCTGGAAAGACGGAGAATGAGGGGAGACCTAATAGAGATGTACAAAATTATGAAGGGTATAGATAGGGTGAACAGTGGGAAGCTTTTTCTCAGGTCGGAGGTGACGATCACGAGGGGTCACGGGCTCAAGCTGAGAGGGGCGAGGTATAAGTCAGATATCAGAGGGACGTTTTTTACACAGAGAGTGGTGGGGGCCTGGAATGCGCTGCCAAGTAGGGTGGTGGAGGCAGACACGCTGGCATCGTTTAAGACTTACCTGGATAGTCACATGAGCAGTCTGGGAATGGAGGGATACAAACAAATGGTCTAGTTGGACCAATGAGCAGCACATGCTTGGAGGGCTGAAGGACCTGCTTCCTGTGCTGTACTGTTCTTTGTTCTTTGGGACACCTTTGATTTCTGCTCATTTCAAAGTACACTGCTTTGAAAGAGGCTTCCATTGACAGTTTAATGGATTTTGATTAAGCCTCCAGTCAGCTGTGTTTATTTACATTTCATTTCATGCTTGAATACATCTCAAGTACCTCCATTGTTCCTAACCACAATGTTTACATAGATTCCAAGCCTGATTGACAGCCCTGGTTTCTTCAAAGGGAAGAAGTGGTCTGCAAAAGAGGAAGTGAAACCACTTATTCTCTTTGAAAATGGTACCCCGATCTCGGAACAGCAGGGCTGGCTGGTGGGATTCTTGGGATGGGCTCATTTGCACCTTTCAAGTGAGTGAATCCCACCTGACAGAGGCTGCCAGTGCCAACGTGAAACACTCTGGTTTTCCTGCTGACATGGGCACTTAGCCCCGATTCGGGAGAATCACGCCCCATAGCGGATGTGTGATCTGATTTTACATTCCTGCCATTGCTCCATATCCCTTAATACTCTTGTTCAACAACAATCGTACCAATCTCAGATTTAAAATTAATGATTTTTGTAGCAGTAACTGTTGTTTGCGAAAGAAAGTTCCAAACTTCTACCTGGCTTTGCATGTAGCAGTGTTTCCTAACTCCACTCCAATGACCTGACTCTCATTTTAGGCTATGTCCCCTAATCCCAGGCGTCCCAATCAACAGAAACTCTATTGGTTCTCCTGAACAGTTTGAAAACTTTGATTAAATCACCTTGCAACCTTTTATTTCGAGCGATACAACCCCAATTTATTTAATATCTCTTTATAATTCAACCATTGATATCCTGGCCTTGTTCTGATACCATTAAACTGCACTTCCCCCAAGGTCAGCATATTCTTTTGAAGTGATGGTACCTAGAACTGAACACAATACTCCAACTGTGGACTATAATTGGGGTTTTGCAGCTATAGCATGACTTCTCCCCCACTTGTATTCTGGACCTCTAATTATAAAGGCCAGGATTCCATGTGCTTTTTTGATTATTTCTGAACCTGGCCATGTCCAAAGATATGCAGTTTAGGTGGAATGGCCATGCTAAATTATCCCTCAGTGTCCCAAGATGTGTAGGTTAGGGGAATTAGTGGGGTAAATATGTGGGGTTACGGGGATAGGGCCTGGGTAAGATGGTCTGTTGGAGAATTGGTGCAGACTCTATTGGGCAAGTGGCCTCCTTCTGCATTGTGAGGATTCGATGATTCTATGATTTTAATGATCTATGTACATGGAGCTCGAAGTGTCTTTGATCTGTCACTGGCCCAAGGTGTCCAACCTCATACTTGCTGGTATTAAAATCTATCTACCACATTTTTGCCCATTTGCTTAATATATTAATTTTTCTGTGTAATTGATGCTTCCAGCCACATTGCCAACAATATCACCTTATCTTTGCGTCATTGGCAAACTTGGATATGTGGCTCTCTAACCCTTCATTTTAGCTGTTATTAAATATAATGAACAGTTGAGACACCAATCGCAATGCCCGTGGATACCACTTGTCATAACCTGCCAATTGAAAGACCTTCCCACTCGCCCAACTCTCCTCCTGATTCTCAGCCCATTTCCTAACTGTCTCCAATGAGAAACATTATCAAATGCTTTCTGGAAGTTCATATAAATAATATTTCTTATCTACTCCAATTTTTTCCTTCTCTGTCACCAGGTCCAGTCGTGAATTCTCCCTTGCTAGTCTTTCTGCATGCTGAATTAGAAAGGAGTCCTGTACACATTTTAGGAACTGCATTTCCCTAAGGAGCTTGCATCACTTTTTTTCTCTTGCCTGAAACAATTCTTGTGTTGCAACTTTTCCGTACTAGTCCCTATTCTTTATCTATTTGTCTAAGGAAAGAGGTTTGTATTCAGGAGGGCCCAGCTCCAACAAGGGTTCAGATTTCTTGGTTAATAAATTAATCTTTTTATTTCTGAGAACTACAAAATAAAGCCAAGTAAAGCCTAATTCTCAGCCAGATTTATCAGGATAATCAATTTTGAGGAGGGTTGTGTCACACAAATATAGAGCATCCAACTCCTTCAAATGGCCTCGTATCCCACAAAAAAAGAAAGGCACAGGTCTATGCTAGTTTGGAAAGTGAAATTATTAAGTCTGGTTGCTGGGCTCAGAAGGAGACAGTTAAGCCAAGAATTTACCTTGTGATCAGTAACTGTTTTTGAAGCTGTTCTACCGTCCAAGAGTGTACTGGCATTCACTCCCCATGCCTTCACATTCAGAATGGCGAGCTGGGTGATGTATTGGAGCAATCATTCACCATTATAAATCATTGTCTTCGAGAAAGGAGGTGGAAAGTGAATAAAAGCAAAATACGGCAGATGCTGGAATCTGAAATTAAAATAAAAAATGCTGTAAAATCTCAGCAGGTCTGACAGCATTTGTGAAGAGAAAATAGAGTCAATATTTCGGAATGGTTACCTGTTTCTCTCTCCACAGATGCTGCCGGACTTACTGAGAATTTCCATCATTTTCTAGTTTTGGAAAAAGAACATGCTGGATTAACTAACCGGGAGACATCGGTAACGCCCGTGACAATTTCCTGGCTTACGCCAAGTTTTGCTTTATCTGCAGGAAATCAAGCTATATAACTTCAGAAACCTTTATTTCTATTTCCAGCACACAGTTTCCCGATTTCAATATTTTGCAAAATTTCCCCAACATTTGCCCGTTGCTGACTCTGATTTGAGTTTGAGTTTATTCACAGAATCATGGAATCCTATAGTGCAGAAGGAGGCCATTTGGCCCATCGAGTCTGCACCGACCACAATCCCACCCTGGCCCTATCCCCATAACCCCATGCATTTACCCTAACTAGTCCCCCTGACACTAAGGGGCAATTTACCATGATCAATCCACATAACCCGCACATCTTTGGACTGCGGGAGGAAACTGGAGCACCCAGAGGAAAGCCACGCAGATAGGGGGAAAATGTGCAGACTCCACACAGACAGTGACCCAAGCCGGGAATCGAACCCGGGTCCCTGGCGCTGTGTGAGGCAGTAGTGCTAACCATTGTGCCACCGTGCCACTCCCAAACATGTTCAGGAGAATGAAACTTCACAGTGAACATCTTGCAGCTCCGGAACTTGTGACAACCAGGGACCAGCTGCCTCACCAATTGGACATGTGAGACCCAGTGTAAGGATATGTGAAAGTAAGGAAATAAACTGGGTAAGATGTATTGGCTGGAATTCTCCGATCTTGCCCACAGCTGGGATTTTCTGGTCCCTTTGCTGTGAGTGGAGATTTGGTTGAGCGCCAAATTCTCTGTTCTCACTGGCAGCGGAGGCGGGGCAAATGAGATCGGAAAATCCTGGCCATGACATTAATGGTACTTAAGGTCAAAGGAAAATAATAATTGTGGGCATTGTCTAAAATTTAGGACAAAAATAGGATTCTGACATTCTTTGTTTGGTTATTAATTGATAATTTACACTTAACAACAACAGCTTAAACTTAATTTGATGAGAAGATGTCACAGGAACAGAGCTGCAATGACTAATGAAGACTATGCTATAGTGGGGCATTTTTTGGAGGGAGTTGGTTTGGCAAGACGCTTTGGAGATGGCATCCAGCCACTTGCTCAGCTCCCTACCCCTTTTTGACTCTCTTCATGTTTAATGATGCTTTGTTTAGGCCCTTCACTTAGTTTCTCTTCTGTCGAGAAAAAAATAGAAACAGGAAAAACAAAAAAAAACCTTTGAGCTATTTTTGCCATGTTGTTGTTACTGCTGCATTGCTTTGTGGTTTCTATTATTATGTCAGTATGGTTTACCAGAGAAAAGAAATGTGTTTTGGTGAAGGTACTACCCATTTAGCTAAATCATGAGTACAGCAATGACAGATATACATGTAGTCCCATATCTGCAGAATTTCCTTTACTCTTAAGTAATGGATAGTGATATGAATGAGGCACTGGGAGACGGTCACCACTACTGGAACCGTGCCCCAGTGTGAGTCAGAGTCTAGAGGAAAGTAGGTTAAAGGGAAAACACTTCAAACAAAGACTGAGGGGATGAAAGCTATATACTGCGGATGCTGAAATTCTGAAATAAAAACAGAAAATTCTAAACATTGTTCTGAAGAAGGGTCATATTCGACTTAAGACACTGGGCGGAATCTTGTGAAACTGCTGGGAGCGGGAAGTGAGGCAGGCAGGGACACTAGAGTGAGAGGCAAGTGTCAGCTTCCTGATGGCAAGATAAAGTTGGTTATTAAGTTGGTTGCAGATTGAGGATGGATTGTGTTTCGTGATGTCATGTGGTGGGAACCTATTGTTAATACATTTAAAAGTCAGGCACGCTCATTAAAACACAACCTCACCAGTTTAAGCTGTACCTTTGGAAGGAAGAATGTTGCAAATGAGAAACACGTATCTTCAGATTTATGACTGGTGAAAAGTGGCACGCAGCAGTGTGAGATAGTCTTCCTGATGGATTTGGATTGAGTCGGAGTTGCCTTTCTCCTATGGAGAGCTTTGGTGAACCAGGGGAGAAGAGGCATCGATGCATTGAAATTGGGTGTGGATGTGATAGGAGAACAAGGCATGGCTGAATGGAGGACTGCAGTGGGAATCCTAGGAAGGCTCATGGGGGACAGAGAGCAGAAGCTGGACTACAGAGGGAAGATCAATGTCTACAGATCATAGGTCAAGAAGGATTGTGGGGATATCAAGGATTATACAGTTGAGGTCAATGTGAGGTCCTGAGAGTCAAGGGTAACAGAAGGTCAAGGATGATAGAGGGAGCTCAAGGATAATGGATGACAGGTTGAGAGTGACGGACAGCTATTTCAATGTGCTGGGAGGCTGACTGATGCTGAGATGGAGAAGCTAAAGGGTGAATGATAGTTGGTCACCTGCGATGGGAGTGAGCCAATAAATAGTTACTGAAGGCAAGGCAAGGGTAATGGAGCGACATGCCAGACAGGCTGGTGACACCCAGGTTGCATGTGGGCTCCAGCCAGAAAAACACCCCTGAAAGATCTCTTGATCGCTTTATGAAATGTCACTGTGTAAGTGCCAGCAGATCCAAGGATTCCAAATTCCTCATGAACAGCCAGACTAACACTGCTGGATGACAAGAAGTGGATGTTGGTGCAGGTTCCATTCCAATATGGCGCCCAGAGGTAATAGTGAGGTCCTCCTGCATGATTGGCCTCTGCTGGTCCAGTTAGGGGATTCACGCAAACCAGCCTCCCATCCATTGAGTCTGTCTACACTTCCCACTGCCTCGGCAAAGCAGCCAGCATAATTAAGGACTCCACGCACCCCAGACATTCTCTCTTCTACCTTCTTCCATCAGAAAAAATATACAAAAAACAGGACACGTACCAACCAACTCAAGAACAGCTTCTTCCCTGCTGCCATCGGACTTTTGAATGGAGCTACCTCACATTAAGTTGATCTTTCTCTACACTCACTGTGACTGTAACACTACATTCTGCACTCTCTCCTTTCCTTTTCTATGAACAGTATGCTTTGTCTGTATAGCACTCAAGAAACAATACTTTTCACTGTATGCTAATACATGTGACAATAAATTAAATCAAATTTTCACAGTAACTTCATTGCAGTGTTAATGTTAGCCTACTTGTGACACTGATAAATAAACTTTAACCTCTAGGCCCAGAATTGCTCTGTTATCCTCCAAGACTACCTGAAGTATCCAGAATGGAAGCTCAGCTGCCTTCCACCTCCCAAGCTGTCAGCATTGAGGAGACATCTTGTAGGAGTACTCGGAGAGGGAAAGGAACATGTCATAGAATAGAAACCCTACAGTGCAGAAGGAGGCCATTCAGCCCATTGAGTCTGCACCGACCACAATCCCACCCAGGCCCTACCCCCACATATTTTACCCGCTAATCCCTCTAACCTACGCATCCCAGGACTCTAAGGGGCAATTTTTTTAACCTGGCCAATCAACCTAACCCGCACATCTTTGGACTGTGGGAGGAAACCGGAGCACCCGGAGGAAACCCACGCAGACACGAGGAGAATGTGCAAACTCCACACAGACAGTGACCCGAGCCGGGAATCGAACCCGGGACCCTGGAGCTGTGAAGCAGTGTAAGATAGACATGAAGAGCAGATTAGCAATTTCTTTTTGTCAATGCTGATTTCTTTGGTAAGTTTGCTTTAGGTGTTTGGTATTGATCTTTGCAGTGAAATCAGCATAAGTTAGGGGTGCTGGGAGGCACTCTGATAGTGGTTGTAAGAAGGATTGTTGCACTGTTGGTGAATGGGAATCAGGAGCGTTGACTTACTTGAAATGCTTGTCAATGAACTGGTCTCTGAGAGCTTGGGCAGATAGAGGCCTCTCTTTGTCGGTGCCTCTCCTTCTCCTCCGAATCCTCCTGAACTTCTTGTTGACCAGGTGGAAGTAAGGGCTACTCCCTCATGAGGACTAAGTTAGGGTACACGCAGTGGCTCAGGGGCTATAATTAAACACTCTTCCAAAATGGTCCAAGCAGTGGAAACGCTACTTGAGCATACCACTGGTTTATTCAACAATTTTTCTTGCGCCAGCATGTTTTGCAGCTGTGTTTGGGTTCCTGATTCGAGTCCCAAGCCACGCCAGAGGGGACAGCCCTTGTAGTTCAATAGCCAGCCTGTAATTTGGTAACCCTGTTAGAATAAAGGAAGCAGGATAAAAGAATCTGCTGCCAGGATAAAGGAAACATACCTGCCTGCTGTGCTGTCTGTGGTTGCAAGCTGGTTTTATGTTGAAAGACTGGAATGCCTTACAATAGATGAAGATGTCTGGATGATTGCAGAGAGCTAGCAGTTTCACTGTGAGTGAATCAATGGGATCATGCACATGGGAAAGGCTATTATATAGGCGACACCTAATTGTCCCTTGTCATGTGTTGCTCTGAAAAAAGGGAGAAAGGTGTATGTATTTTTCCTGGAATTATTTTTTTATCTGTTCATGGGAAGTGGGCATTATTGGCATTTGTTGCCCATCCCTAATTGCCCTTGAGAAGATGGTGGAGAGCTGCCTTCCTGAACTACCTTCTGTGTGGTGAAGGCACTTCCACACAACGTTGTTGGGAAGGGAGTTTCCAAATTCTAACCCAATGATAATGAAGGAGCAGTGATATATTTCAAATTTTGGATGGTGTGTGACTTGGAGGGGAATTTGCAGATGGTGATGTTCTCATGCAACTGCTGTCTTTATCTTTCTATCGAGAAGGTAGAGGTCATGGGTTTAGAATGTGCTGTCAAAGAAGCCTTGGTGATATGTTGCAGTGCACCATGTAGATGGTATACTGTGCAGCCGGTGCACATCACTGATGTCCCTCACCCAGGTGCATTCTGAGTCCTTGCTGCCCTCAGTTCTTCTTCCAAGTGGCGTTAAACATGGAGGAGCACTCCTTCATCAGTTGAGCAGGGCGGATTGGTGGTTGCGGGGGTGGGGAGGGTGGGTTGTTCAGTGGTAATCATCTGCAAGTTTCCATCCCATGAGTCTTCATGGGGCGTAGAGTAATGTTGAAGACTCACAATACCACACACTCTAGCCTGTATGCCACTGCGCTGCCATCTCCAGTGAGTCAGTCCTGCACATGGGACCTGACATTGATAGTGATGGTGATGGAGGAGTCTGGGAAATTGACTGTAAGAAATGTGTATGATTATGTCAGTTTGTTGCTTGACTAGTCCGTGGGACAGTTCTCCCAACTTTGGCACAGATCCCCGGATATTAGTAAGGAGGACTTTGCAGGCTTGACCAGGTCGACTGTGCCTTTGCCTGTCCAAGTCTGGTGTCAATATCGATGCTGGGTGACCTGTCCAGTTTTATTTTATTTTGCTGTTGCGGTTTGTTGCGACTGAGTGACTATCTTGGCCATTACAGAAATGTGTTCCGAACCTGCCATATTGTTGCAGGTCTGGAGTCACACATAGGCCAGACCAAGTAAGGATGGCAGGTTTCCTTCTTGGAAGGTCATTAGTGAATCAGATGGGATTTTAAGATAATCTGATAGTTTCATGGTTACCATTACTTTTACTAGCTTCTTAATCAACTAGCTGGGATTTGAAGTCAATCCCCAGATTATTAGTCCAGGCCTTTGGATTACTCCTATTTTGAAGAAGGCAAATCACCAATTACAATTAATCAAATAAACAGAGGGACAAATTAAAGGGGCAACTCCTTAAAGGGATACTGCCTGAAACAAAAAGTGAATCACAAATTGAGCCAAAACGTGATTAAAAGGGTCAATAAGGCAGCCTAGTCCCTGCAGTGCCCACTGGGTATGGAGGCCTCTGGATTACTAGTGCAGTAGCCACTTTGTTACTCAAGTTGAGGGAGCAGAGGTGCTCACTGAAGCCTGATCATCATATTGTACTGAATATCCTGTAATTCCATGAACTCTGTTGCATTTGATATGCAGGAAAATGCACCTGCACTGTGAAAATAATGGACAAGATTTACAAAATAGGATCTAGAGAAACCTATTTTCTTTCTTGAAGCCAAATAAAATTGAGAGGAGTGTTAATTATCCTCAATCTAATGTAGATTAAACTCTTATAATTTTATATCGCTTACACTTTGCACAAATTTAATCCCTCAGTAAACAAAATACTGGATATGAACTGAATAAAGAATCACTGATGTCAACAATGATTCATTAAGAAAGTCACATTGCAAAAGTTTGAATCAATAAGAATCTATACAGTCATAGAAAGGGGGGTTTATTTAAGATAGATTTGAGGAAGAATTTCTTCTCTCAAAGTGTGGCGAATCTTTGGAATTCTTTACGACAGGAAGCTGTGGAGGCTGAGGTTTTGAACATTTTCAAGGCTGAGATTGATATGGTGATAAGGCAGGAAAGTGGACTGAGTGAGTGTTAGACCAGCCATGATCCTATTAAATGGCAGAGTAGACTTGAAGGGCTGAATGGCCTCCTTCTGTTCCTATTTCTTATGGTCTTATGGAACCTGTAAGTATTGGTTCTTGGTGCACTAACCAGAGGGAACAACAATTTTTCTCTAATCAATCATCACTTTGAATACCTTCATTAGGTCATCTTTTAACACTGATGTTCTAAGGAAACCAGTCCTAACTGGGACTGAGGAGGGGCCAGGATATGTATATTCCCATCCTCAGTTCTCTGCTACTTTTTGAGCTTCCTTGGTTACTGTTTGGGTGATGAAGCAGTGATCCTGCCAGGCAACGCTAGAGTCTTCTTGCCATGTGGAATCCCATTGGTGCTGCACTCTTTTAAGACGATGAACCAGGTGGATCCAAGAAATGGAGTCAGGGTTCGGGTGTGAAAGGTGTGAGCAGTAGTTTTGCCCAACTCCACCACAGGAAGAATAATCATGGCCTTTGAAACCACTTTCATCACAGCGGGGATGGATAAGAGGAGACTTAATAATTTTAATTTCAAATTCTATCTGATAGGTTGAAGAGGGAAATAATATTTCATAGGATCCCGAACGTGCAGAAGAGATCATTCGGCCCATTAAGCCTGCAGTGACAATAATCCCACCCTATCCCCATGTATTTATCCTGCTAATCCCCCAGATACTAAGGTATAATTTAGCATGGCCAGTCAACCTAACCCACACATCATTGGACTGTGGGAGGAAACAGGAGCATCCAAAGGAAACCCATGCAGACACGGGGAGAATGTTCAAATTCCACACAATCACCCGAGGCCGGAATTGAACCCGGGAACCTGGCGCTGTGAGGTAGCAGTGCTAACCACTTGTCATCGTGCCGCCCTACCAAGTGATGGTTTCTCCAGCAATGAAAGGTTAGTCAGTTTGTGCTGTATAAGAGCCCTAACAATGAGCCAGAGTTAAGCACTGATCTTACACAAAGGAACCACAGTCTGGTCATTGGCTGAATAATGTTGAATCCATGCAAGATACAATAATTCACCCAAAATGTGTGAGTACATGTATTATTCAGCAGTGACCATTTATTATGTGAATTAATACCTTCGTATTTTACCTACACTTTTAATTTTAAAGCAACTGTAAGTATGTAATAACAATATGAGTACCAGTTATTACGGTATAATAAACTGCAGAATTGAAAGAGTTAAAGAAGCTACACTTGTACTGAGAGATGAGCCAGATGATTGCTTATCACATTCAAAGAGGTGACGTCTATATATCTTGTGCTGCAACACATACACTAACCAGCCATCTCATTCATGGCCATTAATAACTCATCCTCTCCTATCTTTCTACTTGCTCTGGGCTTGTTTTCAACATTCCAGAGCTCAGCCTGGCAAAGCAGAATGGATTTTTACACCTGCTGCAGCTCACGCAGTCTGAGGACTGGAACACATCACGAACAGTGGAAGGGAGGAGACAGAGCGGGGGAGGGATGCTATGTAAGGGTCAGGGTCTTGGTTCTGGAGATTTATTCGGCACGGTTATTTCCTGTGTTTATGTCTAATTGGCCATTTGTAAAGTCACACTATCTCAAACGTGCTTCCCACTGCTTTAAAAGGCCAAGACGCTTGTTGTCAGGTTCTGAATATGAAAAGCCAAAAAGGATTAGGGAGCATTGCTAAATTCCGGGTCTGTGACACACTCCACCAAGATAGCGGCATAACAGATATTGTACTATGGTACTGGGGCATTTACGCCCACCTCACTGTTAATTAGGTGGATATCTAGTAATTATCCAGCTAGGTTGATTATGAAATTGTGTTCAGAAACTATTGCCCTGGGGGAGGGTTTAAACTAATTTGGCAGTGGGAATGGCACGAAGATGAGGCAATAGAGAGGAGGTACAAGGGGCACAGAGGACTAACTGGGAGGGACAAACAGAACAGAGGGTAAACATGGGTTGACCAAGATGTGTTTTCCATTGGATAAGTCTGGTAAGCTGTATACTCACGGCACCATGAGCAATTATGGTACAGTAGCAAGGATGGAGCCCTAGGTCCAAGAAAGGGAAAATGGACACGGAATATTCCTGGCTACAAGGTATTCGGGAAAGATGAGGAAGAAATACAAGGAAGAGAGGATCACATTCTTCTTTGAAGAATCACATTTTACAGCAATGGTGTACTTGAGGGAAGACAGAATGTATTTGATCAGAAATAAGGAGCAAAAGAGGAGCTGAAATCAAAACAGAAAATATTGAGAGGCTCAGACAGAATCCGTGGAGAGAGAAGCAGAGCGAACAGGTAACATTGAACAACATTGGCAGACCCAGAGAGGACGGAATTGCTGCTTGGAGATTAAGCGGCTGGCCAAACACAATTACCTGGTAGCTGGCCAATTAACAAGTTGGGGGCGTGGGTCTTAGCAAATTGAATGTTGAAGGTGATCAGGAAAGTGGTGATCTTGCCATCAGGTGATGGGACACTGATGCTAGTGCCATTCTTAAATGGCAGTCAGAGCTGGCTGCAGTACCTCTGAGCTTCCTGAGTCACTAAACTAGCTGCTACAAGGACACACCATTCTGTAAAGTGCAAAAGCCACCAGCTCCCAGAACCAGAGACACCGACCCCTAGCACAGGCACCACTGGCGCCCAGAACAAGACCCACCGACTCCCAGAACAAGATCGGCCGTCACCCAGAAAAGATCCATCAACTCCCAGAACAAGAGCTACCCAACCTCCTGAACAGGATCCACTGACTCCCAGAACAAGATCCACCGACTCCCAGAACAAGATCCACCGACTCCCAGAACAAGATCCACCGACTCCCAGAACAAGATCCACCGACTCCCAGAACAAGATCCACTGACTCCCCGAACAAGATCCACCGACTCCCAGAATCAGACCCACTGACTCCCAGAACAAGATCCATCGACCCACAGAACAAGATCCACCGACTCCCAGAACAAGATCCACCGACTCCCCGAACAAGATCCACCGACTCCCAGAATCAGACCCACTGACTCCCAGAACAAGATCCACCGACTCCCAGAACAAGATCCACTGACTCCCAGAACAAGATCCATCGACCCACAGAACAAGACCCACCGACTCCCAGAACAAGATCCACCGACTCCCAGAACAAGATCCACCGACTCCCCGAACAAGATCCACCGACTCCCAGAACAAGATCCACCGACTCCCCGAACAAGATCCACCGACTCCCCGAACAAGATCCATCGACTCCCAGAACCAGACCCACTGAGTCCCAGAACAAGATCCACCGACTCCCAGAACAAAATCCACTGACTCCCAGAACAAGATCCACCGACTCCCAGAACAAGATCCACCGACTCCCCGAACAAGATCCACCGACTCCCCGAACAAGATCCACCGACTCCCCAAATAAGATTGACCGACTCCCAGAACAAGATCCACCAACTCCCAAAATAAGAGCCACCGACTCCCTGAGCAAGGGCCACCAACCCCCAGAACAAGATCCACCCACTCCCAGAACAAGATCCACCCACTCCCAGAACAAGATCCACCCACTCCCAGAACAAGATCCATCAACGCCCTGAACAAGATCCACTGACTCCCAGAACAAGATCCACTGACTCCCAGAACAAGATCCACCGACTCCCAGAACAAGAGCTACCAGCTCCCAGTGCACGACGCGCCAACTCTTAGAGCAGCAGACATCATTCTCAGAACAAGAGCTATCAACTCCTGTTCGCCAATGCTGTGTCAATTGAGCAGAGCAGGAGGTTGTAAATAGAGGAATGTCACTGGGCAGGCAAAGACTGACCGCACAGTTCAGTGTTGACACTTTACAGTTTTCATCCCAGCTGCTTGAGAATGACAGGAGATGTTATTCCCTACAGATGGCAAGACCCTCCTGCCTAATCAAGGAAGTCTTGACGGAGAGAGCAGTGGAGTTAGCAGCTGTGGGGTCCAGCAGTGCATCTGGGTCTGATGTGGAAAGCTGGTTAGTGATCTCTTCCACACCACCAAGATAAATGTAACTGAAAGCTGAGAGTACTGTGACTTCCTGTGGGCAACACATGAAGGGTCCCAACATGGAGAGGGATGGGCCAGATGGGTGGTGGAATAATGTATGTCCTATTGTGACGTACAGCAGCTGCTGTCTCATGAGGAATGGCTGCATATAGGTGACTGGCATTTGCCTCTCAGTGCCTGTCTGCTCCAAGTCCAATGGAAGTAGACGAGTGGATGGTGGATCCAGGAACTCCATCCTGTTTCAGGGGGATGCCAGCTGATTAGGGAGTCAGTTGATCATTATGAGGAGACTCACTTTCCCCTTCTGCCCGCAGGAGAATAGGGCCCACAACATCAGGGAAAGAGTGAAGATGGATGGAGGTGAGCCAGACATGTGCACCCTGACACCTGCTGAGGAGATCCACCTGGCCAGAAAGCAGGGAAATTGGGTTACAGCGGATGGCAAAAGTGGAGTGTAGAGTGGAGAGAGTGAGGAGAACTCAAGCTTGGTGTCCACCACTGGGCAGAAAGGAAGCACGCGTCAGGCTTGGAAGTGAAGAGGAACGGGATGGTCTTTGTCCGAATCGTTTGTGTTCTCCAATGCAGGCTTCCATGCACTGGAAGGATGGTTTGCTTCCTCCACCCTCCACCTCTGAGGAGGAAAGGGTCAAAATCTCACAGAATGCAGCATCACATCATTCCCCGTACCCTCCACCAGCGTGGATCACCACCAAGTTCAGGGTCACACACTGGTGAGCACCTCACAGAGCAGTAGATGGAAACTGTGACAGCCAAGGGGCCTGTAGGGAGCCAGGCCCATGTCGAGCCTCTGGCTGAAGGCAGGCCTCTGGTGTCAGTCACACAAGACCTAACGGAGTCGCAGTGACAAACAGAGGACACCTGACTGAGCTGGCTGGGATTATGGATGGTTGATGAAGGAGTCTATCCAGGCCAGGAAAGCTGCCATTTCTCAGTTTTTGACTGCAGAGCTTCTTCCACCGAAAGGTTGCTGACTCATGTAGAGTCAGATTCAGCAGACCACATGATAGCTGGCAGATCTGACCAGGCAAGAGGGGTTTACGGTGCCTGGACTCCTACGATAGACAGAAAGGGGCCATTTTAGACTGAGAAGGAGGAGCAGTGGGTGCCTGCTGCATCTGGGGGCTTCTTTCAAGGTGCCCCGAGGATAGAAATAAGAGTTCTAAAGAGAGGGTATAAGAATAAGTTCGTGGCTAACATGGAAAGCTACATTTTTAAATGAAGCTCACTGCAAGCTGGAGGAACAACACATTTGGGGGAATTTTCCCACCCCGCCTGCCACGGGAATCGTAGCGGGCAGGGAGCGGACAATGCAAAGGTCAGTTGCCCTTGTGCAGGATTTTCCGGTTTTGGGACCAGCGTGGCCGGAAAATCCAGCCCAATCTTTCCACTCCGCACTCTACAGCCTTCTGGACTTGACATGGAGTTCAACAATTTTAGGTCATAACTCTCTGCTTCCATTTTGTTTTGTATGGTTTATTTTTTGCCGATTTGTTATTTTCATTTCTTTATTTCTTTGTACATGGATGGCTGCTTTCCAGCCATTTACATCTCATCTAGGCACACCTTTTGTCCCTTTACTTTACCCATTACCACTCTCTTTGGCCTTGGTCACAATTCATCTGTACATTATTAAGACAGGTTGTATCTGAATTGATAAGCAACAGAAATGGAGGCTTTGAAAAGTCCAGGAACAAAGCACCCCTTGGCACCCCAGCTCAAAACTTGTTCCGAAGAAATTAGTTTCATTAAAGCTGAACAGTTTGACTGGCTTTGAAATTTTGGTGACATTCTGTGGCATCAAAATGGAGGACAGAAACACTTCTATTGATAAACTGTGAGCACTAATCAGATGTGTCAAACAATAGATATAGGAGCATCCATTATGCTTTAATTAATATTAAAAGAAACCTTTTCTCGATGTTGCTCTGCTTGTTCTCCATGCCAGTCAACTTTGCAGTCTCTCTAAATGAAATTTCCAATTTAGAAGAGTGTTGTAGCATGGGTCCAAGTGCACCATCAACTGGGTTAGCTACATTGACGTTCCTTTCATGTCGTTTTCCAAATTCAGATCTGTAATCAAGGAGATGGGATTTACATCTCATCAGTTTGCATTAGGCTTGAATCCAGCTCACTGAGGTGGATGGACTCTGATAAACTACTGTGCCACCCAGTCCTTTGACTTGTGTTGGCTTATATTTAAACAAGGATTATTACAGTTTTGGGAAATGACAGAGCCACATAGAGCTCGCTATCATTTACTCACAATAATATCATGGGTAAGTGACACATTTGTCCATTTCACAGTGCCAAGAGGGTTTCAGGACAGGAAAGCTGTGGCAAAAAGCTCTTCCACCAACTGCACAGAGGCAATCATTTCCCCTTAATTAAGGTTGAGAATGATATTTTTGTAAAGCTCTTCTCCCAGTATGGCCTCATTGAAAACTTATTCCAAATTTCCTATCCCTCACTCTGAAATAGACAGAATGCTTTAATTAATAAATATATAATGAATAAATAAGCACCATGATGCGCGACAATCAAGCACGAGGTACAAGGCTTCAGCGATTGAAGGCTTTTATTGACAAACAATGGAACTATCTAAACACGAGTACACCATTCCAGACTGGAGGGGTCCCGCCTGAGCAGAGGGTCTTATACCTCTCCCAGGAGGCGGGGCCCGACCGGGATGTGCCATAACAGCATCCACCACAGGTATATTAATCCCACAGTGTAAACACCCTAGCCCAACAACAACATTATAACAACCCCACAGTGTCAACACCCTAACCCAACAGTAACATTGGAATAACCCCACAGTGGTAACCAACGATGGTTCACCACACACCATTAAATGGCTTTCTTTGTAATGGTTTATTGTCATCTTAATGAGGATTTTTTGGGGGGAGGTCACCCTCAAGAACTTTGCTGCCACCCTGACATCCTTCCCAATGCAGCAGGAAGCACGTGTGAACTTTCTCAAGGAGGATTTTACTTTTATTCCAGTGCAGTACTGAGGGAGCTTGGGAGGGGTCATCTTTTGGTTGAGACATTAAACCGAGGCCCAATCTGCCCTCTCGGGTGAATGTAAATGATCCCATGGCAGGGGGAAGAACAGGAGAGTTATTCTTCATGTCCTTGTCAATCTACAACCCTCAATCAACATCGCAGACAACAGATTCTCTGGTCATGATTGGTTTGGATCCTTGTCCTTGTGTTGTCTTACATAGAAACTAGAAGCAGGAGTAGGCCATTCGGCCCTTCAAGCCTGTTCCACCATTCATTATTATCATGACTGATCATCAAAATCAATATCCTGATCCCCCATTCCCCCCCATATCCCTTGATCCCTTTCACCCTCAGAGCTATATCTAATTTCTTCTTGAAATCACAGAACGCTTTGGGTTCAACGACATTCTGTGGCAGTGAATTCCACACATTCACCACTCTCTGGGTGAAGAAATTTCTCCCCACCTCAGTTCTAAAAGGTTTACCCCTTATCCTCAAACTATGACCCCGAGTTCTGGACTCCCTCACCATTGGGAACATTCTTTCTGAACCTACCCTGTCTAACCCTGTTAGAATTTTATCTATGAGATCCCCTCTCACTCTTCTAAACTCCACTGAATATAATCCTAACTGACTTCTCCTCACATGACAGACCTGCCACCCCAAGAATCAGACTGGCAAACCTTCGCTGTAGTCCCTCTTTCGCAAGGACATAGGCCTACCGACTCGATGAGGTTTCACTTACTCTATGAGTGACTTGGAGTATTTTAGTTTTTCTTGAAAATGTTTATTTGGGACTAGTTGCATTCAAGACCTCATGGTGCATTAGAGTTTAGACACAGAGGGCCCGATTTTACCATCAAGTTGCATGCATTTAAATGGACTTAATGGGCTGCACATCAACCTTACTGGCACTTCCCCCTTTACCACCGCGTTCGCCCATCCAGAATTGGCGCGAAACAGACATGCTCCACATAAGTCTGATTCGGTAGCTTCAGGTAGGTGCTGAGCGTCCGACGGCTCTCTGCTTGAGACCGGCAGGAGGTGGGGTGTCCGTTGCCATCTACCTGAGATCAGTGAGGAGGAAGGGGGGGTCCGCTGCCACTCTGGCTGTGATCAGTGAGGGGGAAGGGGAGTTCGCTGCCACTCAGCCTGTGATCAGTGAGGGGCAAGGGGGGATCCGCTGCCACTCTGCCTGTGATCAGTGAGGGGGAAGGGGGGGCCTGCTGTCACTCTGCCTGTGATCAGTGAGGAGGAGGGGGTGGCCTGCTGACACTCTCTTTGGGTTCAGTGAGGGGGTAGGGTGGTCCGCTGCCACTCTGCCTGAGATGGGTGGGGGGGAAGGGGGAGGTGGGGCCCATGATCGGTCTGGGTGGTGGAGGAGGTGGGGGGGATAAGGGGGTCAGTAATGTTGTGGGGGTGGGACAATGTCTGTGGGGGCTAGGGGAAGGCATTATCTGGCCCGGGAGGGGACGGATGTGGCAGGGGAGCAGCGTTCTATCATTTTTTTCTGTGCATACACAGTTGGAGGCGCCGATCGGATCTGCAGGATTTTGGGCGTGTTAAGCCCCGCCCACAGGCTTGTGCAGCACGATTCAGAATCGTTGATATTTTTTCAGGCAGAGTGCGTATGGGGGCGCCTGAGAACGGGTCTAAAAGTCAGATCTAAAACAATCCTAGTTTCAAGTCTGCCCAACACTTGGAATCAAAATGGTAAAATAGGGCCCAGAGATCGGAATTCTCTGACTTCACCTGCAGCTGGGATTATCCAGTCTACTGCAGTGAATGGAGTTTTGGCTGAGTGCCAAACTCTCCGCTCTCACTGGCAGCGGCAGTGCGGCATGCAAGGCCGGAGAATTCTGGTCAGAGTGTCTGTGCCTTGCTCTCTTAAAGTCACTTGGCCATCTAACCCTGATGTAATGGTTACATCAACATACATACTATTGTCTTGTTAACATAACCATTAACCCTTTACTCTATACCTCTCCACTAAGTATAATCTCAAAGCTACTCGATCAATTTTGTTAAACTATTGACATTACATCCCCACTGTCTGTTAACCTCATGTAATGTTTCCAATCAACTCCTACCTCACCGCCCTCCAAGTCACTTTCACTTTCAATCCCCCTCAGTGTTCTCCACCTCTCTTGGAAAACATATAGGACATCTATATTCTCTCACCTCCTTCTTGGAAGGCAAACACATCAATGGGTAGGATAGCAGTTCCTCATGACAGCTGGCTCCTGGGCTGCAATTTTTTAAATGATCTGAATGAAATAGCAGTGACAACCAATCGAGGAAAAGCTGATTCAAGAGAGAGCACTCCAGAACTCAAAACTGGTCACATGGGTGGCACGGTGGCACAGTGGTGAGTGCTGCTGCCTCACAGCGCCAATGACACGAGTTCGATTCCCGGCTTGGGTCACTGTCTGTGCGGAGTCTGCATGTTCTCCTCGTGTCTGCATGGGTTTTCTCCAGGTACTCCGGTTTCCTCCGTCCAAAAGACGTGTTGGTTAGGTGCATTGGCCACGCTAAATTCTCCCTCAGTGTACCCGAACAGGTGCCGGAGTGTGGTGACGAGGGGATTTTCATAGTAACTTCATTGCAGTGTTAATATAAGCCTACTTGTGTCACTTATACTTTAACTCTTTGGAAAAGAAGACAAAAAAAACTGAGTTTCTGTCTCTTATCTTCTGTGTTGCACACTGAGTCATTACTGAATCTGGTCGATGAAAAGAAGAATGAAGAAGATCCTGAACACATTACAGGATGTGAAGAAGGGAAGACCTCCCTAACATGCTTGGGGGGTGATTTCACTTTCAGTAGGTAGTGGTATCATTCTCACGCTTGTTTTAGTGTCAGGCTGATCCATTACAGACAATCAGACCCCAGGATCAGCAGGCGAAGGTAGGATTTCATCATTTGTCATGACGGCCTCACTGGTAGGACCGGATTGCATCAATGGAATAAACCTCAAGATCAATTGGAAGTTCCTGTGCAGCATTCTGATCTGCAAACTCACTTAAAAGAGTCTCCAAAGTATTAGGAAAGACATTTATGTCAGTAATTCTTTAGATAGTTGCTCTGTAGTTTTGTCTGAATCTGGGCAATTTCCTTATATGTGGCAGAGCATTTATACACTTCTGGAATGCCATATGTTCGCTTACATTCACCACTCGTCCAGTGGCGTGGTGCTTCTGGACATCACCAGAGCATCACTCTGGCACTTTTGATTTTCAGCAGAATTGTAAACTAAATGTGTCCCACCAAACATGGGCATTCAGGTGACTAGCATTTGAAAAATGTTGTAAAGCTGTTCAGATCCAATCACAGGCTGGTTCCTCACTGCATTTGCTGCTGATAGGCTGGTTTGTGAGCCTGTGATTGGACAAGCGGCAAAGAGTGGGAAGGTAAGTATGGTAGGTAAGTTTCCTGGAGGACGAGGCAGCTGGAGTGACAGTGTGGGGTCCAGGCAAGGCAGCTGGAGTGACAGTGTGGCAAAGTGGCAATGCCCAAGGGGCATCTTGGCACTGCTCACCAGGCATCACTCAGTGCCAAGGGGATGGGGCAATCAGTGGGGGTGGGAGCTCCTGCTGCCACTCTTCACAGGAATTGGTGGGTGGCAGAGGGAGGGTGGGCAGCGATTGGGGCTTGGCTGGACACATCCGAGAGCCCGGCAATTGGGGGTGTGGGTTTGGGGGGGCGTCACACAGCCAGCAATGCAGGGTTGCTGCGCTGGCCAGCAATTGGGAGGCAGGCAGTGCAGGGCTATTGCACATGTGACAATCCCGGCGCTGACAGATTGGTGCATGCGCAGTGGCCCGCTCAGCGCTATGCTGCCAGCCTCTCCAGAAGCAGCGGGCCCCATCCCCTGATTCTCATCAGGATTTACCCTAGGGCACTCTGCATTCCTCAGAGTGCGGGAGATTCATTTTGAAAATCCCACCATAAAAAAACAGCGGGGTTACTCCAGCTTTTACGTGAATTTGTCACAGAATTTTTCTGGGAGAATTCCCGGGCAGAGATCTCACCGGTGAGAATCACGTTTCTCGACTCTTGTGAGATTTTGCACCCACATTACCATTTGCACTCGTGGTGGATCTGACTGCCTTTCTGTCAGTTCTCTGCCCCAACTGAGCTCGGTCCGCTGCTCAACCTTTTCTCTGTAGCCCAGTAACTTCAGATCATTATCTGGTCTTGTTTGAAAGCCACCATTCAATCTGTCTCTACCACACGCTGAGGCTGTGCATTCCAGATCCAAACCATTTGTTGTGTAAAGAGTTTATTTCCCTCAAGTCGCTTCTGGTTCTTTAGTTAAACTCCTTCGGGTCTTCAATTTCTCCCCATTTACTCTATTCAGGACCCCTCATGATTTTGAAAAAGTCTAACAAATCTCCTCTTTTTGAACAGCCCCAGCTTGTCAATCTATTCATGTCAGTGCAGTCTTTCCACCCCAGAACCACTCTTGAAAATCTTTTCTGCACTCTTTCTAAAACCTTCACATCTTTCCTGCTGAGGCTGAACCAGTGTGTTCTGAAAGTTTATAACTTTACTCTGTATAAACTGCAGGATTCAGTATAATTTATGATCTGTTTTCTCAACCTGTTATGTCACCTTCAATGACTTATACATCAATATACCCAGGTCCCTTTGCTCCTGCACTTCATTTAGAAATGTGCCCTTTACTTTTCATCACCGTTCCTCATTTTTCTATCACTTCTCTAGATTAAATTTCATCTACCATGTGTCTTCCTAATTCCACCAACCTATCTTTACCCTTACTACTCACCTCACAGTTCACAATACTTCCAAGTCTTGTGTCATCTTCAAATCTGAAATTATACCCTATACACCCAGGGCATAAAGCAAGAAAAGCAGTGATACCTCCATATACCATCTCCCAGTCAGAAGTAAGCAAGGATTGCAAGGATTGAATGAAATAATTAAACTGTTGCATAATGAAATTCAACTATGCTAAAGACTAATGTTTCGAAATTCCACATTGTTCAAAATAAATTCCGACTGGCACTAATATTTTTCACTTAAAAAGCATAGTTTTACTGATGTTTGAGGGCTAAAATAATTAATACATCGGAAAACAAAATGATAGTAGATTTAGAAATGATATGGGAAACACATTTCCTTAGAGCTCCTCCGCCTCTCAATTTCTCACATCACTGATCTCTCTGACCTTTTGTAGAAGACAGTAAGAAGTCTCACAACACCAGGGTAAAGTCCAACAGGTTTATTTGGTAGCAAATACCATAAGCTTTCGGAGCACTGCTCCTTCGTCAGATGGAGTGGAAATGTGCTCTCAAACAGTGCAAACAGACACAAAATCAAGTTGCAGAATACTGATTAGAATGCAAATCCCTACAGCCAGCCAGGTCTTAAAGGTACAGACAATGTGGGTGGAGGGAACATGAAACACAGGTTAAAGAGATGTGTATTGTCTCCAGACAGAACAGCTAGTGAGATTCTGCAAGCCCAGGAGGCAAGCTGTGGGGGTTACTGATAATGTGACATAAATCCAACATCCCGGTTTCGGCCGTCCTCATGTATGCGGATTTTGGCTATCAGTTTCTGCTCAGCGACTCTGCGCTGTCGTGTGTCGTGAAGGCCACCTTGGAGAACGCTTACCTGAAGATCCAAGGCTGAATACCCGTGACTGCTGAAGTGCTCCCCCACAGGAAGAGAACAGTCTTGCCTGGTGATTGTCGAGCGGTGTTCATTCATCCGTTGTCGTAGCGTCTGCATGGTTTCCCCAATGTACCATGCCTCGGGACATCCTTTCCTGCAGCGTATCAGGTAGACAATGTTGGCCGAGTTGCAAGAGTAGGTACCGTGTACCTGGTAGATGGTGTTCTCACGTGAGATGATGGCAAACGTGGTACCTACCAGGTACACGGTACATACTCTTGCAACTCGGCCAACATTGTCTACCTGATACGCTGCAGGAAAGGATGTCCCGAGGCATGGTACATTGAGGAAACCATGCAGACGCTACGACAACGGATGAATGAACACCGCTCGACAATCACCAGGCAAGACTGTTCTCTTCCTGTGGGGGAGCACTTCAGCAGTCACGGGCATTCAGCCTTGGATCTTCAGGTAAGCGTTCTCCAAGGCGGCCTTCACGACACACGACAGCGCAGAGTCGCTGAGCAGAAACTGATAGCCAAGTTCCACACACATGAGGACGGCCTAAACCGGGATGTTGGATTTATGTCACATTATCAGTAACCCCCACAGCTTGCCTCCTGGGCTTGCAGAATCTCACTAGCTGTTCTGTCTGGAGACAATACACATCTCTTTAACCTGTGTTTCATGTTCCCTCCACCCACATTGTCTGTACCTTTAAGATCTGGCAGGCTGTAGGGATTTGCATTCTAATCAGTATTCTGCAACTTGATTTTGTGTCTGTTCGCACTGTTTGAGAGCACATTTCCACTCCATCTGACCATAAGACCATAAGACCTAGGAGCGGAAGTAAGGCCATTCGGCCCATCGAGTCCACTCCACCATTCAATCATGGTTGATTTCAACTCCATTTACCCGCTCTCTCCCCATAGCCCTTAATTCCTCGAGAAATCAAGAATTTATCAATTTCTGTCTTGAAGACGCTCAACGTCTCGGCCTCCACAGCCCTCTGTGGCAATGAATTCCACAGACCCACCACTCTCTGGCTGAAGAAATTTCTCCTCATCTCTGTTCTAAAGTGACTCCCTTTTATTCTAAGGCTGTGCCCCCGCGTCCTAGTCTCCCCTGCTAATGGAAACAACTTCCCTACGTCCATCCTATCTAAGCCGTTCATTATCTTGTAAGTCTCTATCAGATCTCCCCTCAACCTCCTAAACTCCAATGAATATAATCCCACGATCCTCAGACGTTCATCGTATGTCAGGTCTACCATTCCTGGGATCATCCGTGTGAATCTCCGCTGGACCCGCTCCAGTGCCAGTATGTCCTTCCTGAGGTGTGGGGCCCAAAATTGCTCACAGTACTCCAAATGGGGCCTAACCAGTGCTTTATAAAGCCTCAGAAGTACATCCCTGCTTTTGTATTCCAAGCCTCTTGAGATAAATGACAACATTACATTTGCTTTCTTAATTACGGACTCAACCTGCAAGTTTACCTTTAGAGAATCCTGGACTAGGACTCCCAAGTCCCTTTGCACTTTAGCATTATGAATTTTGTCACCGTTTAGAAAATAGTCCATGCCTCTATTCTTTTTTCCAAAGTGCACGACCTCGCACTTGCCCACGTTGAATTTCATCAGCCACTTCTTGGACCACTCTCCTAAACTGTCTAAATCTTTCTGCAGCCTCCCCACCTCCTCAATACTACCTGCCCCTCCACCTATCTTTGTATCATCGGCAAACTTGGCCAGAATGCCCCCAGTCCCGTCATCTAGATCGTTAATATATAAAGAGAACAGCTGACGAAGGAGCAGTGCTCCAAAAGCTTATGGTATTTGCTACCAAATACACCTGTTGGACTTGGTGTTGTGAGACTTCTTACTGTGTTCACCCCAGTCCAACGTCGGCATCTCCACATCATGACTACTTTTGTAGAAGACCAGGGGGACAATTCTCCCATCCCGCTGTGTTGATTTTTTAGTGCAGTGGGTTGGAGGATTTAAGCAGAGCTAGATTAGTGCGATCCACGGTGGGCGTCCGGCCCCGAGTGCTTCTCCCAGCACTGGATTTCTGGCACTGTCAGCTCTGCACCAGAAATAGGCACAGAGCTGCATTACATATGCAGGATATCACTTTAATGTATTTTGAACGTGATTAGCGGGCCTGGGACTGAAGTCTCCAGGCCCGCAAGCCTTTCCTCCCCCCTGCCAGGAGTGGTTCACTCCAGCAGGGTTTACAGTAGCTCCCCACTTGCGGGGAGCTGTGACCCAACCCCGCTGGAGTGAAGAGGGGACTATTGGACCCCCCAGAGAGTCGGGCACTGGGGGATGGTGCCCCTGGGCATTGGCACCTTGGCAGTTACAACCTGGCCCCCTGGCACCGCTCAAGGGGCAAAGTGCCAATTTCCAGGGGCCAGCTTGGCACTGCCCATTGTGCATGGGGCAGTGGCAAGGGGGCAGGGCCTAATGGGGGGATGACCAGAGGGGGGTTCTGTTGCCTCTCTGCAGTTGGGATCGGTGGGGGAGGGAGGAAGGCTAGCGATTGGCTTGGGTCAGGTGGGGGGGAGGGGTAGGAGGAATTGGGGCGGGTGGGGGTTAAGGCTGCACCAGGGCATGCTTGGGGGGGCCAGCATTGCGGGGGTCATGAGGCTGGTCAGCAATTGGGAGGTAGGCAGACAGGGGCCACTGATCTCAGGGTTGACAGATCGTCGCATGCGCAGTGGCCCGCTCAGCACTATGCTGCCGGCCTCTCCAGCAGGAATAGGCCCCACGCACTGAATTTTTACATGACTTATACTGGTGTATTCAGCAGTGCACAGAGTGTGAGAGATTCTTCTCTGAACTCCCACTGAAAAAAAACAGGGTGATTTACTTCAGTTTTCATCCGAATTCGACATTTAGAAATTTTTTGGGAGAATCTTGGCCTGGCCCTGCTGTGTAGAGAAATTGATCAAACATTTCTGGGGATCCAAAGTACATTGTGCAGTTTGAATGCAGCTTTACTTATCCCTTTGGGTTTTCTTATATCACCTGAACTGGCTATCACTCATTGTGATGTTGCTATGTCATTAATATGCAGCCTCCAAAATGTCATGGGTAGTTCCTGCAGAAACATATAAGATTCTGACGAAACCTGGCAGGATAGACTCTGAGAGGTTGTTTCCCTTGCCTGGGAGCACAGTCTCAGGGGGACTGAGGTGAGGGGAAATTTTGTCACTCAAACATTGAGAATCTTGAGAATTCTCTCCCCAGAGGGTTGTGGAGGCTCCCATTGTTGTATATGTTAAAGGCTGGGAAAAACAGTTTTTTTGGTATCTTGTGGATGAGAAGGTATCAGAGTTCATGGAACAGCAGAGTTGAGGCTGAGGATCAATCATGATCACGTTGAATATTGGAGCAGGTTCAAGGGGCTGCATGGTCTACTTCTGCTTCTATTTCTTATGAATGTATGTTGGAACTCCCATTGTGCAAAGGCTTACAGAGTGACTGTACAGCCCAGTGGCTCTCTCAGGTGTTCCCATGATGTTTCTCCCTTTTCTCTATCCATTATTCTATGGAATCATAGAATCCCTACAATGCAGAAGGAGGCCATTCGGCCCATCGAGTCGCCATCGACTCGCTGACAGAGTATCATACCCACGCCCTCTCCCCCGTCCTATCCCAGTAACCCCATACATTTCCCATGGCTAATCCATCTAACTTACACATATGAGGACACTAAGAGACAATTGTTTTTTATGTGGCCAATCCACCTAACCTGCACATTTTTGGACTGTGGGAGGAAACTGGAGCATCCAGAAGAAACCCATGCAGACACAGGGAGAAACTTCACACAGTCACCCAAGGCCACAATTGAACCTCAGTCCCTGACAGTGTGAGGCAGCAGTGCTAACCACTGTGCTGTATAGTTCCTCACCATATCTCTCCTGATAGGCCATAATGCAATTCATCCCATCATCGAATAGCAAAAACAATCTATGGTGACGTGATTATAAAATGCCTTTTCCAATCCCACATAGTCAAGGACATTTTCTTTGTGATTTTAGTTTAAGTTGAGACAAAGCGATTGTTGTCATTTGAGGTGCTTCTAAAATCACCAGCGTTAATTTGCACGGGATTGTTCAGGAGCAGTGCGTGTGAGAAGGATATTGTGGAGTGAGGCGGACTGGGATGGGGGAGGTGACGCAGCAAAAGCAGCAGTGGCTTCAGACATGGCAGCAGCAGGGTGAATGAGATGTGAATGTGAATGAGATGGAATCCATGGGAAGGTATGTATCACCCAATATAACCAGTTGCTTTTCCAGTGACAGAGGCTTCTCAAATCGACAAATAAAAAAAACCATTCGGTGGCAGAAGGTGATCATAATTCTGACTCAGACCCATTGAAAAGATTGCAGCAATCTGATAGAAGTTGCAGCAGGAAGTGCTGTCTCTAGACACAGGGCCTCACTCACTCTGTGGCTGTCTGTTCTCTGTGTGTTTGTTTGTCTGACAGTCTAATGACAGCTCATTGGCGCCAGTTTCCTTCAAATGTAGCTTGAATCAGCTGTAGGATCCTCTGACTCTCATCGAAGAACATCAATCACAAGGGAGAGCAAACACTGACAGAAAGAGAAATGAAGGTAGTGCGGACGTGCAACCATTCCTTCCAGTTGTGGTTCTGATCATTCCCCTCTGAGGTTACTGGATATTTAAACATACGGATAACAACCCTTACTGATAGAGCAGGAACAGGTGATATTATTGATAGCCACATGGCCTGAGCGCAGGGAGTATTAAGAAGCTCATCGTTAAAAATTAGCCTTATCAAGGTGGTGATTCGCACCCTGTCTAAACTGCAGCACGGAATCTGGATTTGTTGTAGAGCGGCAGTGGACTTGTTATTAAAGAAAAAAAATCCAGAATAATCAGGACAAATGTTATTTATTCCGGTGTTAAACTCACTTACGTGGCTCATTACAGCTGGAATCACTTTCAAAATCCTCCAACGTTGGGAGATTGTTTATGTGATAGACGTGGAACGAATGAGGTTCTGTACACGTGAGAGATGAGAGGAGAGTTTCCAAGTGCAACTTCAAGGCCTACTGCCCAGGATTTTCCGACCCACGTTAGCAACATTCGAGGCATCATCTTGTGTACAAGGTGTTGGAAAATACACCCTGCAGTCTTTGAGATTAATATTTTGCCAAGTCCAAAACAGATGTTGGGCAGAGTACTTGGCTACACTCTATCCCTTAGTAGATTACTTCACAGAGCTTTCGCAGGAGTGACATGCAAGTGTGACAAAACTCAGGAATTTTAATCACAGCATCTGTTGCCATAGGATATCCGGATTAGGAGGAGCTTCATTTTCTCTGAGCTGCAAAGAAATGCCAAAATGACACAAGAAGTGAAAAAAAAGACCATAATTTTCCATAAATCTTTGGAAACTGGTACCATGCCAGAGGTCTGGAGGCCGGATGTATACTGCACCCCATTCCCGACAGGGGAAGGTATAAATCAGCAAATTATAGATGACTCAGTTTTACTGTTTTTTTTGTAGAATCGTAGAATCTCTACACTACAGAAAGAGGCCGTTTGGCCCATTGAGTTTGCACTGACAACAATTCCTCTCAGACTCTATCCCCGTAACCCCATGTATTTACCCTGCTAATCCCCCTGACACTAAGGGGCAACTTAGCATGGCCAATCCACCTAGCCCGCACATCTTTGGAGTGTGGGAGGAAACTGGAACACCCAGAAGAAACCCATGCAGACACGGGGAGAATATGCAAACTCCACAGCGACAGTCACTCGAGACTGGAATTGAACCTGGGTCCCTGGTGTTGTGAGACAGCAGTGCTAACCACTGGGCCACCATGTTGCCCAAATATGTGTGCACATGCGTGTGTCATATATTTCCTATGCGTGTTGTTTCATCATTTGCTATTCTTGCAGAGCCAGAGAATTAAATTCCCATTATAAAATGGGGAGCGGAGGTCCTACAGAGGACAGCCCTTGGCTACTGGGTCTGTGGACCCAAATCTCTATGGTCTTTCTCTGGAAAACAGAATGCATGATGAGAATCATGCAGAATAAAAACTCTACAACACATCTTGGAGGAACTGAAACTGATAACAGGAGTCATACCATCTTAGTGCCAATATTTGTGAATGATTTGACTCAATGAAGCAGTGCCTAGAAAGGTTGACGGTAACCTGAACCTTAGCCAATGACAGTCAGGTCTCCAGACAAGTCATTCCATGTAAAAGGGATGCTTTGCCCACTGGACTTCAGGCTTCATGGCACTGCTTGCAGTGACTAAGAGAAAATGTCTTTTGAGTGCTTTGGGAAAAACATCTCCTCGGTGTCTTAGCAAAGGGTGCAAAAAATATTGACAAGGATGTTACCGGGACTGGAAGGTTTGAATTAATAGAAGAGGCTGGGACTTTTTCCCTGAAGCATAGGAGGATGAGGAGTGACTTTATAGAGGTTTATAAAATTATGAGGGGCATTGATAAGGTGAAGAGCCAAGGTCTTTTCCCCATGGTAGGGGAGTCCAAAACTAGAGGGCATAGGTTTAAGGTGAGAAGGGAAAGGTTTAAAAGGGACCTGAGGGGCAACCTTTTCACACAGAGGGTGGTGCATATATAAAATGAGTTGCCAGAGGAGGTGGTAGAGGTGGGTACAGTTACAACATACATAAAATACATTAGGACAGGTACATGGACGGGAAAGGTTTAGAGTGATATGGGCCAAACACAGGCAAATTGGACTAGCTAAGTTTAGGAAACCTGGTTGGCATGGATGAGTTGGGCCAAAGGGCCTGTTTTCGTGCTCCATATCTCTATGAATTTAGTACTAAACATTGTGCCACAGGCCAGCAAGGCCATAAAAAAGCATATCAAGCACTTTACTTCTGGAGGGATAGAATGGAAACATGAGGTGGTAGATGGATGGAGTGGAGCAGAACATAACTAGAGGCTACCAATATAACTGGGTCGCCAAGAAACCCCGATAGGGTATTTAGAGAAACGTCTTTACATGAAAAGTGGTGAGAATATGGAACTTGCTACCACAGGGAGCAGTTGAAGTGAATGGTGTAGATACATGTAAGGGGAAGCTGGAGAAGCTTATAAGGGAGAATGGAATAGAGGGTTACAATGATAGACTGAGATGAGAAAAGGTGGAAGGAGTTTGGAGTGGAGCATAAACAGCAGTATAGACTGGTTGGACTGAATGGCTTGTTTCGGTGCCATATATCCTATATATGCCTTCCCTCTGACCAGGACCCAGCACAGTTAGCATGGCTAGCATACATCTTCATGATGCTATCCTCTTTCCTAATGCCAACTCATGTGGTTTTTCCAAACAGCCCTCATGATGCCTGCTCTCATCGGCCACAGAATCCAGAAGTAGGCTTCCCATAGTGTGGCGTTACAGCCTCCCAGAACTAAGAAGCCCTGAAACGAGACTCAACTCTACCTCATGAGGCTCGGTATACCAGAATACAGTCAAAAAACTCGGGAGTCCTTGATCTCAAGTATGACCTTGATGCCATAGAGAAGGAGTAGGCAATAAGAAGCACAGTATAAATATTGATGAGAAAAGTAAAACCATTTCACTTTTTGTGTTGACAGGATGTTTGGAGGTCACCTCACAATCCTGTTATGATTGCCATGGAGACCAATAAACCAAATTTATGACCCCCAATAAGAAGGCCGATGGACAAGATTTCAGTTGTAATAACTGTTGCTTCAACAATCAAACCAAAATCAACATAAATTAAACATAAATTAACAGGAAAACTTCAGTGAATATGAACTATAAATTAAACTTTAAAGAGCACAAACAACAAAGATAGATCCCACAGATTCATGAGGTAGTTCACACAGCATACTTGTCACTAATTCCAAACACAAAGTCCTTCAAAATTCTGAATTTCCTCAGGCCAAATACCAGCCTCTTTTCTTCATGCAAGATTTAGTCACCAATTCACCCCGGACAGCAGCTTTCCTCCATCCGAGCTCCACTGGTACTGTTTTCACCAAAAGGCACAATTTTGCACATCCTTCTTGGCCTTGCTCTTGGATTTAGCTGTCTTACTGCACCACACACAACTCCCCACAGTCTGCCTGCACTGAATTGCCTTGCTAAAATCACCTCATGGCTCTGTCCTTTTGTCTGGTTTCAACCAGCTTCCACTCCCAAAGAAACCTGAGGTAACAGCCCATTTACCAAAAACCTGGAGCCACATTCCCGCTACCGAGGTGGGTCGCTCAAGTTGGGAAATGACCCGACTTAGCAGACCACCTTGATTAAAAGTGCCCCACTACATGCAGTTTCCTCTCCTGGTGGACATGATTGAATTGGGTCTGTTGAACCCAGAAGTAGATTGGAAGCAGAGGGTGGTTACAAGAAGGGTGGATCACATCTCAGGCCTATTAAAAAGGACCTCCCTGGATGCAGTTCCTTGAGTGAGGGAGAAAGTTTGCTGACTGTTGCAGGATGGTGGGAGGAGATATCTGTCAGCAGTCATATGTGAGTAGGAACTGTAATTGTTAGTCACCGCTCAGTTACAATGGAAGAGATGGTCCATCGTGGACTTTTGATAGGAAACTATAGATTTAAATACTGCCTATTGACCAAATTTAATGAAGGGCCACACAGCAGTAACTTAATGCTGGCAAAACTTCACAAACATCCAGCTATGTAAACTGCATTACTTGGGGAGTAGAGGGGGTTTTAAACTAAATGGTGGGGCTAAGGAATCTAATCTAGAAAGATGTGATATATTGGGAGAGTAGAGATGAGGGAAGGGAGGAAAAAGCACTGTTGAAATGAGGGTCAGAGATTGGCTGGAAGGGACAAAGAAAAAATATCTGAGAATGGACAAAGAATCAAGACCAGATGTTACAAAGGTAGCAAAAAGACTAAAATAAAGGCTCTGTATCTAATATGCATAGCATTCATAATAAAGTAAATGAACTGATGGCACATGGATGGGAACTGGCTCAGGAAAACAGAGATTGAGTCCTGAATAATGAAGGGTAAATTACATTCAAAAAGAATAGCAAGCTAGGTAAAGGTGGAGAGGTAGCTCTGTTAATCAAGGATGGTATTGTGGAATAGTTAGAGATGACCTTGGTTCAGAAGGTCAGGATGTGGAATTGGTTTGGCTGGAGATGAGGAATAGTAGGGGAAAGAAGTCACAAGTGGGAATGATCTACTATCAGTAACCACAATGTAGGACAAAGTATGCAAGAAGAAATATTGGATGGTTATGAAAAAGGAACGGCTATAATTATGGTTGACTTTAATTTACATATTAACTGCAAAAATCAGATTGGCAGTGGTAGCCTGGATGAATGCTTTTGAGATAGTTTCTTAGAACAGCACATTCTGGAACCAAGCAGAGAGCAGATTATAATAAGCAAAATATTGCGGATGCTAGAATCTTAAACAAGAACAGAGGACACTGGGAAAATTCAGCAGGTTTGCCAGCATCTATCAGGAGAGAAACACAGTTATATTTTGAATCTGGACTTTTCGTCAGAACTGAAAGGAGGGAGAATGTTAGAGCTATAGAAACTACAACAAAAATTAGCAACTTTAACAACAAATGACAGATGGTGAGGCGTGAGAGGGGGAGGGGGTCTTTTGCATTGAGGCAGTAGATGCATGGAATATTTTTTAAAAATGAGAAGGGGGAGATTTAAAATGGAAGAGAAAGGTTAAAGTCTAAAGTTGCCAAACTGAATGTTGAGTCCTGAGGGCTGTGACGTGCCCAGTTGGGAGATGAGAAGCTGCTTCTCCAGCTTGTGCCAGGTTTCACAAGAGCAGCCAGGTTTCACAAGAGCACTGCAGCAGGACAAAGATGGACATGTGGGCTCAAGAGCAAGGTGCTGAGTTAAAATGGCATACAACTGGAAAAAAGTTAAAGTTTTAAAGTTTATTTATTAGTCGCAAATAGGCGCACATTCACACTGCAATGAAGTTACTGTGAAAATTCCCTAGTCGCCACACTCCGGCACCTATCCATGTACACTGAGGGAGAATTTAGCACAGCCAATTCACCTAACCAGCACATCTTTGGACTGTGGGAGGAAACTGGAGCACCCGGAAAAAACCCAGAAAGTGCAAATTCCACACAGACAGTGACCCAAGCAAGGAATCGAACACGGGTCCCTGGCGCTGTGAGGCAGCAGTGCTAACCACATCACCGTGCCACCCCAGAAGGTTTGGGTCATGTTTGCAAACTGAGCGAAGGTGTTCCACAAAGCGGCCACCCTGTCTGCATTTAGTCTCCTCTATGTAGGGGAGACCGCATTGGGAGTAGCGAATACAATAAACCAAATTGAAGAAAGTGCACGTGAAACGCTGCTTAACCTGAAAGGAGTACTTGGGGCCTTGAATGTTGAGGTGGTAAGGGGGCAGGTGTTGCACATTCTGCGCTTGCACGGAAAGGTGCCGTGAGGGTGATGAGGAAGTGGATGAGAGTGACAGGTATCCAGTCATGAATGGTGATGGACAATTAAACAACTAACTCGAGGAGGAGGCTGTACAATTATCCCCATCTACAATGATAAGAGTCCAGTACATCAGTACAAGAGAGGAGGCTGAAGCATTGGCAACTATATTCAACCAGAAGTGCCGAGCTGATGATCCATCTCGGCCTTCTCCTGAAGAGCGCAGCATCAAAGAAGCCGGTCTTCAGCCAGTTCAATTCACTTCACATGATATCAAGACAGTGTTAAATAATACCGTAAAGGCTATGGGCCTTGACAGTCCCAAAAGTACTGAAGACTTGTGCCCCAGAACTGGCTGTGACCCTAGCCAAACTGTTCTAGTCGTTACAACACTGCCATCTACGCAGCAATATCCTTCCTCGGATATGGAGACTAAAACTGCACACAATATTCCAAGTGTGGTCTCATCAAAGCCCTGCATAATTGCAGCAAGACATCCCTGCTCCTTTACTTGAATCCTCTCGCCAAGAAGGCCAACATACCATTAGCCTTCTTCACCACCTGCAGCACCTGCATGCTTACTTTCAGTGACTGGTGTTCAAAGACACTGAGGTCTCATTGCACATCCTCCTCTCTCAATCTATAGCCATTTAGATAATGATCTGCCTTCCTGTTTTGCTATCAAAGTGGATAACCTCACATTTATCCACATCCTACTGCCCCTGCCATGCATTTGCCCACTCACTTAACTTGTCCAAATCATACTGAAGCATCTCTGCGCATTTCTACAACCTCCTCACAGCTCACCCTCCCTCCCAGCTTTGAATCATCTGAAAATTTGGAGATATTACACTCAGTTACCTCATCAAAATCATTATTATACATTGTGAATGGCTAGGGACTTATCACTGACCCTAACCCTGAACCCTGTGGTACCCACTAGTCACTGACTGCCACTTGGAAAAAGACCCATTTATTCCTACTCTTTTCCTATTTCCAACCAGTTTTCAATCCATCTCAACATATTACCTCCAGCCCCATGTGCTTCAATTTTACATACTACTCTCTTATGTGGGACCTTGTCAAAATTCTTCTGAAAGTCCAAATAAACTACATCTACTGGCTACCTGTCATCAACTCTGCTAGTTACATCCTCAAAGATTTCCAGAATTTGTCAAGCATCGTTTTCCTTTCGTGTTTCCATGCTGATTCTGTTCGAACATGCCCTTGTTTTCCAAGTGCTCTGCTATTAAATCTTTTGTAAAGGACTCTAGTATTTTCCCTACTATTGACGTCAGGCCAACTGGTCTGTAATTCCCTTTTTTCTCTCTATCTCCCTTTTTAAATACTATGGTTACATGAACTACCCTCCAATTGAAGGAATTGTTCCAGAGTCTATAGAACGTTTGAAGAACTGGGAGATGATGGCCTCGTGGTATTATTGCTAGACTATTAATCCAGAAACTCAGCTAATATTCTGGGGACCTGGGTTCGAATCCTGCCATGGTAGATGGTGGAATTTGAATTCAATAAAAAAAAGTATCTGAAATTAAGGATCTATTGTCAAATGTCGGAAAAACCCATCTTATTCCCCCTTAGCCTGACCTGACTATTGTCTAAAACCCAACTCTCCTATCTGAGCCCCTCAACTTGACCATCCCCCAACACCTGGCTCACCCTCGACCCAATCTGACGAGTCCTCAACAGCTGACTCACTCCAACTGTCCCCTGACTGTCCCAGCTCCCTCAACCCAACCTGACCCGATTTCGCCACTCTACCCTGCTGCCATCCTACCCTTTTACACACTTACTATACCCACTCTAACCCTTACTATTGACCTCCCACACCCTACACTCTCACCACCTACCTGACCCACACCCTACGCCCTCACCCACTTACCTCACCCACCCCACACCCTTACCCACTTGCCTCACTCACCCTACACCCTTACCCACTTACCTCACCCACTCTACTCCCCACCCCCTGACCTCCGCCACCCTACAATACTCATTCACGAATACATTGAAAAACTGTTTAATTTTCCCAAAGTTTCTCAGTACGTTCATGAACACTTACCAGAATATGGCAGCTGGAGCTGTAAAAAGAGGGTGTGGCTTTTGTACAGGTCTCCAAGGTTTCCTGTGCTGACTGAATTCTACGGGATCATCTTGGCCAGAAAAATTGGAGGAAGGTAAATGGGTACTTGTTTGTCTGATTAGGGTTGGAAATTGGAGTTTGGATCCTGATCGGAAGATTTGGGCCATTATGATCGATTAAACCTTCTGATTGGGCTGATTCATGGAAGATTGTACTTTTGTGATTAGGCAAATTATTTTGAGTGGAAACCGGAACCATATGTTCACTGGAGACATCAAGCGTAATTTGAAGTGTAAATTGCATCTGGAGCTCAAAACAGAAACTCTACCCTAATGTGTTTTGGAAACAGCCACCACCAGAGCAACTTCTGGTTACCACCAACAGGAATGGTGCCATAGTCAACCTATGATCATTATGGAACATTGGCTGGCATTGCAGTGACAGCTCTGGGCTCCTTTCTGTTGCATAGACTTTTCATTTAAGTTGCAAAATACATTCATAATTTTGAATATTGTGCATACACACTGGAATTGTTTCATCTGATTTTATTTTGCAAAAGGAGTCAGCTATAATAGTCAAGCCTCATCTCAGCCTCACTGCTATTTTATTGCAGAGGGAGGTCTGAGCCAAGCAGTCGTCTGACAACATTGGCTGGTATTGGATAAGGCGGCATGGTTGTTGGGGGGGGGGGGGGGGGTGGGGGCGGTCCTCCTGTGCTTGTCCCTTGTGCCCATCATTGTTGCCCCTTCCCCCCAAGTTCATACCACTCCCACTTTAATTATCCATCCCCCCGCCCCACTGAGCTCAGTGAAATGTCTGCGCGTTAGCCACAGTCGGTGGGAATTCATTCTCTGCTGACCCTTCCACACCATCTGACAGATCCTGCCATTAGAATACCTTGTATAGTTTTGGTTGCCACTGAAGAAAATAAAGATATCGCCGTTATTGAAAGGCTGCAGAAAAAAAAGCAACCAGAGAGATTGAAAAAGCAGTCTCGCTGGTGCCAGTGACTGTTAGCAAGGAGAAACTTATTCACATTCCCTTGAAGCCATCCTTGATCTGATGTCTTCAGGTACTACAGTTAAACTGAAAATGAAAGATGGTAGCCAAGCAATGTGGTTGAAGACAAGGTCTGTACCCATGCTATTAGGCTGAAGGTGGAAGCTGATTGGGAATGACTAATGAAGACAGTAGTCTTGGAACCTGTCTGCATTAGTGAATGGGCCTCACCAATAGTTCCAGTCATCAGGGTGGCACGGTGGCACAGTGATTAGCACCTCTGCCTCATAGCGCCAGGGACCGTGGCTCAATTCCCAGCTTGGGTCACTGTCTATGTAGAGTTTGCACATTCTCCCTGTGTCTGCGTGGGTTTCCTCCCACAGTCCAAGGATGTGCGGGTTAGGTGGATTGGCCATGCTAAATTGCCCCTTATTGTCAAGGGGACGAGCTAGGGTAAATACATGGGGTTATGGGGATAGGTCCTGGGTGGGACTGTGGTCAGTGCAGACTCGATGGGCCGAATGGAATTCTTCCACACTGTAAGGATTCTATGATTCTTCTATCAAGAAAGATGGATGAGGTACTTGATTCTCCAGAGGGAATATATAAATTGTGTTCACTGCCATTGGGATTGGAAGGTTGAAAGGTGATCTGAAGCAGCAGAGGAACCATAGTTCATCATCAACACCCAAAAGCAGATTTTAATTTAATTTGATAAACTTGCTCTAAATTTGGTTGAATGTCGAGTTGATTGTTGGTATCTGTTCAAAAGGGCATACCTGTAAACTCTAAAGAGGAGGGCTAGCATGTTTTCCAGTGTCCACGGTATTTCAGTTTTGCTGAGGGAATATGATTGCGGTTTTTAGGATTCTAAAAGGGATCAGATAATCTAGATCAAGAGAAGTGATATCCAGAACCATAGAACTGGAGGTCATGGCCTACACTTGAAGCAGGTTAAATCTATCCCTAAATTGCACACACCTTAATGGACTCTATCCTGCGCTCAAGTTCAGCTTTGAAATGGAGCAGTCAAATTGTTCCTTTTCCTTGACGTGTCAGTTGAGAAATTTGTCAGTATGTTCTCTACTGCCAATTATCACAAGTCTACCTTCACTGGTAAATATACACATTGGGATTCGTACAGATCCACTCATTTTAAGATTGGCCTTATTGGCAAACTTGTAAGTAGATAGGCCATTTGCTCGCTAGGCTAGCGTGATGCTGAAATAGGGTTCATCAAATCCATCTTGTGACATAGCTACACTGATCAAATCATTGCTCACTGTATCTCACATCAATTCATGAATGGGCCTTGGGCTGTCACTTTTGATCCTGAGAAGTGCCCAGGCTACATCGGATTACCCTGGAAGGGCAAGGTACCGCAGTAGCAATATGAGTGGTGTTTACCACTAACAGGGTGCTGCCATCAAGCTAGAACAATGTTCTGTCTATCACACAAGTGAATATTTGCATCAGGCAAGGCACTGATTGTATCCAACCAGCCCGTGCTTGTAAAACACAAAACGCAGTGTCTAACATTAAATGTGATTCCACAATTGGACAACATTTGCTGAATAATCCTGAGTGTGCCCAGAATTACGCTGACAACCCATTTAAGATAATCAGTGGGGCTCACAGTGAGGCTCATAAAAACATGCTAGAAGTGACATGAATTAATACATAGGGCCCTGCACCATGCAGACAGAATGTGCATTGCGCCTTTTTCGACTTCTTGTGAATTGTTCTGAAAAGCGCCAACATGTGTGTTTTTTCAGAAAGAGTCACGTTCTGTCCTACCAAATGACTCAAAGCAATTTTATTGAGTGATTAGTCAATCTACGGAACAGGCTCCCTCAGGAGATGCTAGAAGCAGCAAGTATTGATTCTTTCAAATGAAAATTAGATAGACCTCTTTCAGAAAATAACATTTTGGAATATAGCAAGTAAGCAATTTAAAACATGACATGTAGTTGGTATAACATGGTTGGGAGAAACAGATGAATTTGGGCCTGTGGTTTCTGAAGCTCTCCACCACTGGCGTTTTTCTCATTTCATGCCTAGGTCTGTTGTAGATGAATGGATAGAGATCAATAGCCATCGATAATCAACAATTACATTGTATCATACTCATGTGACTAAAATTGATAATAAATGGTGAACTAAATGGACCATGGTCTTTCTTCATTTAGCAATCCTTTTGTTCCTATTAAATTATTACTACTTCTTTTAGCTGGAGTTATTTTGAAGCAGGCATTAAATTATTACTAACACTACTGTCAAAGGATGCTAAAACCACACAACATAATTTTAACAGTGTAAGTGTTTAGTGCCTTGATATTTCACTCTAAATCTAAATTCCAATCTAAATGTTGAATATGTTGATTCACAGAATGATCTGGGCAATATTGGGGTTAAGATTGTATACCAATTTAAAATATTTTTTCGTGTGAAGGATCAGAATGGGTTCATATTGTATTTTACACCAAAGAGTGTCTGAATTCAAATACAATTTCAGTGATACTGGAAAGAAAAAGTATATTCCAGGGCATTTAAAAAAACCCATAAGTGCCTATTAGGTTTGTAAACAAACAAGAAACCACATCAAAGGCATATTCTATTCTTACAACCTCAGCCTTGGATCGATAGACCACCTGCTGAGCTAAATTCATTATTAGGTTTTGAAACCCTGCCAAGCATTCAGGATGGCTACAGCTGACATAACAAAAGTTTTTAGCTACATTGCCTGAAATTGACAGAAGAAATTGGCATCTTATTTCTATTTCAAAGCAGAGTGCCTGTCAATGGAGAACAGCAGGTGCACAGATTCGCTCCATCTTTCAAAAGTAGGGTTATTTTAACAGCTGGAGTTGTCAGTTGATTTAAATCACAGCACAAAACATGACAGTATAAGCTGACAGGACATTTTTTAAAAGCTTTTTTTTATAATGAATTATGGCATTTTCTTCAATAGAAGAGTAATGTAATGCATGACAACACTTACACAATAATGGTCAACATAGGGGTGAACTTACATTTGCAGAAAAAATTCCTGTGATGAATCACTGCATTTAAACACATCCACATTACAATGCAGCATCTAATAATGAAGAGGTCATAACATTTTACATTTGCCTTTCGCAATGTCCCTGACTCCTTGGCAGACTTCCACCCAGTGGTCATGAACCCTTTAAGGAGCTGTGATTTTTTAATTGTGTGGGGGTTAGGAAAGCCGAGTAAAATTGTTTTTCCAGCAAAAAAAAAACTAGGGTCAGCATGTCACGATGTGAACCGCACCTCCAATGGGAGACTTTCTGTTCAGGCCGGGATAGTGGAAATCAATATCCTAATAACAAAATACTTCCATGTTGGATAAGAAGCAGGATGCTGACCTGTACTTGTTGTAAAAGGATGGCTTCAATTGATCAAACACCAGCAATATTCCTTTGCACGCTGGGCGAACCCATAGGCCATTTCTTTGTCAAACTACATCTAGGTTCCCTGTCTTGGATAAAGGGGATGTGGTCCTATAGGGAGTGATTCTGAAATTAGTGTGCCTAGTTATCATACTGATGTTTAATACTCATATCTAATTTGTCTCTTTGATGTTATAACTTATTAACTACAAATGGCTTAACATCACAGTTAAAATAGCAGAGAGAACAATTTGATCTATGTACGTTTTGTGCTTGTTCATCATCATCACTTGCAATAACTTCCAGATTAATATTAAGCAGGTAGAAACAGTAAGTGGAATTCTTGGTGGTTCAGTTTGGAGACTCTATGGGCGGGATTTTGCTTATCTTGAAACCATAAAATCCTGCCTGAGGACAACAGACCTTTCCATTGTCCGCACCTCACTCACTCCAATTCCCGTGGCAGGCGGGGCGGTAAAATTCCAGCCGTGCTCACCCCAAGGCCAGAAAATCCCGCCCGAGGCCAATGGACCTCTGCATGGTTCGTGTCCCACCCGCTGCATTTTCCCTGGCCAGAGGGATGGGAAAATTCCGCCCTATAACTCAGTGATAGGACTTCTCAAATATCATGAACAATGTTGATTAGGAAATGAATATTCCACTTACCGTCAGGAGGAAGAAAAAACATTAGCAGATATTTAGTGTGATTTGAAATAAAGCACTTCCTCCACTGGCTTTTAGAGGATATTTTGCTCTTTACACAACACAACTAAAACATGTTAGGCAGAGCTGTGTAAAGAAGTTGGATAAAAAGATAAACAAACATCTTCTGTCAAGATGCTTTCGAAAAGAAAACTAGATGTGCTACAATCTACTAAAAATCATCTTGTTATGTCTAAAGATATTCATGCAGCCCTCAAAGCCAGATGATGCCTGTTTGCAGTAACTATGTGTAACATTGTTCCCCAACACAAACCAGCAGAGGATGAAATAATTTTAGGGAAATTATAGGTTTGGCAAAAGACAGCAGCAATGAACCAAATATACTAACTGAGTTTAACCTCCAGTAATGCTTAGCAGATGGAGCCATGTGTATGGTGATGCACAGAGTACGCCAACAAAAGTTTGACCAGTTAGAAGTCAAAGTTAGCCCCTGAACACGTTTTACCTATCTTGCAATATACTGTAAACGTGGCACATTATTAACTGGAACCATTTCTTTTGAAGAGATTCAAAACAATGGGGATAAATGTTTAATAGCTTCCTTCTGTCTCTGTTGCTGGTCTTGCAATTATGCTCTTTTCTCATTTTGATATTATTGGCAGACTCTCCATCTTGCAAAATCAGTTTTATGTGACAATACAAAGAAGGGAATCAATACATGACCTTGAATCATGAATGTACCAAATGAATAATCAGTTTTGAATGATGCCTTCAGATTGACAAAGACAAGTGTGAAAACAAACAGCACCAAAGCAGAACTTAAAAATGGAGATGTATCCTAGCCTAACCTAACCTAATACTCTTATTTTCTAAGGCTGCCTTACTCATATTCAGAACAAAGAGACAACCATTGGCAACTTTACTCCTCTGCTGTTTTTAATCTTGGCAATATATACATACTATTGTGTCTATAACCATATCAAAAGGGGAATTAACAAGGCAGTGCAGAAGAGGGTTTGCTGTTTGTTATTTAGGTTTTGGATTAAAAAAATGAACAGTAGATGGATTTCTGTTTCATAGCAGCATGACTCCTTCTCATTTGAAGCCAAAGCTCTCTGAGTCATTGCAGTGTGCCTTGGCAAGGGTACAACACTGATAAATAGTTACATCCTCATGACCATCCACAAAAAAACAGACCATTCTGTTGGCACAGCTACCCTTAGAGCCATTTTGAATACAGCTCTATATAGAAAGATTGTGAATGAGGAGTAATTGATTCACGAACAGTGGGGCCTTTTTCTTCGAGGAGGTTGCAGCTGCGCAGATGGCTGGCCTGCATAATCCATCCTGTTTCTGTCCCTTCGCCTCTTCACACTAGTTTTATTTGTTCCTCAAGTACGCTAGAGATCATGACAGTTGCGGAGCAACATGTGCCCAACTGGGCATGTCTGAGGACACAGAAGCAGAATGTTAATGAGAGCCTCCTGCCTATCTTCAAACTTGTAGTCAAAGAATGCATTAAATTAGCAAGTGCATCGACTTATTATTAGGTCTGTTTCACCTTTACATTGTCAGTCAGGACTGAAAATTAAAGTGAAATTATGGTCAGGTGAGACACTATTACATGAGCATCTGAATATTTCAATTATAAGAAGAATAAATCAAAAGGCAAACCACATTGCCTGACTTTCCTCTCCTAACCACTGTGCCAATGTGGGTGGCACAGTGGCAAGCACTGCTGCCTCACAGCGCCAGGGACCCGGGTTCAATTCCCAGATCTGTGCGAAGTCTGCATGGGTTTGTCTGCATGGGTTTCCTCCGGGTGCTCTGATTTCCTCCCACAGTCCGAAAGATGTGCTGGTTAGGCGCATTGGCCATGCTAAATTCTCCCTCAGTGTACCCGAACAGGCGCTGGAGTGTAGCGACTAGGGGATTTTCACAGTGACTTAACTTCATTGCAGTGTTAATGTAAGCCTACTTGTGACTAATAAATAAATAAAATAATGGCTTTTTAGTAAAAGAACAGATATAATTAAAAATAATCTTGCTTGGAGAAAACATTCAGTACGTAGCATTGATCAAAGCATCCATAGATCTGAAAATGAGGAAGAAACCAACTCGTGAAAAGTTTAAACAGTTCGGTTTTTCTTGTTAACATCTAGTTAAAAATGAACATTTTACTTCAGATCAGACCTAATGTCAATGAACTTGACAAAAGGGAAGATTTTGAAGTTAGGCTGGCATGGTGGCACAATGGTTAGCACTGCAGCCTCATAGCGCCAGGGACCCGGGTTCAATTCCAACCTCGGGTGACTGTGTGGAGTTTGCTCGTTCTCCCCATGTCTGCGTGGGTTTCCTCTGGGTGTTCCAGTTTCCTCCCACAGTCCAAAGATGTGCGGGTTAGGTGCATTGACCATGCTAAATTATCCCTTAGTGTCCCAATGCGTATAGGTTAGGGGAAATTAGTGGGGTAAATACATGCGATTAAGAGGATCAGGACTGGGTGTGATGCTCTATCAGAGAGTTGGTGCAGACCTGATGGGCCAAATGGCCTCCTTCAGCACTGTAGGGATTCTTTTTTGATTTGATTTGATTTATTATTGTCACATGTATTAGTATACAGTGAAAAGTATTGTTTCTTGCGCTATACAGACAAAGCAAAACATTCATAGAGAAGGAAATGAGACAGTGCAGAATGTAACATTACAGTCATAGCTAGTGTGTAGAGAAAGATGAACTTAATGCAAGGTCGGTCCATTCAAAAGTCTGACAGCAGCAAGGAAGAAGCTGTTCTTGAGTCGGTTGGTATGCGACCTGATGCGCGACAATTAAGCACGTGGAACCAAGGCTTCGATATTGAAGGCTTTTATTGTGTAACAATGGAACTACTAACACGAATACACCAGTTCAGACTGAAGGGGTCCTGCCGGAGCAGGGGGTCTTATACCTCGCCACCGGAGGCGGGACCCCACTGGAATGTGCCATGATAACTCTTATAACAGGTAAACACCCTAACCCAACAACATTGTACAACCCCCACAGTAACAACACCCTAGCCCAACAGTAACATAATAACAACCCCCAGTGGTGAACCAACGATGGTTCACCACATTCACTCCTCCTTTAAGAACAAAAGGTGGCGGGGTGCAAGAAAAAACAGGTCATATAAACAGAATTCACAAGTCCAGACGGTCTGGAGGACCGCACCGACGCTGTGATCTCCTCAACACCGGTTGCGAAACCGGAGCAGGTGCTTGCGGTGGCGTTCTTTCCAAAACAACGTCTGGCTGTCCCCTCAAGGACTCCCGGGCCGGCTGGCCCTGGTGAGGCGATGGTGCAGGGGATCCTGGAACCTTTGGTGGTGGTGGTGGTGGTGATGATGGTGGCGCCGATCTCCGAGTCTCAGGCAAGCTGTACATGGGAGTAAAAGTGTTATGCACTGGTCCCGGTGCTGACCGCGCCACGTCTGGGGAAGCAATGAGGAGTAGTGGATTCGTGACTGGGGGAATAGGAGCGACAGGAGTTGCTACGTCCCCTGCGGGCGCCAGGTCTCTAATGGAGACAGTGTCCTCTCGCCCGTCAGGATATGCCACATAGGCATACTGAGGGTTGGCGTGGAGGAGTTGGACCGGTTCGACCAAGGGGTCGGACTTGCGAGCCCTCACATGTCGCCGCAGAAGGACAGGTCCTGGGTACGTCAACCAGGCTGGCAATGAGGTTCCCGAGGACGACTTCCGAGGGAATGAGAACATCCTCTCGTGGGGAGTAGCATTGGTTGCCGTACACAGGAGGGAGCGGATAGAATGGAGCGCATTTGGAAGGACCTCCTGCCAACGGGAGACTGGAAGGCCCCTGGATTTCAGTGCCAGTAGGACAGCCTTCCAGACTGTAGCATTCTCCCTTTCCACCTGTCCGTTACCCCTAGGGTTGTAGCTCGTGGTTCTACTAGAGGCAATCCCGAATGAGAGCAGGAATTGCCTCAAGTCGTTGCTCATGAACGACGAGCCCCTGTCGCTATGAATGTAGCAGGGGTACCCGAACAGGGTAAAAAGCTCACTGAATGCCTTGATGACGGTGGCAGTCGACGTGTCCGCACAGGGGACAACAAACGGAAACCGGGAATACTCGTCTATTATGTTGAGGAAATAGACATTCCGGTCCGTTGAGGGAAGGGGGCCCTTAAAATCCACACTCAGCCTCTCAAAAGGGCGAGTGGCCTTGACCAATTGTGCCCGGTCTGGTCGATAAAAGTGTGGTTTGCATTCTGCGCAAATCCGACAGCTTCTCGTCACTGACCTGACATCCTCCACCGAGTAGGGCAGGTTGCGGGCTTTGACGAAGTGGTAGAGTCTGGTGACTCCAGGATGACACAGATCATTGTGGAGAGCCTTCAAGCGGTCCTCCTGCATGATGGCGCATGTTCCGCGCGAGAGGGCATCCGAGGGCTCATTGAGCTTCCCTGGACGATACATAATATCGTAATTATAGGTGGAGAGCTCAATTCTCCACCGCAAGATCTTATCATTCTTGATCTTGCCCCTCTGCGTGTTGCTGAACATAAACGCCACGGATCGTTGATCCGTGATCAGGGTGAACCGCTTCCCTGCCAGGTAATGGCGCCAGTGTCTGACTGCCTCCACAATGGCCTGAGCCTCCTTCTCCACCGCTGAGTGCCGAATTTCTGGGCCTTGAAGGGTGCGGGAAAAGAACGCGACGGGCCTGCCTGCCTGGTTTAGTGTGGCGGCTAGGGCGAAATCAGATGCATCACTCTCCACCTGGAAAGGAATGGATTCATCCACCGCGTGCATCGTGGCTTTCGAGATGTCGCTTTTCAAAGCCTTGAAGGCCAATTGGGCCTCCGGCGTAAGTGGGAAGGTCGTGGACTTAATGAGCGGACGAGCTTTGTCCGCGTAGTTGGGGACCCACTGTGCATAATACGAAAAGAACCCGAGGCATCTCCTCAGTGCTTTCGTGCTAGCGGGCAAGGGAAGTTCAGTAAGTGGGCGCATACGGTCTGGATCAGGGCCAATGACCCCGTTTTCCACCCCGTATCCGAGGATGGCTAACCTACGCGTACGGAATACGCACTTCTCCTTGTTATAGGTCAGATTCAGGCGAGATGCAGTGCGCAGAAAGTGTTGGAGATTCGTGTCGTGGTCCTGCTGGTCATGGCCGCAGATGGTGACGTTATCCAGGTACGGGAAGGTAGCCCGCAACCCGTTCTGGTCCACCATTCGGTCCATAGCACGCTGGAAGACCGAGACCCCATTGGTGACACCAAATGGAACCCTGAGGAATTGGTATAGACGACCATCCGCCTCAAAAGCCGTATATTGTCGGTCCTCTGGGCGGATGGGGAGTTGATGGTAGGCGGACTTAAGGTCTATGGTAGAAAACACTCGGTACTGCGCAATCTGATTGACCATATCAGAAATGCGCGGGAGAGGATACGCATCCAGCTGCGTATAACGATTAATGGTCTGACTATAGTCGATGACCATCCGAGGTTTGTTCCCGCTTTTGACTACCACGACCTGCGCTCTCCACGGACTAGCACTGGCCTGTATGATCCCTTCCTTGAGGAGCCGCTGAACCTCAGATCTAATAAAGATCCGGTCCTCAGCGCTGTAACGCCTACTTTTAGTAGCGATGGGCTTGCAGCCAGGTACCAGATTTTTAAAAAGGGATGGTGTAGTGATTTTCAGGGTGGATAGATTGCATGCGGGGCGCTTTGGGCAATTTGGAGGCTGCGGCTGATTCCCTACTGCCAGTGAAGGGAGTGGCCCACCGTACTGTAGGATCACACTCTTCATGTGGACCATAAAGTTTAGTCCGAGGAGAATTGGCGCGCAAAGGTGAGGTAACACAAGGAGCCTGTATTGCTCGTAAATTGTGCCCTGTACCTCAAGAGTTACCATACATCGTCCTTGGATCGGTACAGACCGGGACCGTGATGCCATGGAAATTGTCTGCTTGGCAGGGAGAACCCGGAGTCCACACCTTTTAGCAGTTTCAGGGTGTATGAAACTTTCGGTGCTCCCACTGTCAAACAGACAATTCACAGTTCGACCACTAACCTTTATATCCATCATGGAATTTTCAAGTCTGTAGTGCCTGGTCTGGTCCAGGGAGATTGACGCCACCGTTGGCCCCTGGGCGTCACTGCATGCTGCCGATGTGGATGCTGAGGACCCCTGCTGGTCGCTCCTAGTCGTCGTGGACCATGATGGCCGCCCCCATGAATCGCACGTGGGCGAGGGCGCCAAGCGCAGCGACTCCTGGTGGTCTTCCTCCTCCTCCGTCAGCCACGATGGCGCCGTCCTGGGATCGCACGTGGTCGGACCTCGTGGGTACTGCGACGCCGAAGGAGATTGTCTCCGTTCTGGAGGGTTACAAGCTGCACTGCCGTTTTTAGGCTTGGACCTGCAGACTTTGCCGTAGTGGCCTTTTTTACCGCACTGGCTGCAGATAGCCGTTCTTGCCGGACACTGTTGCCATAGATGCTTGGCCCCACCACAAAAATAGCATCGCTGGCCACCTGGAGCTGCCGCCGTCGTTGGATCGATCTGGGAGCGCGGGTTAGCGGGGCGAGGAGGGAGCTGAGCTTGCTCCAGCCACGTTGACTGCACGTGGTCCTCGGGGTACAGCGCCAAGCTCTTCGACGCCGCTTCCAGCATCACGGCCATCTCCATTGCTTGGGTCAAGTCGAGTTTCCCCTTTTCCAGCAATTTAAGCCTGATGTACGAGGACCCTACCCCTGCTACGAACGCGTCTCGGGCGAGGTCGTACATATATTGTTCGGCTGATACGTCTTTACAATCGCAACCCCTGGCAAGCTGCAGGAGCTCATTGGCATAGTCCTCCATGGTTTCGCCCGACTGCCGACGTCGTGTAGCGAGGAGGTAATGAGCGTGTATCTCGTTGGGTGGCTTCGTGTATCTTTTTTTTAGGAGCTCGACGGCACCCGGGTAAGTGGGAGCTGCACGAATGGCGAGATAAATCGTGTCGCTTACCCTTGCGTGGAGGACCTGGAGTTTATCACTGTCTGTAGTGATAGCTACCGAGGCTGCCAGGTAGTCCTCGAAACACTTCCACCAATGGTCGAATGTGTTAGCGGCACCGACCGCACGTGGGTCCAGTGTCAGACGATCCGGTTTTAGGATCTGTTCCATACTCTCTGTTTTTTTTTTTGTACAGCTGTGAGTTTTCTGTTACACAATAAAATTGATGCGCGACAATTAAGCACGTGGAACCAAGGCTTCGATATTGTAGGCTTTTATTGTGTAACAATGGAACTACTAACACGAATACACCAGTTCAGACTGAAGGGGTCCTGCCGGAGCAGGGGGTCTTATACCTCGCCACCGGAGGCGGGACCCCACTGGAATGTGCCATGATAACTCTTATAACAGGTAAACACCCTAACCCAACAACATTGTACAACCCCCACAGTAACAACACCCTAGCCCAACAGTAACATAATAACAACCCCCAGTGGTGAACCAACGATGGTTCACCACACGACCTCAGACTTTTGTCTTTTTTTCCTAATGGAAGAAGATGGAAGCGAGAATGTCCGCTCATGGGGTCCTTAATTATGCTGGTTGCTTTGCTGAGGCAGCGGGAAGTGTAGATAGAGTCAATGGATGGGAGGCTGGTTTGCATGATGGATTGGGCTACATTCACAACCTTTTGTAGTTTATTGTGGTCTTGGGCAGAGCAGGAGCCATACCAAGCTGTGATACAACCAGAAAGAATGCTTTCTATGGCGCATCTGTAAAAGTTGGTGAGAGTCGTAGCTCACATGCCACATTTCCACGGTGCTCTGAGAAAGTAGAGGCGTTGGTGGGCTTTCTTAACTATAGTGTCTGCATGGGGAGGACCAGGACAGGTTGTTGGTGATCTGGACACCTAAAAACCTGAAGCTCTCGACCCTTTCTACTTCGTCCCCGTTGATGTAGACAGCGGCATGTAGTCCTTTATGCTTCCTGAAGTCGATGACAATCTCCTTCGTTTTGTTGACATTGAGGGAGAGATTATTGTTGCCACACCAGTTCACCAGATTCTCTACCTCTATTCTATGATTCTATGAACACTGTCATTGTGTAAAAAGTGATGAGTAGAGAGGAGTGTCTTTGTCGGTGAACTTGGAAATAATGACCATTGGTGGATAAACTACAGCAGGGAGTGGTGGCTGAAAGAGGAAACAAGAGGTGCCTGACTTGTACCAGGTGGCAATTTGAGTACCTGGTGTACTGTAATCCATCTGTTCTTGTGGACGAAAAATGCACACTGAGGTTCACGAACCCCAGAAAGGTTGTGACTGAGGTGTTCAGGAAGATTTGCAAGATGGCAGTGAGGATAGTTACTGGCCTTCCTCCCAGCCACCTGCAGGGCACATCTCAGGAGCCAGCTTGCTGATTGAACTTTTGGACAACTTACACTTTTGAAAGATGAGTGATCGGCAATAAAAGTTATTTGTTTTTGCACATTGCGAATGTTGCATGTGTTTAATGTACTTTGCCGTGGTGGTCGCAAGATTCTCATGAAAGTTTATAATGTTTTCCATGTTGTTTACAGACTCGTTCACCAAAATTAAAAGGTGTAAGGTGTAAAGATGCACTTTCACAGACTTCATCAGTGAACATAAAAGGTGTTTAGTAATAAGAATTTTACAGAAGTCACATGCCTGTAGCTGGCTCCCAAACTATCTCTGCCTAGGAGCCTCTCTCACCATGGCATGATTCCTCAGTTTGAGTCCCGATTGGTCACTCAGGCCATGGGTTTCCCTGAAAGGGACAATCTCCAGATCCCTCCTTCTTTAACCCCTTTATATAATCTTCAGTAACTAATTCACTCCATTGTAAGTACTAATTATACATTATGAATTAGACAATTATAAACTGAGTTTTTGAGGGGGTTTCCTGTTCCTTGTAATGTGGCATAATTCTGTTGTCTGAGATGCTTCCCCAGGATCGACATTAACAGGAGTTGCAATAATGGATACCTCTTCTGGCACAGCTGTTCATCACTCTTTGTTTCCACGGAGATATCAGTTATATCGATAACAGGCCAATCAGCTACTTCGGTGCTTACAGGTTCAAAAATATTTCTTGATGGCAGCACTGACTGCTGGAGGGTCTCTCTACTCCTCGAGTGATCCAAGTGGTTATAAACAATCTGTCCCTCCATGCCCACTTGGTATGAATGGGTCCGGTCTAAGAGACGATAATTCCAGGGATCCAACTTGATCCACTTGATATGGGTGGCATGGTAGCACAGTGGTTAGCACTGCTGCTTCACAGCTCCAGGGACCTGGGTTCGACTCCCGGCTTGGGTCACTGTCTGTGTGGAGTTTGCACATTCTCCCCGTGTCTGCGTGGGTTTCCTCCGGGTGCTCCGGTTTCCTCCCAGTCCAAAGATGTGCGGGTTAGGTTGATTGGCCGTGCTAAAATTGCCCCTTAGAGTCCTGAGATGCGTAGGTTAGAGGGATTAGCGGGTAAATATGTAGGGATATGGAGGTAGGGCCTGGGTGGGATTGTGGTTAGTGCAGATTCGATGGGCCGAATGGCCTCTTTCTGCACTGTAGGGTTTCTATGATTTCTATGATTTCACTCCCGAAGTTTCTCACATAGGCTTTGTTTACCATAAATGATGGTGCTGTACTATATGAATCATGGCTTGCTTTCTGATTACTTTGGTTGACTGCTACCCTCTCTGGCAAATTTGAAAACATGAGCTTGGTCTGATTCTGAGATGATGTCCCATTAGCAGTTCTGCTGGGGGAAGTCCTGTTGTTGCATGTGGAGTGGTACAATAGCAGAGGAGGAATCATGAGGTTTGGTTTCAAAGGTTCTACCTGATAGTTTCTTTAGGTCACGCTTGAAATTTTGGATGGCTCTCTCAGCTAGTCCATTTGTTGCTGGGTGGCAAGACGCAGTTCTAATGTGTTTAATACTGTTGAGAGCGGTGAAATTTTGAAACTCAACACTTGCCTGATGCCATTACCTCAGGTAATCAGTGAGCTGAAAAGCATTAACATATGGACTAACATAATATTTAAGGATTTTTATCCATGGCTGGCCAGGCATTTCCCAAGGATGCAGTGGGGCTGTAGCAGGCAATCTTTGTTGCACTTGGCACTGTTGACCGTGCTTGACTAGCTTCTCAATATCAGCATCAATACTAGGCCACCACACAGAATTCCTGGCAAGCATCTTCATCTTAGAGATGCCAGGATGAGCACTATGTAATTCATTAGGAGCTCTCTGCCTGGTACAGAGATGACTACTCTTGCTTCCCAAGTATGATGCCATCCTGACAACTCAGTTCATTCTTGCAGGTAAAGAATGGTTTAATTCCCTTGGAAATTAGCTAATTTACCCATCCTACAAGTATTTTGTCTCTCACTTTGGACAGAAGTGGACTCGATTGATTCAGTTCCTGATCTGCTTCGCTGAGACTGTGTCTAAAGAATTTAATGCCATAATGACTTCTTGTGGTACTGGAGTACAGGTGATTCTTTCTTGCGAATGTTGGTGGCTAACAGCATCCACATTTACTATGTGTGTTACAGGTCGATGCTTAAAAGTATATTCATAGGTGGCCAGAATAAACACCCATCGTTGAATTCTTGTGGAGGTAATTGCCAGGATAGCCTAGTCCTCTTTGAAGAGACTCAAGAATGGTTTGTGGTCAGAAATGGTGGTAAATAGTTTACCGTGTAAGTACTGGTGGGATTTCTTGATGCCAAAGATTATTGATAGTTCTTCCTGCTTGATTTGAGAGTAACCTTCTTAGGCTTGATTTGATTTGATTTGATTTATTATTGTCACATGTATTAATATACAGTGAAAAGTATTGTTTCTTGCGCGCTATACAGATAAAGCATACCGTTCATAGAGAAGGAAATGAGAGAGTGCAGAACGTAGTGTTACAGTCATAGCTAGGGTGTAGAGAAAGATCAACTTAGTACGAGGTAGGTCCATTCAAAAGTCTAATGGCAGCAGGGAAGAAGCTGCTGATACTCAGTTGGTACGTGACCTCAGACTTTTGTCTCTTTTTCCTGACGGAAGAGAGTATGTCTGGGTGCGTGGGGTCCTTAGTTATGCTGGCTGTTTTCCGAGGCAGCGGGAAGTGTAGACTAGACTTCATTCATGACCCTTTGTAGTTTCTTGTGGTCTTGGGCAGAGCAGGAACCATATCAAGCTGTGATATAACCGGAAAGAATGCTTTCTATTGTGCATCTGTAAAAATTGGTGAGAGTCGTAGCTGACATGCCAAATTTTCTTGGTGTTCTGAGAAAGTAGAAGCATTGGTAGACTTTCTTAAATATATTGTCGGCATGGGAGGGGGGACCAGGACAGGTTGTTGATGATCTGGACACCTAAAAACATGAAGTTCTCGACCCTTTCTACTTCATCCCCATTGATGTAGACAGGGACATGTTCTCCACTACACTTCCTGAAGTCTATGACAATCTCCTTCGTTTTGTGGGAGAGATTATTGTTGCTGCACCAGTTCACCAGATTCTCTATCTCATTCCTGTACTCTGTCTCGTCATTGTTTGGGATCTGACTCACTGCGGTGGTGTCATCAGCAAACTTGAAAATCAAAGATTGGATGGGAATTTGGCCATATTGTCATAGGTGTATAAGGAGTATAGTAAGGGGCTGAGGACACAATCTTGTGTGGCCCTGGTGTTGAGGATGATTGTGGAGGAGGTGTTGTTGCCTCGCCTTACTGATTGTGGTCTGTGAGTTAGGAAATTCGGGATCCAGTCGCAGAGGGAGGAGCCGAGGCCCAGTTCTTGACCCTTTCAGCCATTCAGAGCAGTCATCCATCTCGTGGGGCAACACCACATCAACACCATATGGAGAGGCGTCACAGGCAATATCAGTTCTTTAGATGAGTCAGAGTGTACTAATCGGTTTGAGGAATGTAGCAATTACTTTCCCCCTGGGGAACCTTCTAAGACCAATGATGATGTTTCTTTAGCAGAATATGCAAGGGGACCAAACCATCGATAAGTTTGGTAAAAAACGTCCATAGTAGTTTACCATCCCCAAAAACAATCTGAGGTCAGTTGTGTTTGTGGGGGCAGGCTACTTTATTGTCTTGATCTTATCTTCCATGGGGTGTAATCCTTATGCATCTACACAGCACTCCAGTAGGTTCTCAGTGGCTGGAAAGGTGCACCTCTCATAGAATCATGGAATCCCTACAGTGCAGAAGAGGCCGTTTGGCCCATCGAATCTGCACTGACTCTCTGACAGGGTATCTTACACAGGCCCACTCTCCCCCGCCCTATCCCTGTAACCTGCCGATGGCTAATCCACCTAACCTACACATCTTGGGACACTAAGGGGCAATTTAGCATCACCAAACCACCTAACCTTCTTCGGACTGTGGGAGGAAAACAAAGCACCCAGAGGAAAACCATGCAGACAAGGGGTCAACGTGCAAACTCCACACAGACAGTCACCCAAGGCCGGAATTGAACCTAAGTCTCTGGGGCTTTGAAGCAGCAGTGCTAGCCACTGTGCCACCATGCCGCCCACATGTCTTTCTTTGGATGAACTCCAGCCTCCTGATATCGCTTTAACACCTCTTCTAAGTTTGCTAGGTAGATACTTGGCCTCGGCTTCTGTTGATCCAGTTCTACCGGGCAGCACGGTTGGTGCATGCTTGGAGGGCCAACGGGCCTGCTCTTGTGCTGTAATTTTCTTTGTTTTTTGTTCTTCATATCATCAAGGTGTACTACAACCCGTGGTACCCCTGTAGCAGACTCTCCATTGTCCTTTGGAATATTGCACATGCCTATGTCACATTAAAAGGCAGTCAGTCATGTGTACTGGAAAAGGCCTTTGTGTGTGTTTATCATGACATACTCCTGGGAAGCATCATCTAATTTGAGTTGCTGGTACATGTGACTCACGTCAAGCTTTGTGTAAGATTAACATTTTTCCCGCTCTGCATATAGGTCTTTAATTCTGGGGATTGGGTATTATCCAGCTTGGTGGCCTGATTAACTGTTAGCTTATAATTGGCACAAATGTGGATGGTCTTGTTTGGTTTCAATACGGGGACTATGGGTGCTGCCCATTCCGAGAACTGAACTGGCTGGATAATGCCTAGTTCTTTCAACCTGTTTAACTCAGTATCCACTTTCTCTCCTAAGGCATATGGTACCGATCTTGCCCTAAAGAATCAGGGAGTCGACTCTGGATCCACATTAATCTTAGTAGCCCTTTGATTTTGCCTAATTAATCACAGAAGATGCTCTCATATTTTCTCACCAGTTCAGGCAATCTCTCTTCCCACACTTGAAAAATCTTGGCCCTATTCAACATGATTTATTTATCTTTATTGCTTCAACTTGGCAGAAATGCTCTTCATGCTCAATGGTTCAACTCCCTCTCTTAGGTGCTGATGCCCCTGCATCCACTTCCACCTTAAGAGGCTTCCCATTTACCTTGAGCCTAACCTGAACAGGTCTATCTTGCCTGTTTTTAGATTAAACAGGGAGAAATTACCAGAATCATGGGTGCCAGGCTTTTCCACATTGTATACTTGTAACGTCATTGTAGATCGATTACTCAGCGATCTTGATTTAGTTCAGTCCTGCTTTATCAAATGTCCTCTTTTGTGACAATGGAAACATAGTCTCCTTAAACCAATATGATTCAGGAGTGGGTTACCTCCACATCGGTAACATTCCCCTTTAAGCATTACTGACCGATTGCCTGTTCTGTACATTTTTGTTTTGTTGCTGGTTGAAATTTTTTCCTGCTTCAAGGATCATTCAGTGGCCGGCTGCAGGCCCTGCCTTAACTGGTGAACAGTGTCATTTTGTGTGGACTACAGCTCTTGTGCACCTTTTTCAGTGCTTTCCACGGTCAGTGCTTTCCACGGTCAGTGCTATCTCCATTGTTCATTTATAATTTATGCCGACCTCTGCAAGCAATCTGTATTGATTAGCAATGTTGTTCATACCACAAACTAACCTATCCTCTTACATGTCATTTAGGGTGGCTCCAAAATCACAATATCTCGTTAGTTGCTTCATTTTAGCAATGTAGGTCGTGATTGATTCATCTGCGGCTATCACCCTCAAATTAAATTTGAATCTCTGGTGCATGAGTGATTGTTGAGGTTGCAATTAAGCCTTCACTAAATCCACAAGCTCACTAAATGATTTTGAGCTGTGTGCACTTGGGGCTGTAAGACTGCAAATAAAGTTATAGATCTGAGTTCCATAAATACTTCGGAGAATTGCTTTGTGTTTCACCTCCTCGCCTATTTTGTTTGCTTGTAACTAATACCCAAGGTGCTTGACATATTCATCGGAAACCTCCAATCTCGCCCATGGTTGGGATTCTCTGCTTCTGCTGCAGTGAATGGAGTGCTGATTGAATGCTAAAATCTCTGTTCCCACTGGAAGCAGTGGTGGAGCAAACGAGATTGGAGAATCATACCCATTGTGTCCAGTCCTCGGTGGAGGAATCAAATGGACCTATCCTCCCAAAGAGGGGCATTTTGGGGTGTATCTTTTTTCAGACTTGGGGGGGGGGGGCGGGGGGGGGCAATTCTCCCAGCCCTTGCGCTGCCGAGGGGCAGTGGGTGGGGTCGGGGCTGTTGGTGGGGGAGGGAGGGTAGAGGAGCTTGGGGCAGGTGGGGTGAAGACCCCGGTGCTTGCCCGTAGAGGTCCAGGAAGCCTGTGATTGAGGGGTGGAGGGGTTTCACCGCCTGCGATGCGGAATCGCAGTTTAGTTAGGGTGGTCTGGTGCTATAGTGATATCGAGACAGATGTCCAGGCTGCACAAAGGATCTCCTTCCAAAATTTGCATTTGACACTGAAAGGATTTTGGGGTACAGATTTTATTTTAACTTAAAAAAAAGTTAGATACTTAATTATGATGAATAAATGGGGGAGCGGTTTGAATAGATAACTCTCTCAGAAAGCTGACATGGCAAGGTGAACTAAATGGTCTCCTTCCATGCTGTATGAGTTATATGACCCTGACTTCAAGATTTTGGAAGGTTGTAGGGACATGTCTATGCAATGGAAGAAAGTTCCCCTTTCGCAAATTTATCTCTAAGAGCTACCTGAGGAATTTCCCGACTACAGCTTCTGTGTGGTGGAGAAAGTACCATGAGTAGTAAATGTAGATTGATAAAAAATACACAGAATTTACTGACAGTGAAGGGGTGCTTGGGATCCTGACAATTGGGTAATAAGAGATGAGTGCATCTGGTATTGTACTGATGTGTGGAAAAGTGCCACCTTCGTCTGCATCAATATCATATTTTTGCATATATCTATGGCAACTGTTATTTTCTTTCACATAATCTATGGCAGCACAGTTCTTTGTGCTTCTTCAAGTAGGAATTCTTTTTCCAAACCCCCACTTTGGTTCTTCAAGTCATTGCTACAAGCTTCACTCCACCAATGATGTATCAATATATTTGTGCTCCTGCTGTGTGTAAGTGCTCCCCTCTTGTGTTGGTTGTGTTGATTATTCTATCCATTACAGAAGTTATCAGCCTTTACAAGACCTCATTGTTAAATCAGTATTTTTCATTTGTTATTCATCAATTATCACCAACATTGTTGCCCTCCACAGTTGCATGATCAAACGTTTTTGACTTTTATACCAATTACTGGTTGGTCCACATTTTAAGAAGCACTAAGGAATCTTCACTGCAGGTCAATCATAATTGGTTATTTTTTTCATTGGTGCTCATGAAGCAAGCTGTCAGAAATTGCACGTGTTTCAAAGTTTGTTTTGGTAGCCCTAGGGCTAGTGGTTAGCACTGCTACCTCACAGCACCAGGGACCCAGGTTCGACTCTGGGTTACTGTCTGTGCAGAGTCTGCACTTTCTTCCCGTGTCTGCATGGGTTTCCTCTGGGTTCTCCGGTTTCATCCCACAGTCCAAAAGATGTGCCGGTTAGCTGCATTGGCCATGCTAAATTCTCTCCCTGTGTACCCCAACAGGTGCCAAAGTGTGGCGACAAGGAAATTTTCACAGTAACTTCATTGCAGTGTTAATGTAAGCCTACTTGTGACTAATAAATAAACTTTAACACCTCCTTAATTTCAGGAAATTTCATAGAAGGAGAAATGCTATTTTTCTCTGAAAATCTAAGTACAGTGGCTGGATTTGGTATCTCCAAATGGAGGCAAGAATTGTAAAACATTGCACTTAGTATTTTTTTCCATGAAGTATCAATTTTCATCTCCCTTCTGATCCCATGCCATGTCTGTGGGGCCTTTCTGTAGGTCTAGATAGCCTGGTGTGCAAAATACATGTGCACCTCTTCTGAGGTCGGGATCCTTGTTGTGAGCAAAATTGTATTTCCACTTTAAAACTACAGCAGAAATGAATCATCTGACTTGAGGAACCAATGGAAACTGAGAGTGAGTAATCATACCAGAAAGTGGAGTCCTCTCTCAGGCAGAATCTTCTAGCCATCATGAAGTAAGCATCTAAAAACAGGAGCTTTGCTTCAGAGCAGCAACCCTCTTGTATCAAGTTTCCTTATCCATAAATACCTTTTGCTCCTAACAAAGCCTTAAGTGTCTTGATGATGGCATAACAGCACAATATAACAGTAAGTGATAAAATATTTTAATGCTTTCAAATGTCATTACTGGATTCTGTATTGTAATGTAGATACATTTTTAATGCAATGATTCATCATAGCAACCCGCCCTGCCAAATAAAAGCTGACCCTTATATCGACCTGCACTGCTGAAGCTTTGTCATTCATTGCAGTACTTTTTCAATGGTCAAAGGTGCGATTGTGCATTAAGAATGTCAAGAAAACTCCTGTCAGTCTCTGATGTCATGTTTTGTGCTGTGATTTAAATTGACGCGCACACTGGTTGTTTAAAATACCCTGCGTTTGGACGTTGAAAGAAAATTTTGCACTCATTCCTTTTCATTGGTTGACGGGCATTTTGCTTTGAAATGGAAATTGGACACTATTGGAAGGATTCTCTGGCCTGCCCGCAGCATGTTTCTCCTGGCAGGTAGCGGCATGCCATTGGTCAGCGGTAAGATCATCTGGTCCCACCGCTGTCAATGGGATTTCCCATTACCTGCACTCCACACCGCCGGGAAACCTGTGCAGGAGTGTGCCACCTGCAGGACTAGAAGATCCCACTGGTATGAATAGCCACAGAATTTTGGCCATTCTATCAGTTTCAAGAAATGTAACAGAAAGCTTTTGGTGTGACAGCTGTGGCCATTTTAAATACTTGACTGCATTTCAACAGCTGTAAATGGCTTCAGCTCAGTAGGTGGTCTATTGATCTCAGAATGATCAACATTTTAAAAGGTTTTAATACACTTATGTCCTTGATGTGTTTTTTTTAAACAAGCCAATAAATACTTAAAGATTAACACTTTTTTATTCATAGTGGAGTAGATTTGTTTTTCAGTATTACTGAATTTGAATTCAGGGTTTTATTAGATTGCTAGAGATTTATTTTTCTAACTTAAACTGATTCCCACTGCTATTGCAATTTTCATAAGGATTGTTCAGAGGACACTGGCTGAGTGGCTATGGAAGATACATTGGGAGAATAGAGGTGGGTCATCTGAGTGGGCATGGCGTGGTTGGGGATGAAGTTTATGGGGTCTTTAAACAATATTGGAAGCTGGACTGCTGGGTTGGAGAACTGCGGTGGGATTTCTAACTGGACCTCTGCACACTCCTCACACGCTATATTGTAGCTTGCAGCCCAACACCTGTGTGAAAATACCAGATAAAGTCACATGTGGATGTGCATTTTGGAAGGCACAAGACACTGCAGACCAGGTTTTCTAGAGCTGACATGAAAATATGACCTCAGATTTCCGACAGCATGTATTCTTAAGAATAACTATCTTGACTAAAAATTACAGTTGTCCAGTGAATGCAATCCTGTTTTCCCACCCCTTGGTTGAGTTTGTTAAATTTCCCAGTCATAATTTCACTTTGGGAGATTACTGATTGTGTGCTAAAGGGAGGGCAACATCACAGTTAAAGTCTCCTGCCCTTGAAAGAGGAAATAACTTGACACCCATTTTGTCTTGCTACAAACATACCTTCATCAGCATTCCACAGCAACACTGATGCTGACCACTGCCAGGAGGAAGTGTTTCTTGAATTTGTTCAAAGGCTGACAACCCTTCAGATGAAAGAAAATAGGAATCAGTAAAAAGAAAATGTAATGGATGTGTTTCTTTTACTAAACAGCCTAAATGACCTTAACTTGTTTAAAATGATAAGTGTAAATATACGGGATTTGAATTTGTACTTGAGTTGTAGAGATTTTATAGGGTATACCAGTTTCTTCAGCTTTTGGACTCTGGGGTAATGCCATGAGTTCCATTGTATGCCTGAATCATTTGAAGATAGACCTGTTCTGGTGTTTTAAATGCAGTTTGGAAAGGAATGGAAGAACTTAAGAAGAGAGGATCAAACAAATGTCATTCAGCTAGTCCAGGCTGTTCCTTTGCGTGAGTCCTAATTCAGAAACTGCTCAGAACCTCCCTCACTGTTAGGTGACTGCGCAAGGGGAAAACTAAATATCGGAATTTAATTTTCAAAAATTAAAAAAGCTGAAATTTATATTTTGGTGCTCATAGATGTTTTTGCATTGGCTTATGTTGGGTTTCCATATTCAGTTTGGTTTTATATTGGCATCTTGTAAACTTTTGCTTCTCAAATGGTTGTTAAAAGTAGCAAATATCTACATATTTTTGGGCATTTTTATGCAGTGAGAATTTATTTTATAGGGGTGGTAAAAACAGCTGAAATGGATTTACTGTTAATTAATACTTTTCAGCTCCTCAAGCTCATAAGAAACCTACATTGTCTATGAGTCATTTTATGTCATTTTGCAATGTGCTTATCAGTGCATCTGAATTCCTTACTGTCAATTTGTAAATGGTGAGGAGAATTCTCCTTCTCAACCCTTCTGAACAAGGATGGCGGTGAGGGGGACAATGATTGCTGTTAGATTTATCTTAGGTTTTTTTGCGGCAGACTTAGAGGAAGTTGAAGGATGGAAAACATACAGAAAGCAACTGAGGGCTCCATTATTTCACTTTGTTTTCATCAGCCCAGAGTTGTCTTCGAGGTTGATTGTGGTTGGCTTTCCTTTAAGTGGCAGACTTCAACATTGAAAGTATAACCCACCTGAATGACATTGGTGAACTATCTGATTATGAATTATCTTATGGGTGGTGGTGACTGTTTCACATCAATGCTGAACTAAAATGTCATATGTTGCTTAAATTCAATGCCAAAGCTCAACTTGATAGTGCAGTGAAGCAGAGTGAGAGTCCCTGGAACTCCTACTGTTTCTCTTCTGAGTCAGTTTGGGCTTTGGCACTCCATTCACAGTTAAAGCTTGGGCATTGACACAAAGTCCCTTTGGCGTTGAGTAAATGGTCATCTTATAGAACATAGAACATAGAAAGCCACAGCACAAACAGGCCCTTCGGCCCACAAGTTGCGCCGATCACATCCCCACCTCTAGGCCTATCTATAGCCCTCAATCCCATTAAATCCCATGTGCTCATCCAGAAGTCTCTTAAAAGACCCCAACGAGTTTGCCTCCACCACCACCGACGTCAGCCGATTCCACTCACCCACCACCCTCTGAGTCAAAAACTTACCCCTGACATCTCCTCTGTACCTACCCCCCAGCACCTTAAACCTGTGTCCTCTCGTAGCAACCATTTCAGCCCTTGGAAATAGCCTCTGAGAGTCTACCCTATCCAGACCTCTCAACATCTTGTAAACCTCTATCAGGTCACCTCTCATCCTTCGTCTCTCCAGGGAGAAGAGACCAAGCTCCCTCAACCTATCCTCATAAGGCATGCCCCCCAATCCAGGCAACATCCTTGTAAATCTCCTCTGCACCCTTTCAATGGCTTCAACATCTTTCCTGTAATGAGGTGACCAGAACTGCGCGCAGTACTCCAAGTGGGGTCTAACCAGGGTCCTATAAAGCTGCAGCATTATCTCCCAACTCCTAAACTCAATCCCTCGATTAATGAAGGCCAGTACGCCGTACGCCTTCTTGACCGCATCCTCCACCTGCGAGGCCGATTTAAGAGTCCTATGGACCCGGACCCCAAGGTCCTTGTGGAGTGTAAAAGCGCTGACAGAATCTTCATTGGTCTGCCTCAAAATGGTTCGGCGCAGTAACCACGCTGGCACCCAAGGTTCTGCCAATAACTCTTTCAGTCTGATGTCATAAAAGAACGATGTGCAACAACCCTGCAGAGGGAAAGCATGCCAAATGGCAGGGGTGGTCTCACTGCGTCATCAGGTAGCCATGGGAACCAACCTGTGAAAGTATTCCCAGCTGGATATATTCAATGCTGGCTATGTTGCCAAGTTGTTGTGTGCGAGGCTGCCAACTAATGCTGAGTTTGGGCAGATTCGTGTCGTGGGCACTTGCTCACTAGGAAACTGATCTTGAGAATGTTCAAACCAACTTCATGAAGGATTATTACAACTAGCTGCAATCCCTTTGCTGTATCCCGAAACAGTGCCACACTTATTCAGGAAGGTCATGTTGCTAACTTCAGTGGTAAATTGATTCATTTGTATGCTTTTAACTTTTATATTTCATTGTCTGACATGACTTACTGCTGATAATGTTACTGTACTATTAATAGAAGGAAAGATATACATTTATATAGCACACTTAGGACCTCCAGAGGTCTCAATCCTCCTTACAGACAATTAGCTATTTGCAAAGCAGGAAGAGCAGAAGCTAATTAGTGCACCGCAAGGTCTCATGAACAGCAATATGATCACGAACAGTTAATCTGTTTTAGTGATGTCAATTGAGGGATAAATATTGTTCTGGACACTTGGCAATCTCCACTGTACTTTGAAATAGTGCCATGGGATTGTTCATGTCCATCTGAGACTGTACCCACAGCTTCAGTTTAAAGCAGTGATGGGCAACCCTAAGCTGGTGAGAGTGGTCCATTGTCATCTCAGTGGGCCGTAAGATAGAAACCAGGCATGTAAACTAACCATGACCCCATGAATAAGATTGAATATATTTAATACATTCACAACGCGTTATAGAAAATGTTTATATTGATAGAACTACCAACTTCAACTGGTGAAAATAAAACTATTTTATGTTTCAATTGGAATCAGGAAAAGTTCTCACCATCAATATTGCGTACAGTCATCATGCACTTCGCTTCACGTGCCCTTGCTTTACATGCTTATCACAAGAGTCATATCAGTAAGGAAAAACAACACGGACGGAAATGAGTGGCATCTGGCAACCCTGTGCATAGGCAATGGTCAACAAAATGTCTCATGGCCCGCCCTCAGAAATCTGATGTACCCCGAGCCACAGTTTGCCCACCACTGGTTTAAAGACTCAACCAGTCAATGGCATCTTCGATAATGCAGAAGTCTCACAACGTAAGCCTAGATTTTGTGCTCAAGTCTCCAGAGTGGGACTTGAACGCAGGGGGAATGATGACGGGGCTATAAGTGTTAAATTATCAAGGCACATTGTACATTCCCCCAAATATTGAAGATTAAAGGGTGTTCTAATTGAGGTGCTTAAGATGATTAAAGGATTTGTGCAAGGCAGATCAAAAACAAAACTATTTCCTTTGGTGGGGGTGTCCAGAACAAGGGGAAAGAACTTTAAATTAGAACGAAGCCTTTCACATTTGATGTAAGGCAACATTTATTCACACAAAGGGTCGTGAAGATACCAAACTCCTCTGCCTGAAAAGGCCATTGAGACTGAGTTAGTTGAACATTTCAAAACTGCCACTGAATTTGTTAAAAAGTGGAACCAAAGTGGAGTTAAGATACAGATTAGCCATGATCTAACTGAATAGCAGGACAGGCTAAAGAAACTGTTCTTAACTACTTATGTAACCCATAGTTCTCATGACTCAGAAATAAGAGCGCTTCCAATAGAGACAAGGCTGACATTTATGATACAAAATATGAATTAATACTTGATATTAATAAAGCCAAGAGCAGTTACTGCTTTCTGGGGAGGCGATGGCCAAGCGGTATTATCGCTAAACTATTCAGCCAGAAACTCAGCTAATGTTCTGGGGTCCCATGGCAGGTGGTGGAAGTTGAATTCAATAAAAAATACCTGGAATTAAGAATCTACTAATGGCCATAAAGCCATTGTCAATTATCGGAAAAATCCATCTGGTTCACTAATGTCCTTTAGGGAAGTAAATCTGCCATCCTTACCTGGTCTGGCCTACATGTAACTCCAGAGCCACAGCAATGTGGTTGACTCTCAACTGCCCTCCAAGGGCAACTGGGAAGAGCACTAAATGCCAGCCAGTTAGCAATGCCCATGTCCCATGAATGAATTTTTAAAAAAAATCTTAGCAATAGATTTGAAGCGATGCACAGATTTCATGTGTATTTTCTGTACATTTTTGTGTTGAATCAGCATCTGTATATTCTGATGACATGACCTCTTTTGACCCTTTCACTGTTTTCCCATTTTCAGGACATCTGGTTCCAGCATGAGGTGCAATTCCCTGTGGCTATACATTGAGACGTTTTGAAACCATTTTCTTTGCACAATGCAACCTTTGCTGCAATCTCTGCACTATTGTCACCAATTGCATTACCCTTGCTGCCCACTCTCTTGGGAAGAACTAGACATCCTGGCTATTCCATTTAACCAAATGTCTGTGTGGCTGCCTTTAATGAGAGCTGATCGGCTGACCAAGGCTTGACCTTGAGAATGGATTGGAGTGCGCACTGATTGGGGAAGGAAACTGCAGGGGATGGGCACAATTGAAATGTGGAGCTTGTTCAAGGAACAGCTACTGCGTGTCCTTGATAAGTATGCACCTGTCAGGCAGGGAGGAAGTGGTCGAGCGAGGGAACCGTGGTTTACTAAAGAAGTTGAATCTCTTGTGAAGAGGAAGAAGAAGACTTATGTAAAGATGAGACATGAAGGCTCAGTTAGGGTGCTTGAGAGTTACAAGTTAGCCAGGAAGGACCTAAAGAGAGAGTTAAGAAGAGCCAGGAGGGGACATGAGAAGTCTTTGGCAGGTAGGATCAAGGAAAACCCTAAAGCTTTCTATAGGTATGTCAGGAATAAAAGAATGACTAGGGTAAGATTAGGGCCAGTCAAGGACAGTTGTGCGTGGGAAGTTGTGCGTGGAGTCTGAAGAGATAGGAGAGGTGCTAAATGAATATTTTTCGTCAGTATTCACGCAGGAAAAAGACAATGTTGTCGAGGAGAATACTGAGATATAGGCTATTGGACTAGACGGGATTGAGGTTAATAAGGAGGAGGTGTTAGCAATTCTGGAAAGTGTGAAAATAGATAAGTCCCCTGGGCCGGATGGGATTTATCCCAGGATTCTCTGGGAGGCTAGGGAGGAGATTGCAGACCCTTTGGCTTTGATCTTTAGGTCGTCATTGTCTACAGGAACAGTGCCAGAAGACTGGAGGATAGCAAATGTTGTCCCCTTGTTCAAGAAGGGGAGTAGAGACAACCCTGGTAATTATAGACTAGTGAGCCTTACTTCTGTTGTGGGCAAAGTTTTGGAAAGGATTATAAGAGATAGGATTTATAATCATCTAGGAAGGAATAATTTGATTAGGGATAGTCAACACGGTTTTGTGAAGGGTAGGTCGTGCCTCACAAACCTTATTGAGTTATTTGAGAAGGTGAGCAAAGAGGTGGATGAGGGTAAAGCAGTTGATGTGGTGTATATGGATTTCAGTAAAGCGTTTGATAAGGTTCCCCACGGTAAGCTATTGCAGAAAATACGGAGGCATGGGATTGAGGGTGATTTTGCGGTTTGGATCAGGAATTAGCCAGCTGTAAGAAGACAGAGGGTGGTGGTTGATGGGAAATGTTCATCCTGGAGTTCAGTTACTACTGGTGTACCGCAAGGATCTGTTTTGGGGCCACTGCTGTTTGTCATTTTTATAAATGACCTGGATGAGGGCGTAGAAGGATGGGTTAGTAAATTTGCGGATGACACTAAAGTCGGTGGAGTTGTGGACAGTGCGGAAGGTTGTTGCAGGTTACAGAGGGACATAGATAAGCTGCAGAGCTGGGCTGAGAGGTATCAAATGGAGTTTAATGCGGAAAATTGTGAGGTGATTCACTTTGGAAGGAGTAACAGGATTACAGAGCACTGGGCTAATGGTAAGATACTTGGTAGTGTGGATGAGCAGAGAGATCTCGGTGTCCATGTGCATAGATCCCTGAAAGTTGGCACCCAGGTTGATAGGGTTGTTAAGAAGGCGTATGGAGTGTTAGCTTTTATTGGTAGAGGGATTGAGTTTTGAAGCCAGGAGGTCATGTTGCAGCTGTACAAAACTCTGGTGCGGCCGCACTTGGAGTATTGCGTACAGTTCTGGTCGCCACATTATAGGAAGGATGTGGAAGCATTGGAAAGGGTGCAGAGGAGATTTACCAGGATGTTGCCTGGTATGGTGGGAAGGTCTTATGAGGAAAGGCTGAGGGACTTGAGGTTGTTTTCGTTAGAGAGAAGAAGGCTAAGAGGTAACTTAATAGAGGCATACAAGATGATCAGAGGATTAGATAGGGTGGATAGTGAGAGCCTTTGTCCTCGGATGGTGATGGCTAGCATGAGGGGACATAGCTTTAAATTGAGGGGTGATAGATATAGGACAGATGTCAGAGGTAGGTTCTTCACTCAGAGAGTAGTAAGGGCGTGGAATGCCCTGCCTGCAGCAGTAGTGGACTCGTCAACATTAAGGGCATTTAAATGGTCATTGGATAAACATATGGATGATATTGGAATAGAGTAGGTTGGATGGGCTTTTGATTGGTTTCACTGGTCGGCGCAACATCGAGGGCCAAAGGGCCTGTACTGCGCTGTAATGTTCTATGTTCTATGTTCTATGATTGTGTTGGGTGGACTGTGGGGCTCATGAATCCCAGCTTCTGCCCAATGGTATCAAGCATGAGAATTCATCCTACTGTCATCTGTAATGTGTTCCAATTTCTGAATTGCCAATATTATGTGGCTTTGTAAGTGATCTCAGGGAAAGAACAACTTTATAAAATTCATAAGAACATAGTAAAACTTAGAGCACACCAAATCCTAAAGAACATTGTTAATGATTAAATAGAAGTTGGTTTACAGCGTTTCATTCTAAGATATTTTTTTCATTTCAGTGCAAACATGTCATTCCCGATTAACCTGCAGTTATGAATTGTAGTGCAGTACCTGGATGATCTGAAATTGCTGATACATCTGATTACTAAACATAAACATGTTCAGTTAATGTTTTATTTTCATTTACTGGTGTCACAAGTAGGCTTACATTAAGGCCGCAATGAAGTTACTGTGAAAATCCCCCAGTTTCCAAACTCTGGCGTCTGTTTGGGTACACTGAGGGAGAATTCAGCATGGCCAATGCACCTAACCGGCACATCTTTTGGACTGTGGGAGGAAACCAGAGCACCCGGAGGAAATCCACGCAGACACGAGGAGAATGTGCAGACTCGGCGTAGACAGTGGCCCACGCCAGGAATTGAACCCGAGTCCCTGGCGCTGTGAGGCAGCAGTGCTAACTACCGTGCTCCCCCATAAGACAATGAAAATTTTAATATTTGTAAAAAGGAAAAAAATGGCAAGATGAACAGAATGTGATAAAGTGAAAAATACCCATTGAAAGCTATTATTGTGAGATGTTTCTTTATTGTGGGCTACTTCCTTTCAATTCATTAGTCACTTATTCAAAGAGAAGAAACACACAACTTGAAACATTACACACTTGCTGAATAAGCTCACAATGCAAATCATTAAGATTAAATTCTGCGATGTAAGGTAAGTTTGTACTATTCAGTTGTAGCATTTAATCAAAAAAGGAGAATTAGCCCCAACACGAGGTGCATATTATCCTTTATGTGGATACAAGCGACTCCTCTGGTTTTTGCTGTACAACGCTTGTCTGGTTGAATGCACGTTGTTTAGCCATCAATCAGAATGACAGAATGCAGATGAAAGAAGGAAGTACAGGAAGTCAGTTGTGACTATACCTTTCCATTCCTATGCCTTTGCTACTCAGCAGACAGACAATAATCCCGGTGGGCCCATGGATCGAATGACTTGCTGCTGATGGATTAGGAGCAACTCTATCCCCTTGGCACAGCCTTTGGAATTTTCATTACAATGACCTTGGGTGTGGCGATAAAGGAATTTCATGTGCGTTATTGATCAGAAAGTGTAGGAGTCTGACCAAAAACACTAAACTCAGGCAGACGTGCAAGTCTTGAACATTAATCTTGTGAAGATATGATAGTGTTATACACCAATACATTAATGTTCAGTTCTGCCTAACTGTTATGAATTAGAGAGGTTTTTCCCCTATTGTATCAGCGATTCTGCAAAAGCCCAGCCGGAGCCCTGGAGATACATGGGGAACGCAATTTGAGTGCCATTTACTTTTCACCAACAAAGAAACCAGTGTTCAGTCTTCCCTTTTGCCTGAAGAAACACAGTCAGTTGCCACTCTGAAAGGACATTTCGTCCCACAATAACTGTACATGACAGCTTTTGAAATAAGTTGTGACATTCCACTCTCCACTTAGTGTTAACCATAGTTAGCAGTGAGCCTTCAGAGTGAACTGTAACTTCTGCGAAAGCTCTTTTCTCAATCTGCAGGACGGAAAAAATACCTGGCCAGAATTTTATCTGGATAAAGCAGGTGGCGATGGAAGCTGGGAGGGCTGTGTCCTACCAGGGGGCATTGAGTTGGGCTCTCGAGCACGTCATGCTAGGAGCACAATTTCATGAGCAGCAGGTGGCAAGCCGTGTCAAAGCTATGCTCACATTTTTGAAAATGAGCAATCACAAGTTAATGTAGATGAGTGAGGAAACAATCGAAACAGATTTAATAAGCTCCTAGTGCGTGTGGAACTCAGGGAGGGGGGGAGGTTCAGAGCCTCGGCAACTTTGAAAGGGTGGCAATGGGGCAGCAGGTTTTGGTGTTACTAGTTCAGTGAAGCATTTCACTTTTATTGCAAGGAAGGAGTGAGGAAAACACTTACATGGGACCATGGCCCCATTGAGGAGTTATTCATCCCATTAGGGATCTCATCAGAATACGGCCTTGGAGTGCTAAGACGACCTGGTAGCATTTCAGCCCCACAGCAAGGGGTGCCCCTGTTATAGCGACAGTGCTCAGGAGACATAAGGTTGGTGCATTCCGGAGGAGATTCTTCCAGTGCAGGTGAGAACCTGAAAGGGCGGGCTGATGAATCTGGAGACAAACAACTCCCTGGCCACCTGTGGGCCAGCCTCATGGTGGGGAAGCAGCAGAATGCCGTAGAGGGGAGCAGGAGCAGAGACCAGGGTGCCCAATGGCCAGACTATACATACGATAAATGAGCTACCTGTAGATATCAGAGTGTCTGTACATGTACCTGTTTGGAGGGGCCATGACCAATGTATGCAGCACTGAGCAGGTGAGCGGTAGTGGGAATGCTGTCATCTAATGCAGGTGGCTTCAATGGTCACTGTGGCCCTGAATTTCTAAACCGATGGCTCATTTCACGAGTGCTCTGGAGACATGTGTGGCACCTCCTAATCATCTGCACATCATTGCATTGTGGTAGTGACAGTTGCCCTTTGTCAGGAGGTTCATCCAGTACATGAATTTCTGAACTGATGTGGCCAGTCAGGCTCAGAGAGCAAGATGATTCAGTGCCACTGCTGGATTCCCCAAGGTGCAAGGTCTCAAGCATGCCCAGAGCTCAGCCAGAGGCCCCCAATAATTAGAAAGGTTTTCATTCTCTCAACGTCTAACTCATCTATGAACACTGCCAGCAGATCCTGCAGGTGTGTATTTATTAGTCTGGGATCAGCCACAATGTTTACTTCCTCCATCCCTTCCAGGTGTCAGAGCATTTCATTTCCCCCCTACACCAGCAAGGATGGATACTTTTCACTGGAAAGTCAGAGGTTGACGAGAGAGTGTTTGAGGTCTACAAAATTATGAGCGGCATAGACAGATAATCAGAAACTTTTTCCCAGGGTGGAAGTGACAATTCCAAGGGGGCACAGGTTCAATGTGAGGGGGGAAAGTTTAAGGGAGATGTGCCGGGTAAGTTTTTCATGCGGAGAGTAGTGGGTGCCTGGAACGCGCTGCCAGAGGAGGTGGTGGAAGCAGGCACATTAGGAACATTTAAGAGGCATCTGAATGGGTACATGAATAGAGGATACATGGACCGGGTAAGGGCAGAAGGTTTTTTTCAGTTTAGTTGGGGCACAGGCTTGGAGGGCTCCTGTGCTGTACTTTTTTTGGTTCTTTATCAAAAGGGTTTCCCAGTGAAGAGGTAGTTGCTGACACCAGTGAGGAACCTGAGAAATCCAAGGTCTGAAGTAGAGCTATAACATGAACCACATTGTGCCCAGAGCGACCATCAAGTAGACCATAAAAAGAAAGGGAGATGTGGTATGTATCTTTCAGGGATAGGAGCATGACATGCCGAGAAAAGAAGTGTGTCAGTTAGTTTTGCTTTTAAGAAGATCACACACATAGGCACAGCTTTGCTGCAGGAGACTTTAAATTTTGTTCCCATTAATATCTGTTCTCATGTGCCCAGTCTCAATAAAAGAACATGTGTTTACTCAATCTCTTATGAGTGTTGGTGCCTTTATATCATTATAAAAGCCCATGGCACTAGGCACTCATGATTTTTTTTTCATTTTGTCATAGGATACGGACATTGCTGGTGGGGGTCAACATTTGTTGGCCATTCCTGATTGCCTTTGAACTGACCAGTTTGCTAAGCTACTTCAGAAAGCAGAGTCAACCATGCTGCTATGGGTATGGAATCATTTGTAGGCCAGACTAGGTAAGGATGGCAGATTTAGACCATTAGATGTAGGAGCAGAAGTTGGCCATTCAGCCCATTGAATCTGCACTACCATTCAATGAAATCATGACTGATTTGATATGATAATCCTCAACTCCACTTTCCCACCTTATCCACATAACCCTTGATTCCTTTACTGATTAACAATCTGTCTATCTCAGCCTTAACATACTGTACGACCCAACCTCTGTAGTACTCTGCCACAAATTCAATTCTCTCTGAGTGAATAAATTCCTCCTCATTCTCTGTCTTAAACGAATGACCCTTTACTCTGAGATTGTGTCCTCAGTGGTCCAACACTCTCCCACAAGGGGAAACAACCTTTCAGCATCTACTCTGTCAAGTTCCCTGAGAATCCAATAAGAGGTTGCCTCTCATTCTTGTAAACTCCATTGAGTACAGGCCCAACCTACTCAACCTCTCCTCATAAGACAATCCCTCCATACCTGGGGTGAACCTACTGAATCTTTTCTGGACAGCCTCCAATGCTGGTATATCTTTCCTTAGATAAGGGCACCAAAACTGTTCACAATATTCAAGATGTGGTCTAACTAATGCCTCATACAGTTTTAGAAAGATTTACCTATTTCTATATTCCGTTTCCTTTGAAATAAAGGCCAATATTCCATTTGCCTTTCCTATTACCTACTGAACTTGCATGATAGATTTTTAGGACTTATGCACAAGGACCCCCAAATCCCTCTGTGTTGCAGTTTTCTGCAGTCTTTCTCCATTTAAATAATACACAGCACCTTGATTCTTTCTACCAAAGTGCATATCTTCACATTTTCCTACATTATATTCCATCTGCCAAGTTTTTGCCCATTCACTTAACCTGTCTATATCCCTCTGTAGGCTCTTTGTGTTATCCTCGCCACTTGCCATCCCATTTATTTTTGTGTCATTTGTAGACTTGGCAATAGTACATTCACTTCCCTTGTCCAAGCAATTAATATATATTGTGCATAATTGTGACCACACCACTGATCCCTGTGGCACTTCACTAGTTGGTTGCCATCCTGAAAATAACCTTCTTATCCCAACTCTCTGTCTACCATTAGTTCACCAATCCTCTATCCATGCTAATATATGCCCCCCAACACCACAGAATTTTACATTGTTAAGTAACCTTTTGTGCGGTCCCTTATCAAAAACTTTTGGGAAATCCAAGTATATTTCATCTACTGATTCCCCTTTATTCATCTTGCACATTGCCACCTCAAGGAATTCTAATAAAACTTTTCAGACATCATTTCCCCTGAAACCATGCTGATTCTGTTTGATTATGTGATGTATTTCTAAATGCTCTGTTATTATATCCTTTATAATGGACTCTCACATTTTCCCAATGACAGATGTTATGCTATAGTTGCTTGTTTTTTTTTAACTCTCCCTCCCTTTTTGAATAAGGGTCTTGCATTCTTTCCCTAAAGGATATTAGTGAACCAGATGAGTTTATTTACAATAATTGTTTAATGGTCACATTTCTGAGACTAGCTTCATATTCCAGATATATTATATAATTTAAATTCCACCAGCTGCCATTTGAATCCATGACCCCAGATCAATAGCCTCGGCCTCTGGATTACTAGGCCAGTGACATTAGGGTGGCACGCTGGCACAGTGGTTAGCACTGCTATTTCATTGTGCCAGGGACCCGGGCTCAATTCCAACCTTGGGTGTCTTCCTGTATGGAGTTTGCACACTCTCTCCATGTCTAGGTGGGTTTCCTTCGAGTGCTCTGGTTTCCTCCCACACTCCAAGATGTGCGGGTTAGGTTGATTGACCATACTAAATTGTTTCTTAGTGTGAGGGTGATTAGCATGATAAATAAGTGGGGTTATAGGGATAAGGCCTGGGTGGATTTTTGTCAGTGCAGGCTTGACAGGCCGATTGGACTCCTTCTGCACTGTAGGATTCTATGATTCTATGATTATCCCTCTGCCAGGACACCCCCAGATGCACTAGTGAACAGGCAATCAGCGCAGGCTTGATGCAGAAACCTTAGAAATGAGCAGGCAACACAACGTTGGAGTACTGCATTCATTGCTATCTATGAGTGAGTGTTATTAATATATTGTGAGTTCATGTCCATTTCCTGGCACTATCCAATTTAGCCTTCGTTCTATCATATAGCACAGTAGGAGGCCATTCAACCTCTCATGCCTGTGTTGGCTCTTTGGAATAATTATCTCATAATTCCATTCCCCTGCCCTCCCCCTGCCCTCTCCCCATAATCCTGCAATTCTTACTTCTTTAAGTGTTTGTTCAATCCTCTTTCTAAAGTTATTGTTAAATCTGCTACCACCTCTCTTTCAGACACTGCATTCTAGATCGTAATACCTTGCGTGTAAAATAAATTTTCCTCATCTCTACTCTTGGGCTGTGATTTTCTGCCCCCATTTTGGGCAGGTGAGGATGGTGGCGGGGTGGAGGATCGAAAGGGAAATGTCAAAATGGCTTTTACATTGGCAGGATTTCCCCGCCTGATTGTCCCCTGCCGATGATGTAATGGCATTCCCACCATGCAATGATGGGAACCCCATGACAATACATTTAAACATAATTAATGGGTCTCTCCACCATATCGTCCCGCCACGTAAGAATTCCCCTTCGCACATGAGCGTAACATCACATTGCCAGGGTTTACAAGAGGTCCCATAAAACAGGAGCCTGGCGTACCATCCCTGCTGGAGGAAGTAAGCTAAGTACAGCTTCCAGGGGGAGAAGATCATGCCTGGGGCATTGCCAGGGGGCAGTGCCGGCGTGCTTCCACTGGGGTGTCCATGGGGGGTGTTTTTCCCTGCATGTGTGGGGGGAGTGGGGGTGTTCCCATTTCCGTGGGGTGCGGATCCTCTTTCTTATTTTTATGTTTAAAAAGGGTGCCCTGATCTCCTGAAGGCCGAAGTTACTGGTGGGCAGGTTCATTCAGAGTATAATGTCATGGCACCCACCTGTAGGATTTTTTGACCTCAAAATATGACAGAAGCTGATGGGCTACACACTGCTGTTCCCGCCTGAGTTGACACTTAGACAAAAAATTGAGAAAATTCCTCCCTTGCTCATTTGCCAATTGCCTTCCAGGTGTGTCCTCTGGTTTGCTCCCATCAGTGGAAACAGTTTCACTCCATTATTTCAAAATGAAGGGATTTTTTTTTGTCGAAACAAGTGAGGACTATTAGATAATGGGTAGAATTTTCAAGTTTTTTTTCAAAGTGGGAAAAGTGGAGTGTAGCCAACCAGCTGTGCTGATGACTTTTCCCACCATATATTTTGACACGTTGAAAACAAAAAGAGAAGGGATGGGTCCCATGATGTCATGTTGGGACAGGATCTGAATGACCCATGGGGTGGCATGTGGCACAGTGGTTAGCACTGCTGCCTCACAGCATCAGGGACCCGGATTTGATTCCCTGCTCGGGTCACTGTCCGTGCGGAGTCTGCACGGTTCTCTCCGTGTTTGCATGGGTTTCCTCCGGGCGCTCCGGTTTCCTCCCACAGTCTGAAAGACGTGCCAGTTAGGTGCATTGGCCATGTTAAATTCTCCCTCAATGAACCCAAAAAGGTGCCAGAGTGTGGCATCTAGGGGATTTTCACAGTGACTTCATTGCAGTGTTAATGTAAGCCTTGTGACACGAATAAATAAACTTAAACAAAAGGACTTCTAAAAAAATTAAAAGAGGAACATCCCACAGAACCTCCACCACAGAGCTCCTCACCACCCCCTCCACCCCACCCACAGAGCTCTTCACCCTCACCCTACCCCCCGGCATTGCCCCTGGCATTGGCCCCTAAGCAGTGTACTCAGTTGTACACCTCCACTGGATTATGGTTGTCAGGTGCACGTTGTGACGGACCTGTCTTGCTTCATGTTGGCGTATCCTCACAATGGCGTGAATGGACAAGCCAAGTGGGGGGGACAAAACACCTGCAATGCATATTCAAGTAGATATAAATAGGGATCCTAAATTTGAAAGGTGGGATTCCTGTTATGTCATTGCCAGGGGTGGGGACAATTGAGTGGGAAAATCCCACCAGCGTAAAAGCCATTTTGAGTCTCCTGCTCGATTTGATTCCTGGCCCCTCCCATGCTCCTACCTCCCGATAATGGGGCCGGAAAATCCCCCCCAATCCAATGTGTCCACGTGGACAATGACATAGACATATTCACCCAAAGGATTTGAATGCGAACACCACTTGATAGTGTTATGGACAATTTCAAGGTGTTTTCTTTTTATTGTCTGTGGTCAAATATATTTGTATATGGATGTGTGTATTTTCTTACCCTCGGAGTGATTGAATCAGTTTAAATAACCCAGCAGCAAGCTTCTGCGTGCCTGAAATAAAGAAAGTTACTTTATTTCTCACACACACCTGCCCTGAAGTTTGAACAAAATTCTGATGTCGCACTCACATGACTCACTCACACTGCGTCACACACAAAAAACAATTTAAGGTAAAACAGTAAATATGAAAGTGAAATTTAACTCGTTCTCTGGGATGGATTTTCTGTGCCCCCCTTCCCCATAGCGTGTTCCGAGGTAGCGGAGGCGACCCAACATTGTTTGGTGGCCGGATCTTCGAGTCCCATTGTTTGCGGCCTGAAGGCCCTGCCGGCATGAACAGCCAGAAAACTCTTGCCTCTATTTTGTTGTGGGCCCAATGTTTCTTGGTTGAGTTGATGTGTTGGCTGTAAGTGAAGGTCTTAAAGCAGGGATTTCTCTGAGAAAGCTCTTGTGGTAGATCTGCCAGAGGTTTGAGCTGAGATGAACTTGGTGGAGGAATAGGTTAGTGGAGAGTGTCATTGTTCTTCATGTAAGCTAGAACAAGTACATACTTCAGACTGACTTGACTTGATTTATTATTGTCGCATGCATTAGTATACAAAGAACAAACAAAGACCAAAGAACAATACAGCACAGGAACAGGCCCTTCGGCCCTCCAAGCCCGCGCCGCTCCCCGGTCCAGGATTGAATCCTGAATCCAGGATCCCCGCCCAATTTTCCAGCCTATCTACATACCAATATCTTATCCACCGAGCTGTCCCTCACAGCTACGATGCTTTGTTCATTACAACCTATTAACTCACCCCCACCCCCCCATTCCAGACCATGTGATCTCCAGGGAGAGGCGAAAACCCAGAGTGAAAAACCCCAGGGCCAATATGGGGAAAAGAAATCTGGGAAATTCCTCTCCGACCCCCTGAGGCGATCGAAACGAGTCCAGGAGATCACAATGGCCCTGATCAGGAAATGCTTCCCAACCCTAGTCATTTCCACTTCCACGAACACCATATGAATTCCCTGCCCCCGAGACAGGTTCCTAACTATCCGCAGTCTCGCTCTGTACTGGCACCAGCAAGATGATCATAGAATGAAGCCTTGAAACGAGAAACAAGGAACAATTAGCCCGCGCCGCTCCCTGGTCCAGACTAGACCACTCTTTTGTATCCCTCCATTCCCACTCCATTCATATAGCTGTCTAGATAAGTCTTAAACGTTCCCAGTGTGTCCGCCTCCACCACCTTGCCCGGCAACACATTCCAGGCCCCCACGACCCTCTGTGTGAAATATGTCCTTCTGATATCTGTGTTAAACCTCCCCCCCTTCACCTTGAACCTATGACCCCTCGTGAACGTCACCACCGACCCGGGGAAAAGCTTCCCACCGTTCACCCTATCTATGCCTTTCATAATTTTATACACCTCTATTAAGTCTCCCCTCATCCTCCGTCTTTCCAAGGAGAACAACCCCAGTTTCCCCAATCTCTCCTCATAACCAAGCCCCTCCATACCAGGCAACATCCTGGTAAACCTCCTCTGTACTCTCTCCAAAGCCTCCACATCCTTCTGGTAGTGTGGCGACCAGTACTGGACGCAGTATTCCAAGTGCGGCCGAACCAACGTTCTATACATCTGCAACATCAGACCCCAACTCTTATACTCTGTGCCCCGTCCTATAAAGGCAAGCATGCCATATGCCTTCTTCACCACCTTCTCCACCTGTGACGTCACCTTCAAAGATCTGTGGACTTGCACACCCAGGTCCCTCTGCGTCTCTACACCCTTTATGGTTCTTCCATTTATCGTGTAGCTCCTCCCTACATTATTCCCACCAAAATGCATCACTTCGCATTTATCAGGATTGAACTCCATCTGCCATTTCCTTGCCCAAATTTCCAGCCTATCTATATCCTTCTGTAGCCTCTGACAATGTTCCTCACTATCTGCAAGTCCTGCCAGTTTTGTGTCGTCCGCAAACTTACTGATCACCCCAGTTACTCCTTCTTCCAGATCATTTATATAAATCACAAACAGCAGAGGTCCCAATACAGAGCCCTGCGGTACACCACTAGTCACATGCCTCCAGCCGGAAAAAGACCCTTCCACTACCACCCTCTGTCTTCTATGACCAAGCCAGTTCTCCACCCATCTAGCCACCTCCCCCTTTATCCCATGGGATCCAACCTTTTTCACTAGCCTACCATGAGGGACTTTGTCAAACGCTTTACTAAAGTCCATATAGACAACATCCACGGCCCTTCCTTCGTCAACCATTTTGGTCACTTCTTCAAAAAACACCACCAGGTTAGTGAGGCATGACCTCCCTCTCACAAAACCATGCTGACTATCGTTAATGAGTTTATTCCTTTCTAAATGCGCATACATCCTATCTCTAAGAACCTTCTCCAACAACTTCCCCACCACGGACGTCAAGCTCACCGACCTATAATTACCCGGGTTATCCTTCCTACCCTTCTTAAATAACGGGACCACATTGGCTATCCTCCAATCCTCTGGGACCTCACCTGTGTCCAGTGACGAGACAAAGATTTGCGTCAGAGGCACAACGATTTCACCTCTCGTCTCCCTGAGCAGCCTTGGATAGATTCCATCAGGCCCTGGGGATTTGTCAGTCTTTATATTCTCTAACAAACCTAACACCTCCTCCTTTGTAATGGAGATTTTCTCCAACGGTTCAACACTCCCCTCCGAGACACTCCCAGTCAACACATCCCTCTCCTTTGTGAATACCGACGCAAAGTATTCATTTAGGATCTCCCCTACTTTTTTGGGCTCCAAGCATAAGTCCCCACTTTTGTCCCTGAGAGGTCCAATTTTTTCCCTAACAACCCTTTTGTTCCTAACGTATGAATAAAATGCCTTGGGATTCTCCTTAATCCTGTCTGCCAAGAACATTTCATGACCCCTTTTTGCTCTTCTAATTCCCCGTTTGAGTATTTTCCTACTTTCATTGTACTCCTCCAGAGCTCCCTCCGTTTTTAGCTGCTTGGACCTAACATACGCCTCTCTTTTCCTTTTGACCAGTCCCTCAATTTCCCTGGTTATCCACGGTTCTCGAATCCTACCCTTCCTATCCTTCTTTTTTACAGGCACATGCTTGTCCTGTAGCCCTAACAACCGTTCCTTAAAAGACTGCCACATACCAGATGTGGATTTACCCTCAAACAACCTCTCCCAATCAAGAGCTGCCAATTTCTGCCTGATCCCAATAAAGTTAGCCTTCCCCCAATCCAACACCTTACCCTTGGGACACCACTCATCCTTTTCCATCACTATCCTAAAGCTAACAGAATTGTGGTCACTATTTGCCACATGTTCCCCAACCAAAACTTTGAAGACCTGACCGGGCTCATTCCCCAGTACCAGGTCCAGTATAGCCCCCTCTCTAGTCGGGCTGTCCACATATTGTTCCAACGAACCCTCCTGTACACATTTTACAAATTCCTCCCCATCCAGAGTCCCTGCCCTCAGCGATTTCCAGTCTATACCAGGGAAATTGAAGTCTCCCACTACAACAACCCTATATTTCCTGCACCTATCCAGTATCTCCTGACATATCCATTCTTCCACTTCCCTTGGGCTGTTGGGGGGCCTGTAGTACACCCCCAACATAGTGACTGCGCCTTTCCTGTTTCTAAGCTCCACCCAGAGTGACTCGCTACACGACTCCTCCGAATTGTCCTCCCTCTGCACCGCTGTAATATGCTGTCCTCCCTCTGCACCGCTGTAATATGCTGAAAAGTATAGTTTCTTGCACGCTATGCAGACAAAGTATACCATTTATTGAGAAGGAAACGAGAGAGTGCAAAATGTAAAGTTCCAGTCATAGCTAGGGTGTAGAGAAAGATCAACTTAATGCGAGGTAGGTCCATTCAAAAGTCTGATGGCAGAAGGGAAGAAGCTGTGCTTGAGTCGGTTGGCATGTGTCCTCAGACTTTTGTATCTTTTTTCCGACGGAAGAAGGTGAAAGAGAGTATGTCCAGGCTGTGTGGGGTGCTTGATTATGCTGGCTGCTTTTCTGAGGCAGCGGGAAGCGTAGACAGTGTCAATGGGTGGGAGGCTGGTTTGAGTGGATGGACTGGGCTTTGTTTACAACCCTTTGTAATTTTTTGCGGTCTTGCGGTCAGGAGCCATACCAAGCTGTGGTACAACCAGAACAAATGCTTTCTATGGTGCATCTGTTAAAGTTAGTGAGAATCGTAGCAAATATGCTAAATTTCCTTAGTCTTCTGAGAAAGTAGAGGCATTGGTGGGCTTTCTTAACTATAGTGTCAGCATGGAGGGATCAGGATAGGTTGTTGGTGATCTGGACACCTAGAAACTTGAAGCTCTCGACCATTTCTACTTCGTCCCCATTGATGTAGACAGGAGCATGTCCTCCACTACGCTTTCTGACGTCGATGACTATCTCCTTCATTTTGTTGACATTGAGGGAGAGGTTATTGTTGCCGCACCAGTTCACCAGATTCTCTATCTCATTCCTGTACTCCGTTTTGTCATTGTTTGAGATCTGACCCACGACAGTGGTATCATCATCAAACTTGAAAATTGAGTTGGAGGGGAATTTGGCCACACAGTCATAGGTGTATAAGGAGTATAGTAGGGGGCTGAGGTCACAGCCTTGTGGGGCACCAGTGTTGAGGATGATCGTGGAGGAGGTGTTGTTGCCTATCCTTATTGATTGTGGTCTGTGGGTTAGGAAGTTCAGGATCCAGTCGCAGAGGGAGGAACCGAGCCCCAGGCCATGGAGTTTGGAGATGAGTTTCATAGGCATAATGGTGTTGATGGCTGAGCTGTAGTCAATAAATAGGAGTCTGACATAGGTGTCCTTGTGAAACTAGAACTAGGGGACATAGCCTCAAAATAAGGGGAAGCAGATTTAGGTCTGAGGAGGAACTTCTTCACACAAAGGGTTGTGAATCTGTGGAATTCCCTGCCCAGTGAAGCAGTTGAGGCTACATCATTGAATGTTTTTAAGGCAAGGATAGATAAATTTTTGAACAGTAAAGGAATTAAGGGTTATGGTGAGCGGGCGGGTAAGTGGAGCTGAGTCCACAATGATTTTTCTGTTTCCTGGGCTACTCGCGAGAAACTTTGGCATGCACCCATGACCAAGTATCTAAATTTTGGTATTGTGCTACATGCTACAACGGTCTTTCCAAAGCCTAGACACATGCCAAATCTTGATTCTTACTTGCTCTGTGGTAAAGTATGCAAGTTCACTAATAGGGTCCCAGTTTACCTTGTGATCCCTGGTGCATGTTCATCAGCCTTCTTTGGTAATCTTGACCCTTGAAATCTGCATTAGAGTCCTCTGCCACAATGTTAGTCTGCCATCTCACCATCCTGAGAGATTGTACCTGTGGCTTCTGAGCCTCCCTGTGCCAGCTCACGCACACATGCATGGTGACATATGACAGGGAAAAACCCTCCTACAACCTAGCCTCTGAAGTATGCATGGTATCAATATCTGAGCTAGTGCTTGCTAGGGCTTTACTGATTTGCACTATGGCCAAATAGCACATCCCGACCTCAAGATAGTAAATCTTGTTTTGTGTTCACACAGAATATTTTTGCTAAATATATCAGCAACAGAAATATTCATTATACTGAAGTCCAGACGTGTAGTTCATTGAGTGTCAGGCAGATTATTTCATAGTTAACATCAGGCTTGATGTAAAGTTACCATGATAAAAGTACTAATTCGAGTCTGGCAGAACACAGTGTTGTTCTTATTGCATAATGTTTTCAAGTTTTAAAAAATAACAGATGGGGTCTAAGTTGTGCATAGATACAGTTGTCTTTCTTGAAGTCCAGATGTATACAGCTGTCCATCAGTTTGGCTCAAAAATGAGAACCATTTCCACTCCAAGATGGTTTGTGCTGATTGCAAAATTCACCGAATCATACTGGATAGCAATACAGGGCTGGAGACAATAATACAGCACTGCTTTACATCAACCCTTCGTTTTGTTTTATTAGTAATGCTGGTAATGTCATTCTTGTTATCAAAGGAACAGGGTATTCATTTGTTCAATTCCACATAAAACTTTATTTAAAAAAAAATGCTACCTGAAATATAAATAACTTAATAGATTGTGAGCACTGCAACTGTACCAGTTAAAATGTGACCGGACTGAGGAATTTTCTGCTGGTTTTCTCTGGTTCACTTTTATTCTGAACCTATCGCTTAGGCAATTATTGGCAGTGTGACTTGTTACCGCATCTTCTACACAATATAGACTCATTGATTTGTGGAGAATGGACACCTTACTTTTACAAACAAAATGGAGTTGAGAGGTCAGGTTATCCTTCCTTTTCTGTCAATATACATGGAACCACACAAGGCCCTGGAATTAGCCTTTATGTCTGAAGAAGATATTAGAATGCAAATGAAGTTTGCACTGCCCATTACATGGTGGGCGGTGTCAGGGTGACGGGCTGGCACTGCCCAATGGGCACTGCTCGCCCCTGCCCCCAACCACCTGGAGGGGCTTCAATGGCCTACAGTCCCACTGGCAAGGCCATCACATCAGGTGGCCATTGCTGGGGACCAAACATGATCTGCGCCGGTGAGGACCTCCACCGGCAAGGCTGTTAAGGCAAGTGAGCCTGGACAATTGTGTCCTGGACTCACTAATAATATTTAAATGAAGCTATAAATAGTTAAATCGGCCTTGCACCGTTCCCAGGCTGACAGATTGGGGCCAGTAAAATCATGAGAGCTGAGAAACTGGGTGCAAAGCTGACTTTTCACCTCTCTCATGATCTTACCGGCTTGCCATGTTGATCGACTGTTGTGACAAGCTGGTAAGATCACCCCCTATGTTTTTTTTGAAGACACATCTGTCTTTGGTCAATTGAGAGATGAAATACTGGCCTACCAACTCTCTCTTCTATGTAACATACTGGAAATAGGTTGGATGAGGGCTAAAATTAAATGTTAATTTCCTAACGTTTAACAACAAAGGATCATTTAATGAATCTATGTCTCAAATGCAAACTCCACCTGCCAGGTTGGGGTGGGGGGGAGGTGGAGGCCTGCATTCTGTCTATGTCTGAATTTCAGAAAAGCAATCTGGGTGGGAGAGTGATCTTGTGACATAATTGTAATGTCCCCACTTCTGGATCAGAAGCTATGGGTTCAATTTGGAAAGTGCATTTATAACGTGGCCAAACAGGTTGATTACCAACCCATAAATCCTCCCAATACAGCTGAATGCAAGTGAGTGAGAGAGCTTCTTGGTCAGCCACATTGCAGGAGGCAATGGCAGGCCACTGCAATACTTTGCAAAGCATCACCATGGATTATTCCAATGGAAGTCCATGGCCATGAACACTGCCTGAGGGCATGATGCCTGAAGGAAGCGGAGGGATCTGATGACCTGCCAGCATCCTGGATGTGTAAAATTGCTGTTTGCTATAAACTCAAACTAAAGTTCTTGGAATGTATTTTTAATTTGTACAGTCACCCATAGTTCAAGTGATCCCTGCAGGCCAGGAAGATCCCAGGTTTGATGTTTGGCCGAGGACAGTGCTTTTTCAACCCTTCTACAAAGGCAGAGAAAACACAGCTAGGGCTTCTTGCTGTCAGTATTCATTGAGCTCTGTTACACAGCTTAGACTTTAAGAATGCCCACTTGGGTTCCATGCTGAATGGAACTGGGTCTTTCTCAGTATTAGCCAATGTTTTCAGGAGAAAATTGAGGAAATCTCTTCTCTTTCTTATTTCGTAATCTCCTTCCAATGTAAACCTTCCCGGCTGAGTGGATGAGTTCAAGAGGTGCTTACAGGTCAACGCTGCACTTTTCTTTATCGAGCTGCTGGGATATGGTTGTTCCTTCAACTTTCTGTGAGGATGTGTCTTGTTTTTATTTGGTACCACTGTTAGATGCCATGATCGAGATCTGATACTAGCTGTTTGGAGAATTACATGTGTAAACCCAGTTCCTATTCAACCCTACTGCAACAAAGTGCAATTCCAAAATTCTGTCATTGAGTCGCCCTGATCAAAAATTCAGTCAAACAATTTCATGCTTGTGGGGAAAATCGATACGTTTAAAAAGTTTGACACTTTTGAAAGGGAGAGTGCCCTTTTTGATGACATATACAACATGTAGAATTTGTTCCTAACCAGCATTTTGCAATAATCTGTACAAGGATATAAATAAATTGAAAGAAAGAAACACATTTATTCTTTCCAACTAAAGTGGCGGAGTGAACTAGACAAAAAGCTATAGTTTGCCAAGATGTTAAATTGGAACCAGAATTGAGAATACTTTTCATTTAACTTGAAGTTGTTATTTGTTTTAAGATGCAATGTATTTACAATTACTTGTATATTGCTCATATATTACACTGCATGGTGCAGACTTAGAGGATGATAGGAAATGAATCTTACAAGGAGATGTATTCAATGGCTTCTGATGAGTGATGTTGATTTTTAACTGCAAGCCTGACGTTGCCTGAATCAATGGTCACAATCACTGTTGATTACTTTTGGTTGCTTTGCTATAGCTCTGTGGCCTTCCACAGGCAGACAAGTCAACACAGATATCACCTGTGGGAACACTCTTGTTGTGTTGGTGGACTTATGAAAACAGAGCAGAAATGGAAAATTAGATTCTGAGACTTTTTTTTGGTTCAGCATCAGCCAGTATATCAGCGTGGGCTACTTTCTGTGTTACTTTGACCAATGTTGACTGATTGAAAGGAAGAGTCTGCCTGTAACAACCACAAAGGAAGATATTCCATTCATATGTTCCTATGAAATCTCTTGGGGTGTTTTACTACATTAAGATGTTATATAAAGACAAGTTGTTGGCTGGAATTCGCTGACTGTTCACACCGGCAGGATTCTTCAGATCCGCTGGCAGCGCACCCCCGTCCGCGGGTTTCCCACTGGTGTGGGATGATGTCAATGCGAATTTCCATTGATAGCAGCGAGACCAGAGAATCCCGTCTCTAGCAAACAACGTACCACCTCCCACCAGCGGGAAACACGCAGCTGGGAGGCTAGAGTATCTCACCCATTGTTTCTATCGCTTTGTTCATATTCTCAGGAAACTAGAAATGTTTCCTTATTGATGAATTGTTGCTTTTGACAAATGTGACAGTTAATTTTTACTTTGCAAGTTTGAACTAACAGCAAATGAATTAAGTTTACCAATTAATTTGTTTTGGTTCTATTAGTTGAGGGTTAAATATTGGGCAGAATACCAGGAGAAGCTTCTGCTTGACTTGGAAAAACTGCCATAGGGTCTTTAAAAACAGGTAGTCAGGTTAACCTCACATTACCTACACTGGAATGTTTGCCTGGATTATGCGTCCTGGAAACATAGAAACATGGCAAGTAGGAGTAGGAAATTCGGCCCATTGAGCCTGCGCCACTATTCAATGTGATTAACATAAGAACATAAGAACTAGGAGCAGGAGTAGGCCATCTGGCCCCTCGAGTCTGCTCCGCCATTCAATAAGATCATGGCTGATCTTTTTGTGGACTCAGCTCCACTTACCCGCCTGCTCACCATAACCCTTAATTCCTTTACTGTTCAAAAATGTATCTATCCTTGCCTTAAAAATATTCAATAAGGTGGCCTCAACTGCTTCACTGGGCAGGGAATTCCACAGATTCTTAACCCTTTGTGTGAAGAAGTTCCACCTCAGTCCTAAATCTGCTTCCCCTTATTTTGGGGCTGTGCCCCCTAGTTCTAGTTTCACCCGCCAGTGGAACAACTTCCCTGCTTCTATCTTATTTATTCCCTTCATAATCTTATATGTTTCTATAAGATCTCCCCTCTTCTTCTGAATTCCAATGATCATGGCTGATCATGGCTGATCCTCCATCTCAATACCATACTCCCACATTCACTCCATTCTCCTTGACGCCTTTAGTGTCTACAAATCAATCTATTTCCTTCCTAAATACAGTCAGGGGCTTGGCCTCTGCCTTATGTGAGAGAATTCCACAGGTTCACTATCCTCAGAGTGAAGAAATATCAGTCCAAAATGGCCGACCCATATCCTGAGACCATGATCCCTTGTTCTAGATCTGCCAGCCATTCCTGCATCCAGTCTGCCCAGCCCTGTCCAAGTGCACCTTAACAAATTGAACCAAGCTAACCACAGCAGAGTATGTCATTGTGCTATAGTTAAGTGGCAACCTTGGTGTAAGCCCATGTGCATTGAGTTTGGAGTGACCACTAGCAAGAAGGTCTAGATTTAGCTTGGTGACCTTTTAGATTTCATGAAGCGCATTATTTTTGTTTGGAGAGACGAATATTTTGACAGATTTAGAACATACAAGATAATTTCCCTTCTTGTACTTACCGATTCTTCATAGTCCTTTGTGTGAATTCTGGAGCGTGTGCATTGTGTCTATCTTTATTTTAATTGGTCATGTTGATTTCTAGAGTTAAAAAGATGAGCTTGCCTCACAAATAGATGAGGGGCAGAAGTCCAGTCTCCAGCCAATTAATACTCCTTGGAGCATTAGATAGTTGTGTGGCTGTTGTGATTGGTGGAGATGTGTTCCCCGCTGACTCTTAAGGTAGCAGGGCATGAAATCCTGGACTTAATTACTGCCAAACAATCTCTCCAGCATTAAAAGTATGATTTTAAAAGTGTAGTCTCATTTCTTCAAAATTTAATTATTGTTGGAGACTTTTGTGGTGAACCATCGTTGGTTCCCACTGTGGGTTTGTTCTAATGTTGTTGTTGGGCTAGGGTGTTCACACTGTGGGATTGTTCTAATGTTGTTGTTGGGCTAGGGTGGGATTAATACACCTGTGGTTGTTACTGTTGTGGCACATCCCAGTCGGGCTCCGCCTCCTGGGAGAGGTATAAGACCCCCTGCTCGGGCGGGACCTCGTCAGTCTGGGATGGTGTACTTACGTTCTAGTAGTTCCATTGTTAGGCAATAAAAGCCTTCAGTTACCGAAGCCTCGTGTCTTGAGTTCAATTGACGTGCATCAATTTTATTGCCTAACACTAAGCTCTTGACGGAAAGGAGAGTATGGAACAAATCTTAAAGCCAGAGCGTCTGACGCTGGATCCACGTGCGGTGGGCGCCTCTAACACCTTCGACCACTGGCTGAAGTGTTTTGAGGACTACCTGGCAGCCTCCGCAGCGGTCATCACAGATGACGACGGACTCCGGGTCCTCCATGCGAGGGTAAGCGACACTGTCTACCTCGCGATCCGTGCGGCCACCACTTACCCGAGGGCCTTCGAGCTTTTAAAAAAGCGCTACACGAAACCTCCCAATGAGATCCACGCTCGTTACCTCCTCGCTACACGACGTCGGCAGTCGGGCGAAACCATGGAGGATTACGCCAATGAGCTCTTGCAGCTTGCCAGGGGCTGCGACTGCAAAGCTGTGTCGGCTGAGCAATATATGTATGACCTCGCCTGAGATGCGTTTGTGGCAGGGGTAGGATCTTCGTACATCCATCTCAAGCTGCTAGAAAAGGGGAATCTCAACCTGACCCAAGCTATGGAAATGGCTGAAATGCTTGAGGCGGCTTCGAAGAGCTTGGTCCTGTATCCGGAGGACCACGTGGAGACAACGTGGCAGGAGCAGTCACAAATCCCTCCTCGCCCCACGGGCTCGAAGTGCAGTGTTATGGCGTGCTCCCATGTAGACCCGACGACGGCGGCAGCCCCATGCGGCCCGCGGTGCTACTTCTGCGGAATGGCCAAGCATCCACGACAAAAGTGTCCTGCTAAAGCGGTGGTCTGTAATCAATGCGGTAAAAAGGGGCACTACGCGAAGGTGTGCAGATCAAAGCCCAAGAACGGCAGTGCAGCCTGTGACCCTTCAGAACGGGGATCATCACCATCGACGTCGAAGTACGCACGGGGTTCGTCCACGTGCGAGTCCAGGACGACGCCATTGTGGTCGACGGAGTCGGAGGAGGATGACCACCAGGAGTCGCTACGCTTGGCGCCCTCAACCATGTGCGATTCATGGGGGCGGCCATTTTGGTCGACGACGACCAGGAGCGACCAGCAGGGGTCCTCAGCATCGACCTCAGCTGCCTGCAGTGACGTTCAAGGGCCAACGGTGGCGTCGATCACCCTGAACCAGGCTAAGCACCACAGGCTTGACTGTTCAATGATGGACATAGAGGTAAATGGTCGTGCAATTTATTGTCTGTTTGACAGTGGGAGCACTGAGAGCTTTATTCACCCTGACACTGTAAAGAGGTGTGGACTCCAGATTCAACCTGCCAAACAGACAATCTCTATGGCATCACGGTCCCGGTCTGTCCCTGTTCAAGGACGTTGTGTGGTAACACTGAAAGTGCAGGGCACAATTTACGAGCGATTCAGGCTCCTTGTGTTGCCGCATCTTTGCGCACCAATTCTCCTCGGACTAAACTTTATGGTCCACATGAAGAGTGTGATCCTACAGTACGGTGGGCCACTCCCTTCGCTGACAGTAGGGGAACAGCTGCAGTCTCCAAATTGTCCAAAGCGCCCCGCATGCAATCTTTCTACATTAAAGATCACCACCCCCTCTTTATTCAAGAATCTGGTACCAGGCTGCAAGTCCATCGCTACTAAAAGTAGGCGTTACAGCGCTGAAGATCGGATCTTCATCAGATCTGAGGTTCAGCGGCTCCTCAAAGAAGGGATCATACAGCCCAGTGTTAGTCCGTGGAGAGCACAGGTTGTGGTGGTTAAGAGCGGGAACAAACCCCGGATGGTCATTGATTACAGTCAGACCATTAATCGATATACGCAGCTGGATGCGTATCCTCTCCCGCGCATATCTGATATGGTCAATCAGATTGCGCAGTACCGGGTGTTCTCCACCATAGACCTTAAGTCCGCCTACCACCAACTCCCCATCCGCCCAGAGGACCGACACTACACGGCTTTTGAGGCGGATGGTCGTCTGTATCAGTTTCTTAGGGTTCCATTTGGTGTCACCAATGGGGTCTCGGTCTTCCAGCGTGCTATGGACCGAATGATGGACCAGAACGGGCTGCGGGCTACCTTCCCGTACCTGGATAATGTCACCATCTGCGGCCGTGATCAGCAGGACCATGACACAAATCTCCAGAACTTTTTACGCACTGCATCTCGCCTGAATTTGACCTACAACAGGGAGAAGTGTGTATTCCGTACGCGCCGGTTAGCCATCCTGGGACACGTAGTGGAAAACGGGGTCATTGGCCCTGATCCCGACCATATGCGCCCCCTTGCTGAACTTCCTTTGCCCGCTAGCGCAAAAGCACTGAGGAGATGCCTAGGCTTCTTCTCCTATTATGCGCAGTGGGTCCCCAACTACGCGGACAAAGCCCGTCCGCTTATTAAGTCCACGACTTTTCCACTCACGCCAGAGGCCCAATTGGCCTTCAAGGCATTGAAACACGACATTGCGAAAGCCACGATGCACGCGGTAGACGAATCCATCCCTTTTCAGGTGGAAAGCGATGCATCTGATTTCGCCCTGGCCGCCACACTTAACCAGGCGGGCAGGCCCGTCGCGTTTTTTTCCCGCACCCTCCAAGGTCCCGAAATTCGGCATTCAGCGGTGGAAAAGGAGGCCCAGGCCATTGTGGAGGCCGTCAGACACTGGCGCCATTACCTGGCGGGGAAGCGGTTCACCCTGATCACGGACCAGCGGTCCATGGCGTTTATGTTCAATAACACGCAGAGGGGCAAGATCAAGAATGACAAGATCTTGCGGTGGAGAATTGAGCTCTCCACCTATAACTACGATATTATGTATCGTCCAGGGAAACTCAATGAGCCCTCGGATGCCCTCTCGCGCGGAACATGCGCTACTATGCAGGAGGATCGCTTGAACGCCCTCCATAATGACCTGTGCCATCCTGGGGTCACTCGGCTCTACCACTTTATCAAAGCCCGCAACCTGCCTTACTCGGTGGAGGACGTCAGGTCAGTGACAAGGAGCTATCGGATTTGCGCGGAATGCAAACCGCACTTTTACCGACCTGACCGGGCACATTTGGTCAAGGCCACTCGCCCCTTCGAGAGGCTGAGTGTGGATTTTAAGGGCCCCCTTCCCTCAACAGATCGGAACGTGTACTTTCTGAACATAATAGACGAGTACTCCCGGTTCCCGTTTGTTGTCCCCTGCGCGGACACGTCGACTGCCACGGTGATCAAGGCATTCCGTGATCTTTTTACCCTGTTCGGGTACCCCAGCTATATACATAGCAACAGGGGCTCGTCGTTCATGAGAAATGACTTGAGGCAATTCCTGCTCTCATACGGGATTGCCTCTAGTAGGACCACGAGTTACAACCCTAGGGGCAATGGACAGGTGGAAAGAGAGAATGCTACAGTCTGGAAGGCTGTCCTATTGGCGCTGAAGTCCAAAGGCCTTCCAGTCTCCCATTGGCAGGAGGTCCTCCCAAATGCGCTTCACTCCATTCGCTCCCTCCTGTGTACGGCAACCAATGCTACTCCCCACGAGAGGATGTTCTCATTCCCTCGGAAGTCGTCCTCGGGGATATCTTTACCAGCCTGGTTGACGTACCCAGGACCCATCCTTCTGCGGCGACATGTAAGGGCCCGCAAGTCCGACCCCTTGGTCGAACAGGTCCACCTCCTCCACGCCAACCCTCAGTATGCCTATGTGGCATATCCTGACGGGCGAGAGGACACAGTCTCGATCCGAGACCTGGCGCCCGCAGGGGACGTAGCAACTCCTGTCGCTCCCATACCCCCAGTGACGAATCCCTTATCCCTTATTTCTTCCCCGGACGTGGCGCGGTCAGCACCGGGACCAGTGCTTAACAGTTATACTCCAATGTACAGCTTGCCTGAGACCCGGAGATCGGCGCCATCGCAGAATGTACCGGGATCCCCTGCACTACCGCTTCATCAGGGTCAACCGGCCTGTGAGTCCGCGAGAGGACAGCCGGACGCTGTTTTGGAGAAAACGCCACCGCAAGCACCTACTCCGGTGTCACCGCCGGTATTGAGGAGGTCACAACGACGGTGCGGTCCTCCAGACCGTCTGGACTTATAATCTGTTGACTTTTTTTTTTAGTCTGTTTTCGCACCCCGCCGGCCTTTGTTCTCAAAGGAGGGGTGAATGTGGTGAACCATCGTTGGTTCCCACTGTGGGATTGTTCTAATGTTGTTGTTGGGCTAGGGTGTTCACACTGTGGGATTGTTCTAATGTTGTTGTTGGGCTAGGGTGGGATTAATACACCTGTGGTTGTTACTGTTGTGGCACATCCCAGTCGGGCTCCGCCTCCTGGGAGAGGTATAAGACCCCCTGCTCGGGCGGGACCTCGTCAGTCTGGGATGGTGTACTTACGTTCTAGTAGTTCCATTGTTAGACAATAAAAGCCTTCAGTTACCGAAGCCTCGTGTCTTGAGTTCAATTGACGTGCATCAACTTTAAAGTTACAAATTTTATTTTTACTTCTGTCTCTTTTATTTGTCTTTTCTCACATTTTTTCACTGTCTGTGTGTGACTTTACAAATAATTAAATATTCTAATGAATATTGACTGGTTTTGATCCAGCTGCTGCCAAATCAGCTACATCACCATTGTGTTTTTGGATCTAAAATGGACATTTTACACCTGTGACACATTACACATGGGCACTTGTTCATATTTGACACAACTTTGGGCAGTTTGTTAACACAGAGTAGGCAGATTGTGAGGCCAGCTAACACTTAATGCTAATTTGATGTAGCAGTGCCATTCTTGACCTGAATGTTCTGGTTAATGTCCTTTCTTAATCTAGCACAGATGAACAGGTGCTCAAGTTCATTAGCCGATCTAAAGAGCTATTTAAAGGAATCATCAATACTTTCAGAGTAGAATCTGATTAATTTCTGTTGGTTGTCCTGAGTTAATAGAAGTGTTTGCTGGTCTGTACTTCTACTTAACATTGCTAAAGTCTGCAGAGACTAGTGCATGGTGAAGTGAAGCTCTCACTTCAAGGGTTCTGCTCAGACCACTTGTTCCCAGACACTGGTGAATCAGTATCCCCCTTGGCCTGCAATGTAACAGGAAGAATGAGTAGAGTAGAGTGAAGGAGAAGCTGCCTGAACAGAGAGGAGAAGAAGGCAGAGAAGAGCTCTCAGCAGGAAGGCATTGGCACACAGGCTTTTCAGGGAGCAATTCTGCACTCTCTCCTTCCCTTCTCTATGTACAGTATGCTTGTCTGTAAAGTGCGCAATAAACAATACTTTTCACTGTGTACTAATACATGCGACAATGATAAAATCAAGAATTAAATCAATTTTCATATCTCAATCTCAATGAGGAGCAGTGTGTTAGGGACTTCAATAAGGAGTATTTCACTGAAATCACTCAAGTTTGCAGGCACTGTTGAGACCATTGTGCCTCGGCAACAAGCACTTGGGGGAGCTTGTCAGTTCTCTCTGGGGTGCTTATTATCACAGAATCCCAACATTGCAGAAGAGGGCATTTGGCCCTTCGAGTCTGCACCGACTTTCTAACAGAGTATCTTAACCAGGCCCTCTCCCCTGCCCCATCCCAGTAACCCTACACATTTTACCATGGCTAATCCATCTAACCTACGCATCATTGCACACTAAGGGACAATTTAGCATGGCTAATCCACCTAACCTGCACATCTTAGGACTGATTATGATTTATTGTGGTCTGTTGCATGCTGCACATCTTGTCACCACAGGGGCACAGACCTTGCTACAAGGTATATAGAGAGCAGCTGAGGAGAGGAGGAAGAAGGGGTAGGAAGGAGGCAACCAACACTACCCCATTCTGGTCAGAATATCTATGCTCTGCACGAGTGTGATACCAGGTAACACTGACCCAGTTCCGTATTCACGAACAGCCCCGTTTCTAACCTTCCCCTAAATACTGCCAGTCACAGTGTCCTTTTGGCTAAAACACTGAAATAAAAGCCAACATAAACATTCCAAATCAAATTTAGCAAACAAACCATCCAAGTTGTCATACAAAAGTCAGCTAATCACCCATTTGCAATCCATTAGTGTTAGTCTTCCATATGTCATTGCCATTCCTAGGTTTCCTGGCTATCACACAGCAGTGGGGAAGGCTGCTGTTTTTCAATGGTTTCAGATGGCTTTGCAGAGTGATCTTGTACAGCTCCGATTCTAGAGTGCTTCACTTTGGACTGCACCACCTCAGTATGCGAGATAGACTGGGCTGACTAATGGGGAGGTGGCAGCAAGTGTACTGGTAGGTTGGCAGCTGTAGGAGGATAAGTGTTGTTATCCTGAGAGTGGACAGCAGTTTCTTGCTCTGCAGTGTCACTGCCACTCACAAGGGCCGGCACCTCAACTGTCCTAGCAATGCATTGGGGGACATATTGCTGGTCTGCTGAGACAGCCGGCAAGGCCCTTTAAACACAAGTATGCGTAGCCATGAGTGCAACAATCAAAACTTGTATGGCAGCAAGTTACGTTTTCATCACCAGCATGAAGCATGTGAAGGTGCCATGCAGCTCGGTATGTGAGGTATGAGTCATGTTTGATCGAGATTGTTGGGAGGTGAGTCAAGTGGGGAGTGGCGAATTGAACAGCGGAGGAGACTAGCAGTAGAGTTGATGGTGTATGGTATTTTATGATGTATTCACTGACCTTGACCACTCACGCAAGGCCATTGAACTTCTTGCAGTACTACATCCAGATTCCGAGAGCTACACTGCTGGTAATGCCTGAGATAGCAGTCTGCTCCCATTGCTTTCACAATGTCCATTATGGATTGCCTTCTCATCCTGTGGTGACAGAGGACTTTTGCTTCTTCTGTCCGTGAAGGATATAGTCATCAACTTCCAGAAGTATAGTGAATGACATGCCCCTGTCTACATCGACAGTGATGATGTGGAAAGGGTCGAGAGTTTCAAGTTTCTAGGTGCCCAGATCACCAACAACCTTTCCTGGTCCCTCCACACTGACGATATCATTAAGAAAACCCATAAATGCCTCTACTTTCTCAGGAGACTAAGGAAATTCAGCATGTCCACTACGACTTTCACCAATTTTTACAGATGCACCATAGAAAGCATCCTTTTCAGATGTATTACAGCTTGGTATGGCTCCTACTCTGACCACGACCGCAAGAAACTGCAAAGAGTTGTGAACAAAGCCCAGTCCATCATGCAAACCAGCTGCCCATCCATTGACACCGTCTACACTTCCTACTGCTTCGGAAAGGCCGCCAGCATAATCAAGGACCCCCGGACATACTCTCTTCCACCTTCTTCTGTCAGGAAAAAGATACAAAAGCCATAGATCACGAACCAACTGACTCAAGAACAGCTTCTTTCCTGTGCCATCGGATTTTGAATGAATCTACCATATATTCTCTAAGCTCTGGCTATGACTGTAACACTCTACTCTGCACCCTATCCTTTTCAACTGCCCTATGTACTCTATGAACGGTATGCTTTGTCTATACAGCACGCAAGAAACAATGCTTTTCACTATATCCCAATACATGTGACAATAATAAATCAACTCAAATTTTCAACAGAAGGCCTCCAGTGATGTATCAGAGACCACAGAGCATGTTCTGGGTAGCGTTGTACTATCTTGCATTTCTTCAAATTACGGCTTTATGTGAGAAAGGATAATGGACGCATTAACCACAGACTTCAATGAGTGCAGCAAAAAATAGTTATTGATGTGACATATCCCACCTACCCGGGAGCTTTATTGATGGGATGGTAACAGGGCAGTCACCAATTATCTCGATCTATCAAGTTTCCACCTAAAAGCCAGCACGTTGATCTGGTGAGTTCCACATTCCAAAGGTGCATCTGAAATGAGAAATCTGTTACAAATAAACAGCAACCAATTTTCAGTGGGTGGCTGATGCACAGTAAATGAGTGCATTGTCTGATTTCAGACATTTATTCTGAATGTATATGTTGACGAGAGGAGTTTGCAAAATACTGACACCAATTTCCTTTGTGCCAGAGTATGGCCCGAATAAATTGGGAAATGGATCTGAAATGGACCCCTCACTGTTTAATATACTGTATAATGTTGATACAAAGTGGAAAGATCGTACTTCATTACACATCCCACGTGACGTGGGTCACGAAGAATGGCCATTTGGCAAAAGTGGCTCTCCAGGAAAATAAGTTTGAAAAGCACTGCTTTAGGCCACCCTGAATTTGTGAAAGGTGGTATATAAATCCCTGCAAAGCCTAAATTCCAGAGTTGAAGGAAGTCGGTGCACATCACTCTCCATTACCCAACTGGGAAAAAGGTGGATATTTTGCAAGTTCTAAGCCAAAGGCATGGATATATAATTATATGTGAGGTTAGGTAAATGTAGATCAATTCCTGGGGTCAGATACCACAGCCCATCCGAGTATATAATTATTCAGTTTTCACCTTTTACCCCTGCTGAAGTCATCCCTTTGGGGAATACTCTATAACTCTTGGTTCCAGTTTGACTCTCTCTCACCAAATGGATGGCTTTGTTTGGTTATTATGTCTCGTTTGGCCTCTCAGACATTGTGGGACCACAGTTAACATGGTCCTTGGTCGTTTCTCTGTGTTTCTGCAGGGTCCATGTTAGTTGGGTTGTGAAGCCATGGTATAGGGAGATTACAGCACTGGGAAATTACAATAGGAATTTCACGAGAGAGATGTAAGGATGAATTATACATGGGCAATTACTGCATGATTAAGCAGCTGCCATTTTGGGCTAAACTTTACAAAAGTAGTATATATTAACACTGAAGTTTTGCAGAAGGGTCATCTGGCTGTAAAGCCACACTCCAAATCAGAAAAACAACGATGGTTGATAGGAATGAATGATCAACCAACATTGTGGTAACCCCACATAACATAGGAAAAGCTGAGCAAAAGAGAGTTTCTAGTGTCAACCTTCCCTTCTCTTCTCATCAAATTCATTTGGAAGCAATATAATACGGTAAGTATAAGCTTTGTTCTATGCTTGAAATATTGCAACTAAGAGAAAAGACTGTAGTTTTCAGCGACATATAATCTGGGACTGACATATTAGTAGAGTACTGCCTTTTGAAAGTGCCACCTTTTGGATAAGATGGTAAGCTGAGGCTCTATATGCCTGTGTAGGTGAACATAAAGGCCAGGCAGTTAGTTTTCTGTCCTGGAATATCCCTCAACCAACAGTACCAATACATGTTATCAGGGTCCTTTATCTTGTTTGTTGTTTATGGGCCTCGCTGGTTATAACGCACACTCTGACAAAGAGTCCTCCAGACTCGAAAAGTTAACTCTGTTCTCTCTCCACAGATGCTGTCAGACCTGCTGAAATTTTCCAGCATTTTCTGTTTTTGTTTCAGATTCCAGCTTTTATCTTTCTGTTTATAAATTGTCACCTGTATCTCCTTACCCAATAACTGTGACTGTGTTTCAAAAGTACTTAAGTGAAGTAATTGGGGATGTCCTGAAAATGTGACAGTTGCTGTATGAACACATTTTCTATCATTTTTAAATAAATAATACAGGCAATTGGGAAGGTGACAGAATTCTCTGGCGTACTCTTAATAGAAGGACCGTAACATAGCTGGATACTGGAAACCAGAAGTAGATACCCAGATGCAGTAGAAACATTTCTGTTTTAAGACACAGAACATTGACAATGTCAAATTCTGTGTTCTGGATCCTTAGGGCCTGATTTTACCATTTTGAGTCTAAGTGCTGAATCTGGACGTCAAATAGATCCGAGCCTGGAATCCTCTTTCCAGCGCGCCCATACGCCGGGGGTGGGGGGTGGGGTGGTGGTGGTGGTGGTGGGAAGAGGAGAGGGGGCGGGACCCAGATCACCCTCTGGAGAGGTGGGTGTGGGAGGAGGAGAGAGGGTGTGACGGGTCCATCTGGCTCACCAAGTCAGTTACAATACTGCGTTCAGCATCTACTGAACCATCTTGGATACAAAGGATAATGGCATTAGGGTCCTGCATGTAAGCCTTGCTTATGCTAAAAATTATACCCTTGGTGTCGGCAGCCATTCCTGATGTTACAGTACTGATAACACCAGGAAGATCGACCAGTACCATTCATTATCCTTTGTATCCAAGAAAGTTCAGTAGATGCTGAACGCAGTATTGTAACTGACTTGGTGAGCCAGATGGTCCCACAAGGCAGAAGGACCATCTTTGTGTTGATCAAAGTGGATCTAGCTGAGGAACATACAGCTTATCTTGCTAACGGAAGGATGGTGGAGGGAGACCAGCGATCAAGGTATGTTGGGGGTGTGCTCTGCCGGTGGGGGGGGGGGCCTGCCTCCCAGTGGGGTCTGATCCCGGGGGGGGGGTCTGCCGGGGGGGCCTGCCTCCCAGGGGGGTCTGATCCCGGGTGGGGGGGAGGGGGGGGTCTGCCGGGGTGGTTAATGGGGGGGTCCACGAAGGATGGTCGAGGAGGATGGTGACTTCACAAGGGTAGAGAGGGCTTTGGAGGTTCCCCTGCAGAATCGAAATCCGCTTCGGATTTTTATTCTGCAGGTCGCTAAAAGCGCAAATTCGGAATGGGCCAGAAGACGGTAAAGTGGGATTTGGCAGTAGGGTTTGGCGCGCGGTTCATTAAGTCGATTTAAATGCATGCATTCGGACCCGCGCCCGAATCGGGTGTCGGTAAAGCCGCGATCTGCTCGGAATCGGGTGCAGATTGCGGTATAGGCCTGACGACCAACTTTACCGCGCGGGCGCGAAGCTTTGGTAAAATCGGGCCCTTAGACTTGTGGAATGCTATGTTCTGCAAAATGATCCAGCACTTTCGGGCAATAATGCATTTTACAGGCCTTGTAAGGGACATAGATTATTCATTTTCAATAGCAAAGCAGCACTCCCTGACTTTTAGGCATCAGAAACTGTGGTACAGATAAGCACTACATAACCATTAATATTCCTCCTGGAAAATGCCTTATTGAAAATGTATAACAGTGTTATATCAGTATGAAAATAAATATACCATTTTTATCAAGTCAAATATACATTTTATAAATCTGGGCTATTGACGGTTAGATATTTGTCAATTTCAACTTATTGGGACCGCATTGAAAATTCTTCTTCAGCCATAAGACTGAAATCTCGGCTTAGACAGAGCCATAGAGTCAGAGAGGTTTACAGCATGGAAACAGGCCCTTCAGCCCAACTTGTCCATGCCACCCTTTTTTTTTAAAACCCCTAAACTAATCCCAATTGCCCACATTTGATCCATATCCCTCTATACCCATTTTACCCATGTAACTATCTAAATGCTGTTTAAAAGACAAAATTATACCTGCCTCTACTACTATGTCTGGCAGCTTGTTCCAGACACTTACCACCCTCTGTGTGAAAAAATTGCCCCTCTGGACACTTTTGTATCTCTCCCCTCTCACCTTAAACCTATGCCCTATAGTTTTAGACTCCCTTACCTTTGGGAAAAGATATTGACTATCTACCTGATCTGTGCCCCTCATTATTTTATAGACCTCTATAAGATCACCCCTCAGCCTCCTACGCTCCAGAGAAAAAAGTCCCAATCTATCCAGCCTCCCCTTATAACTCAAACTATCAAGTCCCGGTAGCATCCTAGTAAATCTTTTCTGCACTCTTTCTAATTTAATAATATCCTTTCTATAATAGGGCGACCAGAACTGTACACAGTATTCCAAGTGTGGCCTTACCAATGTCTTGTACAACTTCAAGCAAGGTGCCCCAACTCCTGTATTCAATGTTCTGACCAATGAAACCAAGCATGCCGAATGCTTCTTCACCACTCTGTCCACCTGTGACTCCACTTTCAAGAAGCTATGAACATGTACCCCGAGATCTCTTTGTCTGGAACCCTTCCCAATGCCCTACCATTAACTGAGTAAGTCCTGCCCTGGTTCAATCTACCAAAATTCATCACCTCACATTTATCTAAATTAAACTCCATCTGCCATTCGTCAGCCCACTGACCCAATTGATCAAGATCCCGTTGCAGTCGGAGATAACTTTCTTCACTGTCCACTATGCCACCAAGCTTGGTGTCATCTGCAAACTTACTAACCATGCCTCCTATATTCTCATCCAAATCGTTAATATAATTGACATATAACAGTGGACCCAGCACTGATTCCTGAAGCACACCGCTGGTCACAGGCCTCTACAGCGACCCTCTAGCTTCTGTCAAGAAGTCAATTTTGTATCCATTTAGATACCTCACCCTGGATCCCATGAGATTTAACCTTATGCAACAACCTACCATGCGGTACCTTGTCAAAGGTCTTTCAAAGATGTATCAACCTTGTCTAAATGTTTCCTTTAGTGAATATTTGTGAAAGAACCTTTGCAAGCAGGTCTTGGTGTAAGATTGTGTGCAAGTATATCCAGTAGAAAGAGGGCTAATCATCTCATGAGGGGATCCCTAGCCTTGGTTATGGACTAGACCCCAAGGATGAGGTGAGACAACATCTACACAAATTTCAGCTGTGTAATGCCCATGTTTTCAGCACTATGGATACCATTTTATTTCCAGAAGGTCATTTACGATGTAAAGAAATCCTGTGCGTAATGAGGCTTGACTGACAGCATAGACCCATAAGAGGATTATGAGATTGGGAGGTGTTCACCTGAACAGAACTGTTGATTTTTCTTGATTGACATCTTTATGTGGTATAATGAGTTGTTCTTTCTGTGATCTCTTTTGCCAATGGCTCAACATTTATTTTCACAAGATTAAGAGGCGAGGAGTACTTAAAGCTTCTGTTATTGATACTTGAATGCTACGTTTGATTGGCACTTCTATGATGTTGTAGGAACACCAATTTTTTAAAAAGAATCATGATTTGATTTTTTTCAAAGTATTTTCACAGATACTATTGTTATTATCAGGTTAATTGAATCTGTTCAGAGTGTATGCTGGATGAATGGGCATGAGTTGGCATTCAGTCTGCATGGAGGGGGCAGGGGGTATCAAGGATGGGCAAACCTTTTGAACATGCCTTTTGAAGGGTTCCTGTATCTAGACTGTGGGTCATGGCTTCTTTGAAGTCTGTGAACCATGAGTCATGGAGAACATGGGCCAACTGTGGGCTGAGGGATTCTTGGCAAAGGGATGCCTACCCCCCAAAGGAACCAGTCAGGTCAGGGATGCATTATCCCTTATCCCATGCCAGTGAAAATTAGGTTTAAAGTTTATTTATTAGTGTCACAAGTAGGCTTAACACTGCAATGAAGTTACTGTGAAAATCCCCGAGTCGCCACACTCTGGCGCTTGTTTGGGTACACTGAGGGAGAATTTAGCATGGCCAACGCACTGAACCAGCACATCATTCCTGTGGGAGGAAGCTGGAGCACCCAGAAGAAACCCACGCAGACACAGGAAGAATGCGCAGACTCCACACAGACAGTGACTCAAGCTAGGAATCAAATCCAGGTCCCTGGTGCTGTGAAGCAGCACTGCTAACCACCGTGCCACCTTATGGGGTGCATGGAATGGGAGTGGGAAACCAGGAATTGGCTCCCATCCATCATTCTTTTGTCACCCCGCCCCCCCGCCACCTCCATTCTGACATGGTCAGAACCATAAAACCCCAGGTCCTCCACTTCAATCAGGAGGAACTCACTGAAATGCAGGTAGAACTGTTGCCTCAGAGAAGAGCAAGGATGACATTTCTAGTGCTTGTGAAGGTGATCTTGGCTATGAACATTAATGCATTGGGCTCCTTCCAGGCTGAAGTAGTCGATATATGCAACATCTTCTCGTTTACCATCCATTATCACATCACTATTGCATGAGGAAAGTCACTGAGGCTCTGTATTGCATGAAAGCTGAATACATCTCATTCTCTTGTGATAGGTGTATGGGTGATGGGTGTATGGTGCATTGAACACAGTTTGAGACTAGTGGTGCAGTTAGTAGATTATGGTTTCTGAAAATGTATTCTTTGATCTTGACCTTTCACTTGAGGTCATATTGTTGACCTTTTTGCACTGTGTCTAGGCCGTTGGGGTTAGTCTGCTGATATTAACCATGATGTGGAGATGCCGACGTTGGACTGAGGTGAACACAGTAAGAAGTCTCACAACACCAGGTTAAAGTCCAACAGGTTTATTTGGTAGCAAATACCATAAGCTTTCGGAGCGCTGCTCCTTCGTCAGATGGAGTGGAAAATAATAACCATGCACTTTCCACTCCATCTGACGAAGGAGCAGCGCTCCGAAAGCTTATGGTATTTGCTACCAAATAAACCTGTTGGACTTTAACCTGGTGTTGTGAGACTTCTTACGGTATTAACCATGACAGCGATTGAAGCCCACTGCCTTTGCAATATCTCTCTGTAGGTCTTCCTAGATCCCAGTGGATACAGGGACATCTCTCCCTCCTCCATCTTCTGCACCAAGGCTTCCAGTGCAGTGTTGTGAACATTGAAGCACATAATCTCCCTGGTTGTGCTATGGTTGCTTTTCATGCAGATTGGATACTCTTCCTCAGCCACTTCCAGCACCTGCTCAAGAAGTAATGCACCTCTCTTTCAGTGGAGCAGGCTGTCTTTAAATGGTGCTAGCCTCACACAAAGTTGCAGCACCTACTATGGTGCTGCATAACCCCTCAACAGTGCAAGGACGGATTCATAGAATAGAATCATAGAATCCCTCCAGCGCAGAAGGAGGCCACTTGGCTCATAGAGCCTGCACTGACAACAATCCCACCCAGGGGCTATCCCCATGACTCCACATATTTATCTTGCTAATCCCCCTGATACTAAGGGGCAATTTAGCACGGCCAATCAACTTGGCTCGCACATCTTTGGACTATGGAAGGAAACTGGAGCACCTGGAGAAAATCCCACAGACGCGAGGAGAACATGCAAACTCCACACAGGCACCCAAGATTGGAATTGGAGGCCCCTGGCTCTGTGAGGCAATGGTGTTAACCATTGTGCCACCATGCCGCTCTTGTGCCACTGTGCCACCCCTGATTATTGTGATGCTTGTGCCTGTTGTTTGTTTGTTTACAATTTACATAGATGATTTGGAGTTGGGGACCAGGTGTAGTGTGTCAAAATTTACAGATGACACGAAGGTGAGTGGCAGAGCAAAGTGCGCAGAGGACACTGAAAGTCTGCAAAGGGATGTAGATAGTCTAAGTGAGTGGGCAAGGGTCTGGCAGATGGAGTACAATGTTAATAAAAGTGAGGTCATCCATTTTGGTAGGAATAACAGCAAAATGGACTATTATTTAAATAGTAAAAAATTGCAGCATGCTGCTGTGCAGAGGGCCGTGGGTGTCTTTGTGCATGAATCACAAAAAGTTGGTTTGCAGGTGCAGCAGGTAATTAAGAAGGCAAATGGAATTTTGTCCTTCATTGCTAGAGGGATGGAATTTAAAAACAGGGAGGTTATGTTGCAGCTGTATAAGGTGCTGGTGAGGCCACACCTGGAGCATTGGGTACACCTTTGATCTCCTTACTTGAGAAAAGATATACAGGCACTGGAGGTGGTGTAGAGGAGATTCACTAGGTTGATTCTGGAGTTGAGAGGGTTGGCTTATGAGGACAGACTGAGTAAACTGGAAATATACTTATTGGAATTATGAAGAGAATCGATAAGCTAGAAGCAGGGAGGTTGTTTCCACTGGCAGGTGAAACTAGAACTAGGGGGCATGGCCTCAAAATAAGGGGGAGCAGATTTAGGACTGAGTTGAGGAGGAACTTCTTCACCCAAAGGGTTGTGAATCTGTGGAATTTCCTGCCCAGTGAAGCAGTTGATGCTACCTCATTGAATGTTTTTAAGGCAAGGATAGATAAATTTTTGAACAATAAAGGAATTAAGGGTTATGGTGAATGGGCGGGCAAGTAGAGCTGAGTCCATTAAAAGATCAGCCATGATCTTATTGAATGGCGGATCAGGCACGAGGGGCCAGATGGCCTACTCCTGCTCCTAGTTCTTATGTTCCTATGTTCTTTTATGTTCTGTATTTCGGGGTTACTCAATCTCCATCGCCCATTTTCTTTAGAGCAATCTTTTGAAAAGGGGATGCTATGAGCCTAAGCTGGTCTATCTGAGGGCAGAGGGCCGCTGAAACACTTTTCCTTTGGAAGACCTCCTGAGATCCATCTGAAATGTTACAGGCACCCATCGGTTCCAATATCTTATTGACCCTATACATTCCAATGGGGTCTGTGCGGGAAGTCATTGTGGTTGTAACTGAATATCTGCGGATTTATTGGGCCACATTCTATTTGTTGTTAACGTTGGTATCTTAAAATAAAATGCGGAGAAACAAATTGAATGTGGTCAGAAAGCAAAAGGAATTGTTTTGACCGTAGAGATCTAAGTCATAATTTATAGTTTGAACTACAGGGGACAAAAGTTTCTTTCTTACTTTTCATTGTTTGTATGTACAAAGTGTTGAATACTGGATATGCAGATTCATATTGGTTTCAGTGGTTTACCTAGAACAATTCCAATCCTTCTTTCTTACTTACTTTACAGGCTAATAAACTATGGATTCAAAGAGAGATTGGGTAAAGGCATGTTGCTGTTAAATTGACATCTACCGCCTGAGGGACATGTCACTAAGCATGCCTTTCACTGCTCTAACCCACATTCATAGATTATCTGTAACTTGCGTGACACAGAGTACAAGACCACATAATAGAAAGGATTATCAAAACAAAAAAATTTTTGCTTTATTTTTAGTATCTTTGTGGTGGGATAAAAACAGCAAATCAGATTCAGCTGGATATGTGCTCACGATAATCCACCCTAAACTTTGATAGTTCATTTGACTTTGCCTTCTGAAAGTCCCTGTGGCTCCTGTGGATTATTTCTCTGCAACGCTTGGAGAAACATCAATTAGCGGAAATCAAAACTTTTCCATTGCTGCACTTACCAACGTGCTGCAAGACAAAAAAAACACATTCAGATGAAGGACAAATCTTGGTTGCTAAGTGGCTGCAGACAGCGGCAGCCACAGATGGCCCACAGTGGTTCTGTCTGTGTTTGCTTTGGGACATGTGAAAGTTATGTATGTATTAATAACTTGCCAAATCCTATGTCCCTTCATTTGTTTATGGAAAGAAAGTATAGTCAATGAGGTAGACTTTGGAAATCCATGCACAGCACTTACAGTACAATGTCAAGGAGCAAGAAGACATCTCGCTTTAGCTAACCAGTCCCAGTGACTGGACTGGTGTGAGTGAATTTTCCTATGGAAAATTATCAGTTGAATTCTTGATGCAAACCAGGAGATCAATACAGCATTCTCCTCCGCTTCAGGCTGTCATATTTAATCTATTAAGATTTCATTGTAATGCAGGAGTAAAGCTTTGGTTAAGCTTTGGCAGCCATTTTCCCATTGGAAAATGTAGGAAATCTGGATGTTGTCTTCAAGACACCTAAGTAGCCTTTAAAAAAGTTATCATGCTGGTCAACTTTATTTCCAACTGTTAAATTGTGAGAAACCATTATTTTCTTTTGGAGAGCAAATAAAAGAACCCATTGCAGTTGTGTACACAAACAGAACAGATGGTTATCACTTTTGTTTAACTAAAAATACCAAAAACAATTCCTCCAACTTTGCCTCATGGATTCGTTCAAGGTTTATAAAGCCAATTTGGCTCTGCCCATTGAGATCAGTCTGCAATGAGTTCTTTCCAGAATGAGGCCCTAACTCTTGCTCAATGCAATTGTGGCCAGCATAATATTTGTGTTGATTCCATCCCATGTGTGGTATTTGCGTCAAATAAGCAGCAAACTCACGATGTAATGTTCCGGAGCTGTGGTTCTGGATTTCCATGATGAAGTGCTGATTAACACCTTTAAAAACAGGTGTGAATCAATGGGGGCCTGTATTTGCATCCAGCAAACCTGGGAACAGGAAAGATCTGCCAAATCAATCTCTATTTCCACCGTGCAATTGGCCGCTGGCAGGAGCACCAGCTAAAGAAGGCAGCATCATCCCTGTTAGCTGGGAAATATTGTGGGATTGGTGCTAGGGACTGTAAGAGTAGGGGGTGGGGTTGGTCCAGAATGGATGAGTGCAACAGAGATTGTGGGGGATGGCGTCAGCTGATTGTGGTGGATGATTTTCTTGAGAATCTGAAGAGTCACTGCCTCTCCTCTTGGTCCTCTAGCAGTGCTGTAAAAACCACTTACCTGCTGGATCCATTCCTCCTGCTCCAGTCAGCTAATGGGTTTCCTGAGCCTTAAGAAACCTGGCTGACCAGACTTCAAATGGCTCCGAAAATCTGAGTACTGTGAGCTTAGTTAACATGATAAAATCATTGCCTACCTCGCCACGGTAGGTTAGTCAGATATCCTCAAACCTGTTGCAGTTAAAATGGAAGTAGATGTGTCACAGTGCTTTGGAGCCAGGTTTTGCATATTTAACCCCATCCCTAGTCCTTACCTGCTCATCATTGTGCATGGCAGGGAGGGGCAGGGTGGGTAAATTTACTCCTAATCAATCTAAGATGGCTATCATGAAAACATATGGAACCGAAGCAAGACCAGGTCTTAAGCCTTTTCCATTCCGTAAAATGACGACTGAACTTTTACACTAAGCCCATTTTCTAGCCCAATCCTCATATCCCCTGATTCCCTTTATGCCCAAAATTTTATTGATCTCAGTCTTAAGTATATTCATCGATTCTGCATCCACAGCCCACTGTGGTAAAGAATTCTGAAGATTCACAATTTCTCCTCATCTCAGTTCTTGATGGCCAAATTGAGACTATGGGTTGAATGGTACATCTTCCTCCAAGAGGGCACAAATGTCTAGGGCCCCCTGATTTGAGAACCACAATCTTTCCTGGCATTGATGTTCTGAGAGGTGAAGGAAGCTGGACTTATAGATCCTGTGCTGAGGGTTTCATCTCCTTCAGGGTGACCTGTGTCCACCCCTTTTGTCCTGTCCACTGACATTGGGCTGTAATGAATGCTGCAACTGCTGCATCTCTTGTACTTGCTGCTGATCTGGAGGAGGTTGCACTTCCTCCTCAATGGTCCGCCCTACTTTGGAGTATGTGGGCCCCGTGTCTGCGTGTAAGCTCATAGGCTAAAATGTCACTGGACCCTTAGAGGTCTACAAGTCACTTCAAAGAAATGTCAGTTAATTTCTCTCCACACACCCAATCACTGAGATTAGCCTCAGGGACCTGCTCCTATCAGCAGAAGCCTTTGACTGAAGCTGATCTCAGGCTTAAGGTCTTCCTTGTAAAGTGCTGATATCATCCCAGCTTTAGGTTTCACTGAGTCCCTGCTGTGCTCTTGCCTGCTCTAACCTGCCGAGTTGCCGACACATCATGCGAAACATGCGCCATTTGGAAAGAGACATTGCAAGCAGAAAATATGTTTCAATTCCCTCTGTAATTGCCTCAATTGGCTTTCTGCCCTATCTGCAAGATTAAAACTTCATGCCCAAGCCAACCCCTGGGAAAGATGGAAGGAATTGGAAACAGCATAAGACCATAAGATATAGGAGCAGAATTAGGCCATTCAGCCCATCAAGTCTGCTCTGCCATTCATCATGGCTGATATATTTCTCAACTCCATTCTCCCCACTTTTCCCCTTTTAACTTTTGAATACCTTACCAATCAAGAACCTATCTACCTCGGTCTTGAATACACTCAATTACCTGGCCTCCATAGTCTTCTGTTGCAATGAATTCCATAGATTCGCCACTCTCTGGCTGAAAAAATACCTCCTCTTCTCAGTTCTAAAGGGTTGTCCCTTTATTCTGAGGCCGTGCCCTTGGGTCCTAGTCTCTTCTATTAATGTAAACATCTTTTTCATGTCCACTCTATCCAGGCCTTTCAGTATTCTGTAAGTTTCAATGAGATCCCTCCTCATCCTTCTATACTCCATTGAGTACAGACCCAGAGTCCTCAAACGCTCCTCACATGTCAAGTCTTTCAATCCCTGGATCATTCTCATCAACCTCCGCTGGACCCTCTCCAGGGCCAGCACATCCTTCCCTAGGTACAGGGCCCAAAATTGCTCGTAATACTTCAATGTGGTCTGACCTGAGCCTTATAAAACCTCAGCAGTACATCCCTGCTTTTGTAGTCTAGTTCTCTGGAATGCTAACATTGCATTCACCTTCCTAAATACCAAGTCAACCTGCAAGTTAACCTTAAGAGAATCCTGAACTTGGACTCCCATGTCCCTTTGCACTTCCAATTTCTGAATTTTCTCCCCATTTAGAAAATAGTCTACGCCTCTATTCTTCAGATCAAAGTGCATAACCTCACACTTCCCCACATTGTATTCCATCTGCCACTTCTTTGCCCACTCTCCTAACCTGTCCAAGTTCATCTGCAGCCTCCCAGCCTCCTCAATGCTGCCTATTCCTCCACTTATCTTTGTATTATCTGCAAACTTAGCCACAATGCCCTCAGTTCCTTCATCGAGATCACTGATGTATAAAGCGAAAAGTTGTGGGCCCAACACCGACCCCTGCGGAACTCCACTAGTCACTGACTGCCATCCTGAAAAGGACTCCTTTACCCCTATTCTCTGCCTTCTGCCAGTCAGCCAATCTTCTATCCATGCTAGGACCTTGCCTCTAACACCATGGGTTCTTATCTTACTCAGCAGCCCCCTGTGCAGCACCTTGTCAAAGGTCTTCTGGAAATCCAGGTAGATGACATCCACTGGCTCTCAGACATCGGAATCCCAGCAATTTTCCTGACCTCCCTTGGTGGACTTAACTCTGCTGATCATTTTCTGGGTGTAATGTCCTAACTGTTAGGGGTTGTGCATTAAAAAAATAAAAATTTATAGTTTGCACATGTAAATTCAGAGTTACACAAAGGTTTATTCTAGGAGCCGTTAGCTGTTCAGAGCAGAAACTGAAACGAAACAGCAGCCTGCCAAACACCCTCATGAAATCACCATCAAATCATGTGACTGGCTCTTAAAGCAACCATACAGCCATTTAAATATATAACACTGGGTGTAGTTGATGTTTCACGGAAACCTAGAGGGGTGATCAGGAAGGAAAAAAAAAGAGCAATTTACAATGTATGCTTCCAATTCATATTAATACATTCTGTCTATCTAATTGGGTCTATAATGTTGTTATTCTTCAGTTCTCTGCCCAATGTGAAGTCCTTGACAATAATTTGCTGAACTACAGCAAAGTGCTGTGATTCTTTAGTGGGGGTTGGGTGTAGAGAGCAAGCCCCAAGCCTGTCTCAGCTGGAATAGGGATTGAGTTCTGGACTATTCTGATCCATTTGCTAACTGGCCCCTATAAGGTTGTTGAGGGATTCGAAAAAGGTGAACACAGCATATTACATCAAATTAAACATCAGAAATAGAACAAACAAACACTGAGAGGGATAACTGTAGGACAGATATTCAGAAGACTCTTCACACACAAAGAATGTTCAACATGGACTACACTTAAAGTACCTCATTGGCTGTCACTCTTTTTGGCAAATAAATTAAACTAAAGAAACTGAGGCTGTCAAGTACTTTGAGATATTCTATTATCATGAAAGGTGCTTGATTCTTGATTAGCAAGGGGCTGAAAGTTTATTGGGGTAGGCAGGAATGTGGGGTTGAAGCTACAATCAGATAAGCCATGATCTTATTGAATTGCGGAGCAGGATTGATGGGCTGAGTGGCCTACTCCTGCTCCTAATTTGTATGTTTATATGTGCTATAGAGATGGAACTACGGTAGATGAATGATGCTATAAGATAATCCAAGAAAATCCTCAACTCCAGGCCAGCTAACATCATTGCATTGTACAAATAACAATGAAGGAAAGAGAGAGGACAGAAAACATAATCCATTACATTTCTATTTTTAGTTACATTCCCACATAACCGATAATCAGGTACTTGGGGCACGGTAGCACAGTGGTTAGCACTGCTGCTTCGCAGTGCTAGGGATCCGGGTTCGATTCTTGGCTTGGGTCACTGCCTGTGTGGAGTCTGCACATTCTCCCCGTGTCTGTGTGGGTTTCCTTCGGGTGCTCCGGTTTCCTCCAATGTTCTGAAAGGCGTGCTGGTTAGGTGCATTGACCCGAGTGGTCGCCACTGTCCGGCACCTATTATACTTCATTGCAGTGTTAATATAAGCCTTACTTGTGACTAATAAATAAACTTTACTTTACTTTTACTTTCATTGGGCTTGATAATAACTAAGAGTTAGGGAGTGATTTTTCGATGGGAAACTTGCAAGTATGGGTTTCCCACAAATCCCACCAAATTCAACAACAGAACCTGGTTTAACTTTTTAAACAAGTTTTGCACCTGACGGCTAGCCAGCCATGGATGATGGGTCATTCCAATATCACGGGGTGGAGTTTGGAAGGAGCCTGATATCAGGGCATTGAGTCAATGTGATTATTGCAGAGCGGGGTGAATGGAACTTCCCCAGACCGGAGCAACATTAGACATTATTGGTGGTGGTGTGGGAGTCAAACAGTGGTGGCAGATAGTGTGGACTGCCATTGGTGTAACCAAAATGTAAGTTTAGTTGGCCTCGGGAAATGTTCCTCCTCCTTTTGACCCACAAGCAATGATTTCTAACCAACTCTCCTGTATTCTGTAGGTGAGTCAGGAAAAATCACAATCTGCTGCCCTCAGTCTCTCCCAGCATTTTTGACAGTCCTGGTAATGCCTAACATTTATCTGGCTTCTTTCTCTTAAGGGTAGAGAGAAAGGGCACCATGTGTGTCTCTGTTGCATCTGTTCAGACGATAAAACCTTCCATGCTAGCACTTCTGGCATATGCCTTTCATTTTCCTTAACCAAAGAATACTATTCACTGTGTTTGATGGATTCCTCAACCATGTCCATTCCATTTCATGCAATTCTGCATTTACCTCTGAACCTCCCTCCCAGTATCTTGATAGGAACATTGGAGGAGGAGGGGGCCATCTGGCCCATGAGCCCATTCCGCCATTCAGTTAGATCATGGCCAATCTTCTACTCCAATGCCATCTTCCTGCACTATCCCCAGATTCCTCGATGTTCTTGGTATCTAAAAATCTGTCAATGTCTGCTTTGAATATACTCAATGACTGAGCCTCCATGATAAGGTTCTCCTTATCTTTCCCATCTTCTGCCACCTCAACATTGAATTCAACAATTTAAATCATAAACTTTACCCCCATTTTGTTTTGTTTTACATCACCGTATTTTAAAAAAATATATTGGGGGTGATTCTCCCAGAAAATTCAAAGTGTTGAATTTGCGTAAATTCCGAGTAAATCCTGCTGTTTTTTTCAGTGGGAGTTTCAAAATGAATCTCCCACACTCTGCGCACTGCAGGGTGCACTAGCGTGAATCACGCAAAAAAGCTGTGGGTGGGACCTATTCCTGCTGGAGAGACCGGCAGCATATCACTGGGTGGGCCACTGCGCATGCACCAATCTGTCAATGCTGAGATTGACGCATGCGCAGTGGCCCCGCACTGTCGCCCACCCGATCGCTGCACAGCCCTATGACTCCCCATTGCTGGCTTTCCAACCCGCCTCCCTGGTCACTGGCCTCCTGGACGTATCTGGGCCAGCCCCGAACCCACACCCCCCGCCTGCCTTGATCTCCCATCCCCTCGCCCTGTCCTGACCCCTGCCGCAAAGTCCCGCCCACCTTGGCAGGCCAACCCCCCCTCCACCACCCCCACCCCACCCCCCGTCCCCCGTCCGTCGTCCCCGTCCCTGTCCCCGTCCCCGTCTCCCCCCTCACCTCACTCCGATGGTCAGCATCGATCGCCGGCCTCCCTTCCTCTGTCACTGATCCCTCTGCAGAATGGCAGGGGGATGACCATCCCCACCGATCTCACCCCCAGAGGAGTCCCCCCCCCGTCCCCAATAGGCCCTGATGGGTTCCCCTGGGCATTGCCACTTTGCCCCTTGGGCACTGCCAGGGGGCAGGCTGGCACTGCCAAGCTGGCAATGCCCGGGGGCAACCCCCTTACCACCGACCCTCTAGGGGGCCTCAATCATTCCCTCCCCCAGTACTGCAGGGTTGTGCTGCCAGATCCCCACAAGAGGGGAGCTATATTGAAAACCATGCTGGAGTGAAGCACTCCTGGAGGGGGGAGGCTAGTGGGCCCGGAGACTTCAAACCCGGAATTTTTTGCCAATGCTTTCTTCCATATTTCATTCATATCTACTTTATTGATAAGTTTTACAGGAAAGAATTTCAGGAAAGTACATGAGAATTAGAAAATACGTCAGACTCTCTTAAAGGGAAAGTAAATGCTATGGAAGTATTTCAAGGTAACCTTATACACTGATATATAACTTTATACACTGATCTCTAACCTTATACGCTGATATATAACATTGATATGTAGATACTATATATATATATATATATTATATATATATATATATAAATCCTTTTATAAAGCAGTTGAGAAGAGGCATTTTGCACAGAATCTCCACTGGTTGCGGCATCACATAGTGAACCACAGGCCTTCTGTAGAAAGTTGGCAGCCCAGGCTGTTAGGCCGAGTGGGCCACAGATCCCAATGAGAAGCAGATTGAAGCATAAAACTCCGTAACAACAGATTATTGAGGGACTCCTGGCAGTGAACATCTATCTGGATTTTTGACATTGAGTGATGGTGTGACAATTGAGGAGAATATAATGTGTCCCCCATAAAGAGTCACTCTTTTACAACACCCTTTCCCAAACATGAACAGAGGATGCTGGGAAAACTCAGCAGGTCTGGCAGCATCTATTAGGAGAGAAATAGAGTTAACGTTTCGAGTCCTTTGGAGGGAGAATCCTCCCTCCCTTCAGTTCTGACAAAGGGTCAAAAAGACTTGTAATGTTAACTCTGCTTTCTCTCCTGACGGATGCTGCCAGGCCTGCTGAGTTTAGATTCCAGCATCTGAAGTATTTTCCTTATTCTCTTTCTTGCATGAGCATTAACCATTATCTGGGGTACAATGCAGCTCGGAAGATTGGAAGAATCACACGCCGCTCACAGAAACCACTAATGTTCCTTGCGTTCATGGATTCTGCGACCACCTGCATGAGATTTTCTTTCCTGCGCTGCCTTAAACAATAGATAGTAAAGAGTAAATCTACCTCAAAATCTTTAAGACATTCCAGATAGTGATATTGTGTAAATAAGCTTCCCAGAGAGATATTTGTGTATGTTGTCCAAATATTAATGAATGTTCCTGAGCATACAATAGGATTTTAAGAACCTTATCCAATAATATTGGCAGAGAAATATATCAAAATTCAACAGCATTATTGAACATGAAGAATATTATATGAATTTGACCTTGATTTGCCTGCACACTCTACTGAATGGGGAATTTATAGGTTTTGGAACTAGTGTGCAAGAATTCTGGGCCATTAAAGCTGATTTCAATTGGCTGAAAGTGAAGGCGTATCTGGAAATAGAAATAAGGAGTAAAAATTCTACATTTGAACTAGTATTGTTAGGGGACCTGGTAGAATTGTAATTTAATTCAAAATAAATTTAAGACGGCCTTTTCTGTGTCAATGGCACTTTGACAGAGCTTTGAACTGCTGAAGGTTTCGGAACTGTAAATGAAATAAAACAGAAATGCTGAAAGCCCTCAGATAGAACAGACAAGTTTCAGGTATAAGGGTTTTGTTAACGTCTGAGAGGAAAGTGCTTGTATCCATTCCCCTCGCAACAACTTTCAAGCCTCATCCATTCACAGATGCAGCGCGGCCAAAACTCACAGCTGTCAAGCATTTTCAACAGATTCCACAGTGCCTGGATGAGGTTTTAAGAAATTCCTTTGTCCTTACACATTAGCTAAAAGGAATTACCGTAACATCTGATATTGTGGAAGTGGGAAACTTGCCATCTTGACCTTGCCCAAAGCATCCCGGAACTCTGGGTCACAGATTTATTGTCTCATGTGTCTTCAAGAGGTCACGGAGGCCTTTTGTGGCTTTTGGAAAACCCAAGCAAACCAATCTGCTATTGATTTTTCTGCTATGCAGCTTTGTATGGCAGATGGGCACATGTTAGTATAGTTCCATCGATCTTTGTCATTGGAAAGGCATGTTCCACTGCCGCAGCTTCCAGCTGTTAGTACTACACTGATCCCCACAACCAATCACCAGACTTCCTATAAATGGAACCATTCTGTTTAGATTGCCTCATGTTTACATGTAATGCCTGCAGTTTTTTTTAATAGGATGCAACAGCTGTGATTGAATTAATAATTAAAAGTCATCGCTTGTTTTGTTTTTTTTCTCTCCATTTCATCATTTGCATTCCTGGGTACTCATCAGGATGAAGAACAGGACATTCTATAACTTTTTTGTAATGGGGCCATTGTCACATGGACACAATTCAGGCCAAATGCACTCTAGAATCCACTCTTCATTACCCTTGCAAAAAACGTCAGATAAAACCTCTGAAAAGCACATCTTCCTATTCCACACACAAAGACAGTGTCTGCGTGGGTTTCCTCCCACAGACCAAAGATGTGCAGGTTAGGTTGATTGGCCAGGCTAAATTGCCTCTTAGTGTCAGGGAGATTAATAATGTGGGGTTATGGGGCTAGGGCCTGGGTGGGATTGTTGTCGGTGCAGGCTCGATGCACTGTAAGAATTCTATAATTCTAAGATAGGGCAGATCGTCAACTCAGTACCCAGTGCCACTGGGAGTGCTGGTTGATGCTGGTAATGCAGGCACCAGAGGCCGAGGATCGACAAATGACCCAGGCCACAGGTGAGAACAGGATGGGAGTTAGGGGGAGGACTTGTTGGTTGGTTGTGGTGGTGGTGGTGTGTGTGGGGGTGGGGGGTGAGGCTTGGAAGTAATGCAGGGGTGGATTTTAGTGGCCTTCCTCCTTCCCAATGCCAGGTCCCTCAAACAGCCACTGAGGTTACAGTTTTACTGCCATGGGAATCAGAGCAGGCCAGGGGTGGACCATGTAAAGGTCCGTTGACCTCGGGTGGGATTTTATGGTTTTGGACCAAGCGAGGCCGTAAAACACTGCCCTGAGTGTGTTTGAATGAGAGACCCTCCCCTCCGCACACCCCGAGAAACCTCTCCACATGGCAAGAATTACCCACTCAATTCCGGGTGCAAAAACCATCCATGACCTTTCCTATCCTAGACTCAACTGGGCAGAGGCCTTCACCTATTTGTGTTTTACCCTGGACCTGCAAATGTACAGCATCCTACACTCCCTCTCTCTGTGACACTTCCCTCCACTGTCCACCACCCTCAGTTTAACCCCACCAGAGACAGATGGTCCTCTGGGATGGCCCTCTCTCCCATCACTCTGCCCAGAAACCCCCTCCCTCACCCAACAACGGGGCAGCAGGCTCCACACTCAAGGCCCTCCCTACCATGCCATGTCCCTGCATCCTTCTATTTCTTCATTGACTCCCTCCCTTCCCAAACAGTATGGTGTTCATTCCCCAGGCAGCCTCCGTCTTTAGCCTGCCTGCTGTGTCCAGCCTCTGTGCAGTTTGGCATGCAGGCACCCGATCTCAATCAAAAGGCTATGGATCATTTATGAGCGGTTCCCAACAACGCCAAAGCAAAGACTACTCACTCCAAAGTCATGGAAGAAATCTATCGTGTCAGATGCACGCCATAATAAACGTGAATGTTCAAATTTTTCACTGGCGGGAAGCTTAATTTGGAGTGGAAACTCATTTCTGATGAGCAGGCTTTTTAATGAGCATGCACGATTTGCTGGAATGTGCAAAAAGAGCTTTCCCGCTGATGCACCATCAATCAAGCAAAGACTAGTTTGTATGCAAGAACAAATAGGCTTTTATTAGCAAAAGACTTGGAGCACACCCATGCCGATGAACTGGTCCGGCGACTGAGGCAGGGGGGTGGGGAGCAGTCACCTTTGTACCTGGATCGGGGGGGAGGCATCCTGGGCAGGGCCGGCAGGGACGTGTCCAGGCATGTCACACACACACAGGCAATAAGCTAACAGTGGTTTACCACACCCGCATTAATTGTGGGGAAGCTTGACTTGCCGTTCAAGTCTCGAGAACATAAATGCAAAAGTTCATCCGGCCATTGGGAAACTAATTTATGGATTAAGGTCAAATGAAGTTTCCCACCGCCTGCCAAGCTTCCCACTGCTAGTAGATTCCGCCCCAATTGTTGGTGTGAACAATGACGTCAACTTAAGAAACCAGCAAGCACTTTTCTTCCATTCACAACCCGTTCTTGTATCAAATTGGTATAGAAATATTGCTATACGTAACCCCGCGATGATTAAAACAAAGCCTACCCTATGGAAATCTGCAGTGTCGGAGGGATGGGCCAAGTATACAATCATACTAGCAAAATAGTTGATCCAAACTGACCTTTAAATAAAGTGCAATAAAGCTTCTTTAAATTATTTTGGCACCTATGTCAAGCCAATAAAAAGGTCTAGCTGTTTGGAATACTGTACCTAACTTAAGGTCCAAAAGAGAAGCCATGCATGTAACAACAAAAATTAGAAACAGCCTCTAAAAGGATAAGAAATGATTGAAATTATGCTACCTCAATGATGCTTCAAATCACAAACAACAACAAAGATGAATGAGTCTGACCATGCACAAGCAGGATTTCTGATCTGCCCCAGATCCATGTCTCTTCATTGGGCCTGCCCTTGAATTTCAGGGCTCACATGATTTTAAAGGATTATCTGCTTGCCGTTCACATCCTCTGGGTACCGTAAGCCCTTTAGAACCAATCAGGGATAGACCTATTGTTTTGTGGGCTAGTGCAGGAACCATTGATGGGGAGCAAATGCCACAAGCTGCATAGTTTTTGTTGGTGATGTTTGAGAGATAAACTACAGGCCATGAAACCAGGAAAGCATCCTTCGTCCCCTTCGAATAGAGATCTCGAGGTGGGAAACAGGAATGAGGATTATTTTTGGGACCTGAACCCATCTGCAATGGGAAGCTGAATAAAGTCAAAACTTTCACATGGTTGAACCCTTAGTTGGCATGGAAACTAGAGAATGAGGGTGGACTGTCTAACTAGAGAGTGAGGGTGGACTCCTAAAGCCAGGTCAAAAGGGGGACAGTGAGAGGTGTGTGAGCCTCTCTGCAGAGCAGCTTTTGCTGGTATCCTCATCCAGCAGGTAGGGGGGGACCATAGACCTGCCACGAGTGCTGGTACCCCAGCCTTCCACTGGATGCCTGTCTCCAGCCAGTTGATCTGCTCCCTGTCATGCCAGGAAACTGGAAGCAAACTGGAAAGTCCTGGTGGGCCTCCATTACCTACCCTTAATAGGGCTCTTAAAAAACCCTTGTCAGGGTGGACAGCCTTTAAACCTCTCTTGGTCAAACTGGCCAAAGTTGGGAATGGGTTGGGAAACTAGCATTCTGGCCGGGATCATGATTTTTCAATCTGATCTGTCTCTACCCATGACATTAACAGGGCCTGAAAATTCAGCCCATGGAATCATTGACACCTAATAGAACTTATAAAAGTCTTTAACTAGCGGGAAACTATAACCAACAGAGTTAGCCAAATCGAAACAGATTATTCAAAACTTTTAATAATCGCTGTTGAGACCACCATTGGAGTGAAGTATTAAGTAAAGTTGCCATAGTCCCAGATAACCCCAGGCTGCTCTCCCCTTTGAGGGGGAGAGCTGACTGATGGTGATTTAATCAGAGGATCATAACATTTTAGGCGAGGGGCAACATTGAGAAGGTGGGGCCTTCATGGAAATACCTCAGCTGGTTGGGTTAAGGGAAGGTGATGGCCTAGTGCTATTATTGCTAGACTATTAATCCAGAAACTCAGCTAATGTTCTGGGGTCCCAGGTTCGAATCCCACAGCAGATGGTGGAATTTGAATGCAATAAAAAATATCTGGAATTAAGAATCTACTGCTGACCATGAAACCATTGATTGTTGGAAAAACCTATCAGGTTCACTAATGTCCTTTAGGGAAGGAAATCTACGATCTTTACCTGGTCTGGCTGACATGTGACTCCAGAGCCACAGCAATGTGTTTGACTCTCAATTGCCCTCAGGCAACTAGGGATGGGGCATAAGTGTTGGCCAGCCGTTGATGCCCATGTCACATGAATGAATTAAAAAAAAATTGAACCTGCGCTGTTGGCATCGCTCTGCATCACGAACCAGCCCAGCCAACTGAGCTAAAGCGACCCCCATCAGAGTACACAATTTTGGACACCCTACACTTCATTGTCAATATTATTTTAACTGCTATGCATTATCTAAACGCCATTGGTCCACTTCTTTTGCAGAACAACACGTTAGCACAGTGGTTAGAACTGATGCCTCACAACACCAAGGACCCAGGTTCAATTCCAGTCTCAGGTCACTGACTGTGTTCACATTCTTCCCGTGTCTGCGTGGGTTTCCTCTAGGTGCTCCGGTTTCCTCCCACAGTCCGGAAGATGTGTGGGTTAGGTTAATTGGCCATGCTAAATTGCCCCTCAGTGTCAGGGGGATTAGCAAGGTAAATACGTGGAGGTTATGGGGATGGGGCCTGGGTGGGATTGTTGTTGGTGCAGGCTCAATGGGCTAAATAATTCTAGGGATTCTATGATTTTTAAGTTTATTTATTAGTGTCGTAAGTGTTTTGAACAGAGGGACTAGCTTATTTAAAATTTATTATTATCACATCTAGGCTTACATTAACACTGGAATTAAGTTACTGTGAAATATCCCCTAGTCGTCACGCTCCAGTGCCTGTTCGGTACACTGAAGGAGAATTTAACATGGCCAATGCGCCTAACCAGCACGCCTTTCAGACTGTGTGAGGAAATGGGAGCACCTGGAGGAAACCCATGCAGACATGGGGAGAACGTGCAGACTCCACACAGATAGTGACCCAAGCTGGGAATCGAACCCAGGTCCTTGGCACTTTGAGGCAGCAGTGCCAATCACTGTGCCATCGTGACGCCTGATTCTATGAACAGATATGAGTAGGGTGCAAGTTGTTGCCATATGATGAAGATTATGGAGCCTTGTCTGCTCACTGGCTACCAGGTAAGTACAGTAAGAAGTTTAACAACACCAGGTTAAAGTCCAACAGGTTTGTAGAAATTTGATGTCTGTGTCGATATGCGCGATCTTCTTGGAGATCCTCTCCACTTGGAGCCGACAGTTTGCGGTGTCGATGGTAGTCATGATGTGGAGATGCCGGCGTTGGACTGGGGTAAACACAGTAAGAAGTTTAACAACACCAGGTTGAAAGAAATTCAGGGAGGGGGGTTTGAAACCAAGGGAAGGCTGTGGCTTTTCTGTTGGTTCCAGAAGAGTACTAGCCCTTCTGTTTAGACAGCGAATGTGTGGATAAGATTAACACCAACTGTGGGCCATTCAATCCCTGCTTTGGGCCAGGTAGAATCTGGCTATCCCCTACCTGTAGCAAAAAAAATAGTGCCTTGCTGTTGCTTATTGAAGAATTACCAAGGGCTCGCCTTAATTTGTTGAGATCCATAAACTTTAGGGTTCCAAATGATTATTTTTACAGATTTATCAAATTGTCCTCCCACTTTTAACAGCTTATCTTTGACGGTGTATATTTTTCCCTTAGGCAGGAATTTATGGTTTCAGGTTTGAAACTCCAAAGTGTTTTATGAAGCCCACCTGAATCATAAGTTTTGCATTTTGAATTTGGTTAGGATAAGCATGATATGTTCCACTAGGAAGCTTTAATCAAACAAAGTTTATTTAAGAATAGTTAACATGTACGGAACAAAAATTAGCAATAGCTTTTATCAATTACAAGTGAAAAAAAAAACAACCATAATAATGTATAACCCTTAACCAGTATATATCAGATGTTCCAATCAAAACCAATATCCAATAAACAAAACCCTTAAAACACATTTATCGGTGCACAGGCTAAAGTTCACATGATACTAGAATCTAGTTCCCTGGGTTGAATGCTGATTTCAAATGATCTTGGAAACTCAGAGCAGTTTGTCGTCAGATCAGCTCCCCAAAACACCAAACACAAATTCTTTACTGCAGCATTTCAGCCAACTGGTAAAATGTTCAAAGCAAAACAGAGAGAAAGAGAGTTCTTTTCCAGCTTGCTTCAAAGACTGCCTCTAACACTGCAGCCAAAATGAAACAGAACGCTGAAAAACTTCTGTCACCTGACCTGCCCACAGTTTTTTTTCCTCCTTTCAGCAATGACATCACCCAGGCTGTGACCATGATTTTAAAAAACCTCTTAAAGGTACACTAACATCACACAGGGCATTAAGGAAGATGCTCAAACTTGAGGGGAGGGGTGCGTAAAACAATGTGGGATGAGGGGATAGTGTGCCTGCCATCTTCCACCCACTGATGCTGGCAGTTTATGATGGTGGGCAACCCTTGTGCCCTTACACACAATGAGGTCCTTACGTGACCAATTAATGGCTACCAATGGTATTTTACCAGCAACAGGTAGGCAAGTCATCGCAGAATGGGAGTTAAATACTGGCGGTCTTCCTGTGGTTTTGGGTTCGGGGCAGGGGGGCTGTGCGTCCTCATGATCGGGTACACTGTAGACTACAAAGGACCACTTCAGTGGCAGGGGCCACCCTCGCTGAAAGACCATCCCCGTCTCTCCTCCCCAGCTCCAACTGAACTCCCCCAGCCAACAGGATGTGTGGCCTCCATCCTGATCGGCCTGGCTTCCCGTGCATCCATTCCATAAGCTTGGGCCCAATCACATGACCTGCTAAGCATTGCCCCTTAAAGGGGCTATATTACCACACCTACAGAACTAAAGGGTGGCACAGTGGCACAAAGGTTAGTACTGCTGCCTCACAGCACCAGAGACCCAGGTTCAATTCCAGCCGTGGGTCACTGTCTGTGTGGAGTTTGCACATTCTCCCCGTGTCTGCGTAGGTTTTCTCCGGGTGCTCCGGTTTCCTCCCGCAGTCCAAAGATGTGCAGGTTAGATTGACTGGCTATGCTAAATTGACCCTAGTGTCAGGGGGACAAGCAGAGTGAATGTGTGGGGCTATGGGCATAGGGCCTGGGTGGGATTGTGGTCGGTGCAGACTTGATGGGCCGAATGACCTCCTTCTGCACTGTAGGGTTTCTATGATTCTATGATTCTAAATAGGATTAGGGTTCAACAATAGTGCGGCCACCGGAGTGTCACCCACATCCCGAGAACAAGTATAAGCTTTGTCGTTTTAGAGAAGCCATGAATTGGCAGAGTAGTGCATTATCCAACACCTAACCACAACTGTGAGACTCCAGAACTCTCCAGCCACTTGAAGCACATCTAAAATATGTCAATGATTTTCTCTCTAATGACTCTGATAACTCGATGGAACCCATCAGTGACGAGCTGTGTTGACAGTGAAACTGCAGGTAGCTTTTTCTATGGTGCTATAAGACCATCTTGATCTTGCAAATCCATCCAGTGATTTGTCTTGCAGGGTCAAAGAGTTGTGGGAATGGTGGACAATGAGAGGTTCCATAGAAGTGAGCATTCACTGGCATGATGCCATGTTACTCATGCCAAATGCAATTCTTTCCCAGTGTTCATAGAATCATAGAAACCCTACAGTGCAGAAGGAGGCCATTCGGCCCATCGAGTCTGCACTGACCACAATCCCACCCAGGCCCTACCCCCACATATTTTACCCGCTAATCCCTCTAACCTACACATCCCAGGACTCTAAGGGGCAATTTTTTAACCTGGCCAATCAACCTAACCCGCACATCTTTGGACTGTGGGAGGAAACCGGAGCACCCGGAGGAAACCCACGCAGACACGAGGAGAATGTGCAAACTCCACACAGACAGTGACCCGAGCCGGGAATCGAACCCGGGACCCTGGAGCTGTGAAGCAGCAGTGCTAACCACTGTGCTACCGTGCCGCCCAACATTGAGCAGGAAACAAAGCAGCAATCCATACCTGCTCAGACCTTTAGGAAGATTGCAATGAAGAGTCATGCTGCCACTGATTGCTCACGCACAAATGGATAAGTCACTTTGATGAAGAAACATTGGGCAGAATTTCCTGTTTTTGAGACAGGTGTGATGGTGGGCAGCTCCGCCAGTGCCTTGCCCGCTGGCTAGCATGGCAGGATCTCACGCCAGAGTCTGCACTTGGAACCTCATCAATCATGCACAGGCACGTTCCCCTCTGAAACACCTGGTGGGCCAGCCAGCAGTTGATTGATCCGTCTGTTGTCCAGGCACCATATTTAAACACCTGTCCAACAAATTCATATCTCTCTCTCCTGTCCTCAGGAGACCGTGCAGAATGTCTGGAACCCAGAGGAAAATAAGCTGGCAGCCTTGATTTAACCACTCTTTGCCCCAGAGCCCACCTGTGAGATGCCCATGTCCCACTTGGATCTCTACTCACCGCCTCTGGAGTCTTCATCCGTACCCTTCCAGTAAACTATGTGATATCCCTTTGACTTCCATGTTTGTGAACTTTCCAAGCAGCCTTGTTGGGGTCCAGTTTCCCTCCCCTTGGTCTTCCCTTTGCCTCCATTGTTCATCTTCTTCATCCACCTCATCTCACCTCTGCCTGCCACCTTACCCTCCCACACCGCCCCATCACAACTCTTCTTCTAAATTGCCCCCCTTGTCTTTGTCAGCCTCCACCTTACTTTGCACCCCAGTCCTGATTGAACTTGGGAACATTGGAGCTGGAGGGTCCATGAATCCAACAGCACAGTTTGGCAAGGAGCTGGAGTGCATGAACCAGTCCGCGCAGCAGAGTGGCATTCGATGCAGCAGGAGCGGTCCAGAGCTATGGCAGGTAGGCTTTGTATGTTGCACTCTCCTCAAAGTGCCTTGAAAACTGAGGACCGCCCTGTGCAGACCAGTCTTTCTAAATCGAGTTAAAGACCGACATAATTTCCCACCGTTGTGACACTAGGTTGGAAGTCCTGACGGGATGCTGACGGGCAGCTGTTTTAATGAGCATTTATGAGAAACAAATGAATGCAAGAAGTGTTTATGCAACCAGGCAGCGGGAGCACCGACCTGCTATTATCCCACCATTGAGAGAATTGCATGCTGTTTTTACACCAGGAGGTTTCCAACTTTTCGGCTCCCACTGGATTTTTCATTCCCACCTGTCACCAAACCCGCTGTTGCAGGATGGGAGAATTCAGCCCATGTCTCCACCACTTGCCTTTTGCATTTTGCTCAGTCGATTGGCTAATGTTGATGATATCCTCTGTGTCATTATGAAATAATCCTGTAGCACTGAAGTTCAGGCTAGTAGTTATCTTTGCTGTCACGGGCAGTGGAGATGGGATGATGGTTCATTTGCAGTATATGGCTTAATTCAGTGATATCTTCCAATGCGTTCCACCACAGTCAGAGTCCAAGGTCATGAACTCTCAGTAGCTATGGCAAATTCACAAATTGAAAGTCCAGACTGTGACACAAGCTACAGTACTGTCAATAGGAACCCAGTGAAAATTACTCCTGCCCTAGAATCCATCCACACAAATGTCGGTATACTTATTTCAAGGCAGAACCTCACTAACAAAGATGAGAACCCTCTACATTGAAGACTAGAATGTTTGCTAGAAATTACTATCAACTCAGAGTATACATTACTGTGTATTGGAAAAAGGCTAACAGGACTCCAGAATATTCTCAAAAAGGGTCAAAGGATGTACCTGCAAATCATTGACTGGCTAATAGAATTTGAAACAAAACAGCATTTGTTTCTTTGATTCAGGGGAAGGAAGTCATTTTTCAATTAATCATCTTCTGTCTTTCAAAGACATTATTGAGATGGTGGACAAGAGAATGCAATGGATATTGAAAACTGGGAATTTTGGAAATCTTTTGACATTGTATCATAATGGTGATTGATGGCTAAAATGAGGAATTACAAGTATAAACTAGGCAGAAAATTGACTTAAAATGGGAAACAGAAATTGCTACCAGCTTTTTAATCGGTTTCAGCCTGGAAAGTCTGCAAGTTGAATATTGTGAGAAATGTTGACAAAAGGATCAAGACCTTTTGTATTGTTAGCAAATTGGAGACTCCTTTCAGGCTGCGTCTATTAGGCGCTGTCAGAATCCCAATTGAGCTGTTCTGGTGATCAGTGAAGGCCATGTATATTGAGAGAGGCAAGATTCATTCATAGAGCTATAGAATTGAAGGGAGATTAGGTTTTAAGCAAACATCTCTTGGAACCAGGTTGCCTAAGGATAGTACATGAAGTTTGGAAGAGGAAAAAAAAAGAACTTTGCACTTATTGGCAATATAGACATGTCTTGTGGAAAACAGCTCTGATAGTTAAGGTGAGAGAATTTAACATGTCATTAGTGATGGTTTTAATATGAAAGAGAAGTTTCTCACAATTCTAAAGCAGGAACTGTAACTTGTTACCCTTCCAGGAAGAAACCATTTCACTTTTTTAAATATTCATTTGGTGGGCTGGCCAGCATTTATTGCCCATCCCTAGTTGCCCGTGAACTGAATGACTTGCTAGGCCACTTCAGAGAGCAGTTAAAAATCAAGCACATTGCCGTGGGTCTGGAGTCATATGTAGACCAGACAAGGTTAGGACATCAGATTTCCTTCCCTAAAAGACATTAATGCACCAGGTGGGTTTTTCCGACAATCATTCTATGGTCATCAGTAAGTTCTTAATTCTAGATTTTTTTAAATGGAATTCAAATTTCAACATCTGCCGTGGCGGGATTCGAACCTGGGCCCCCAGAACATTAGCTGAGTTTTTGTATCAATAGTCAAGCAATAATAACACAATCGCCTGCCCTTCTTGTCAGTTTAGCTTTGATTCAATTTAGAATCGTCACAGATTATGTTTAATAGATAAAAACCAAAAAGTATATTTATTTTTCAGTTTGAAAAGCACCTACATGACTCCCCTTGACCATAGCCCAATTACAAGGCCAACAGTACACTGCCGGTAGAATTCTTTGATTCAAATAATTTTGTGTTGCTGTGATAGCTTTGTGTCAGAAATACAAGTGTGAAGAACTTGTGGGTTACCAAATGCTAATGTCATATAAATTCAAAGTGAATGCACAGTGGGAGGGAGGGGCTGATTAATGTCGCTATTTGGAATGTGACCAACTGGATACATGGATAGCGATCACTTATTGGAGATTATCACCTATAATGCACAACTCCAGTAGGTAGTTGGATTGACACATGAAGATCCCAGCTGAAACAAGTGAAAGCTTCCATTTAATACAACGATGAAGGGTAGAACATATCCTTGCAATCTGCTGACCATCAACAGAGTCAAAGACTTGTAGTGTGACGTAAACATGGGAGTTGTTGAATGTGGAAGTGATGACATAGGTCGGGATTTCCGGTCCAGCCACAAAATCCTGCCCTTTGCTATGGAAAGGGGAGGAATGCTAAGCTGAAACCCCCAATTCTTTCCTTGCTGTCCATAATGAGTGAGGATTTGGCAAAGGTGTATGTGTGTGTTTCTTAGCCTTCTTGAGTGAGTGGTCAATTTAGAAATAACAGCAGCAAGCTTTTTGTAGGTTTAAATAAAGAGGATTACTTATTAGCACATTTAACTCTAAAGTCTAAATGCTATGTTGATCACTCCCAAACACATGAGAAAGATACAGTTAAAGAAAATAGTATACTTCTACAAGTTGTAACCAAAAGAGTAGTTCAAAGTTCAGATATTCGGTTTGTCATAGAAGAAGTCACTCCTGGCCCAATAAATAATGGAGTCTTTTCCCACTTTTGAACCATAATTCAAATGGGTTTGAATAGTTGAAGCCAGACACTCAGATTTTTACAGGATTTCCCCAGAGAGATGAATGTTTAGCAGGCTCCCAAACTAGGCCCTTATGGTTTTCGTGTCAAGAGGTTAAATTTTTTACAGATGGACTTGGGGTTTTGGAATTGTGATGAAACTCAAAGAGGGCGATCTTACCAAAAAATTCTAAGTCCAGGATGGGTGTGAAAAAGGGAGTTTCTGATTCATTTTTTTGGGCGATTTCAAATCTGCAACTTATGCACTTAGACAAAAAAATCCTCAAAAATGGTTTCTTGCCTGGAGGGAGAGGGGCGGGACTTAAATTGCCTGGACGCTGGCTGAGAGCAGCGGAGGGTGCAATTGTGCATGTGCAGGTCTCTAGCAGTAGAGGCCTGTCACTTAGCCTCTGCTGCTCTCAGCCACCTTAAATAAAGCTACCGTGGAGATCCGCGGCCTATCGCGACCCATCCCACTTGCCCCAATCATCTCCATCCCTCCCCCCACTGATCCCTAGTGCAGGGTGGCAGCAGGTCCATCCCCACCACTGACCAGCCACCCCAATCTGGCTCCACCTCCTTGACACTGCCTGGTGCCTGATGGGCAGTGCCAGGGTTCCCGGTGGGCAGTGCCAGGTTGGCACTGCTCAAGGGACATCCACTGACCCTAACTTCCTTGGGCGGGCCTCAATTGCCTCTAGTTCTACCGGCGCAGCCATCACAACTGGACCCTGTTGTTGGGAGAACCTCCCCCTGCAAGGCCATAGAGGCAAGTGAGCCTGGATGACTCTGTACCGGGCTTATTAATTGGATTCAAAATAGATTTAAATATGTTTGAATAAATTATTCAGCCTCGTGATGGAAATGGGCACAAGGCTGACCTTACCGGATATCCGGTGCCGGTAAGATCATAAGAAGCGAGAAATCGGGCACAAACCTGATTTCTCAGCTTGCCCCGCCCATTGGCCAGTGGGGCGCAACGGTAAGATCGCTCCCAAATTCTTACCTTCTTTGGTCGGAATGTCTGGTTCCTGATAAACCTTAGGCCTCCTGCGCATGTGCCGACTGGGAAATGGCCACACATGTGCAGTTCGGTGGTTTTGCCTTCAGGCCGGGGCCTGTCCCTATGCCCCTGCTCAGAAGAAAAGAAACAGAATAGCGTGAAAAAGTAGGTCAGATGACCTGGAATGCAATGCCATTATGTTGTAGCTGGTATAATGTCTCTGCTGTCTTTGCGTTATTTTCTATGCGATGTTATCTATGTGAAGTTGACAACATGATATGGTTTACACAATCTGTGACTGATGAGCCTTATTATCTGTGAGATGTTTGTGGCATTGGCTGTGCATTCTCTGTAGCTAGTGAGGACTTGAGTTAGTAATTGTGCATGTTGGAATATGAGGGTATAAGAAAGAAAGAGATTCAGAACTGCTCAAAGGGAAGTTCAGATATTGTGTATTCGAAATAAAGAGAGGGAAGTTGTTTTCTGGATCATTACCAGCCATTGGGAAAGGTGACAGATTCATTGGCAGAATCAGAGCATTGACAAATGATTTTACGTATGGCACCTAGAATCATAGAATCCCTACAGTGCAAAAGGAGGCCATTCAGCCCAGCTTCAACTGTCTGACAGAACATCCCACCCAGGCCCTATTTTCTTAACCCCACGTATTTGCCCTGCTAATCCCATTAACTTACACACCTTGGGACACTAGGGGGGAAATTTAGCACGGCCAATCTACCTAACCTGCACATCTTTGTGTGGGAGGAAACCAGAGCACCTGGAGGAAAGCCACGCAGACACTGGGAGAAAGTGAAAACTCCACAGAGACAGCCACCCAAGGCTGGAATCGAACCCGGGTCCCTGGTGCTGTGAGGCAGCAGTGCGAGCCACTGTGTCACCTATCAGAAGGAATTTGATTTTTACAGGATCATACCCTACGTGAAATTTTTGACATCATTTCACATCACTTGCTTTCAACAGCTTTCATTTGACATCAACTGATCTCAATTACAATGAGTTTGCTGTCAAGTAACATTAATTGTTCTCAAATGCTATTATTTTATCATCATTTGTTATCATTTGCACTCACAAGCAATCACGCGACTATCATTTGATTTCATTTTCGCTCAGAACTGACCATTCAGCTATCATTTTCACAAAGAACTACACTGTTGATGTCAAATGATAGTTATCAACTGACATCACTGCCATCAATTGCTGCACTGCAGTGATCACAACAAAATGGGGACTTCATGTAGCCAAATTGTTCCTAAGTCCCAGCAAATTATGTATCTAACGTGTAGGGTCAGACTCCCCATGTCCCTCCAGCATACCACCCAACCTCTCTCTCTCCACCTCCTCTTTCCCCTTATTCCCACCATAGTCATAGTCCTCCCCAACCCCACTTATTCCTCTCCTTAAACCCCTCTTATTCTCCTCCTTTAGCCCCTCTCATTTCCCTCCTCTTCATCCTCTCTTCTTTTCCCCCTTACCTCTTTCCCTCCTTCCCTTTTTGTTCCACTCCTTTCCTTTCCTTTCCACCCTGAGCACAGAGACTGATGCCCCAAGGTGGGCTTGGAACTGGGAAGCTGGAAAGATAGCGGAAGTCTCTGTCAGGATGACTTTGCAATGTTGTCCTGCTCCAGGCCTGTTTCTCAGGAGTGGGCTGCCTTTGGAATTGGAAACCATCTCCATGGAAGTGGGCAGCCAATCAAATCATAAGACCCCAACTGAGGCCTTTTTTGCCAAACCAACACCGCACAGCCCCCCGCCCCACCCCCCCTCCCCCGGCCGCCCATCCCCATGTGAGTGCATAGCCCATCAATGATTTGGAAGCAACCTCCTGGTGGGAAATGGGACGGCCATCACTGCTTCCCAGGCCCCTACTATGGAGATGCAAGGCTGAAATGGTCACAGATACCACTAAAATAATTCTAGTGGTGGAGTTCTTGCTCTTTGCTGAAGGCCCGAACAAGAACCCTGGGGCACGTTCCTTTTCAAACCTTCTGAAACCTTTTGAGAGAGCCTCCATTTCCAGGCACCTTGTGCTCACTTGCAGCAGTATTGACCTCTCCTAGTGGTGATGCCAGTCTCGGGGAGGCCTCTCATTGGGTCTCCCATTGTGCCCTCTGTCCTTAATTGGATGGTAAACACGAGTTGGCCAATTAGGAGGCTGTATCTCTTAAAGCTGTATCGGCGGGTGCTCTGCTGAGATATTCCTGACCCACACCTGGTCCTGACAGGTTCCCAATGCCAGGGGGAATGTCCAGCCTTGGAGCGTGGCAACGGAATCAGAGCTGTGACATGAAGTTCGGTATCGGGATGAAGAAAGCTGCCACTGTAGTTGTGAAAGTTTGTGGGTCCCTGGTTACACGCTTGTCAGCAAGGAGTTAATGCTTTGAAGACAGGCGGGGGAAAAAGGGAAAACTGGTGAGAAAAAATATTCCAGTTTACAATATCTCAACTGAACCTTCGCAAAATGTGGAAGAAGTACAATTTATGTTTTGCATGCAAAGAACATTGCTTTTCTGTTTTAGTTCTATTGACAGAACTATCAAAGCATCACTTAAACCACACTACATGGAAAATGAATAACTTCAGTGTTTTCCCTCTGAGCCTCTGCATTCTAAGCATGCGATTTCCAAAAATGCCCCAGTGGGGTACCCAAGATTACTGTGGAAAACTGTTCAGACTGATTTTCATCAGTTCAAGGGCAATCTAAAGCATTTTACAGCTGGTTTATTGCTATTCTTCTGCTGTTTAAATTGTCTTTCATGTCAAAAGTCTTTTCCTGCTTACAAATCATCAGGAGGAATTCTGGCGACCATACTGCCCGCCTAAGCTGCTCCAGGGGTTCCTGCCTTTGATCAGTTGTATCATTTGCAATTGAGTTAAAAATAGGAAGCTGCTGGGATAAGCCTTCTCTCTCTCCATAGCCTGGGCTTCCCTTGTGTTTAGACTCAATGTTTTTTTTAATATGCAGCTTTGTTGTTTTTCTTTAGTGTCCGTGAACACAAAGTACAGCACAGGGGGTGGGCAAGGATTTGGAAGGGCACCTACTTGTAAATCTACTGTTCAGCCCATGTTGAATGGGGGCCTCTTGATAAACAAAGTGGATAGTTAATCTTATCAGGAAATGGTAGTTATAGTACATGTACATGGGGAGGCTGGGCTACACTGCCACCTCAAAGAAATGCTTACAATGTTTAAAAGCCAAATCTCCCAGTGGAGCAACGTGGCCCTTTACTTTAAGATTACACACTATGTGTAAAAGGAGTGAAGAAAAAGTGGGAGGAAGGGTCGGTCTGGCCAATTTTGATAACCTCCTCCTAGTTAGTTGTAAAACTGCCTGTGAGCAACTCAGCCAGTTTTTTGGGTGTGACTAGTGCCCTTCGAGCTCCAAAATGGCATCTACATTGGGAGAGTATTGGTGCAGGAGTTAATGTGATCGCAGTGAACAAGATGTTAATCAGTGTCCATCATCAATTTAAAGGCTGTGGTGCCCTTTTGGAGCCCAGTGCTCTAATCATTGCTGTCTCATTGTTGCCTCACAGTGCCAGGGACCCGGGTTCAATTCCCTGTCCGTGCGGAATCTACATGTTCTCTCCGTGTCTGCGTGGGTTTCCTCTGGGTGCTTCGGTTTCCTCCCACAGTCCGAAAGACGTGCTGGTTAGGTGTATTGGTCATGCTAAATTCTCCCTCAGTGTACCCGAACAGGCGCTGCAGTGTGGCAACTGGGGGATTTTCACTGTAACTTCACTGCAGTATTAATGTAAGCCTACTTATGACACTAATAAATACACTTTAAAACTTTAAAACTCTCAACTTGGTGTTCAGCCAAAGGAAGGATCCCCCACCAATGCTATTTAAAAGATTCATCAATTGTCTAGCGTTTAGTTGCTGGTTGATTTCTTCTAGCCAGTGCTGCAATTCTATAACTGCTTGTTGATTTCCATAGTTGCTCCAATTTGCAAAGGTTTACAGGGAGTGGTGTGGCTGCTGCTGAATGATCTTATGCTGACTTTAGATCTTCTTCACATGTCATTTGTTTCTCGACATGGTTGTATTGATCAGCATGTCCCTTGGAATTCGCAAGATGTGGAAAATAAACAAAGAGGTCATGTAGGGTAAGACAAGCTGCTCGAAGAGGGAGAAGGGAGAGGGAAGGGGAGAAGAATTCGCTGTAGCAGGTTCGATCCATCCAGGTGTTCAGAGAGTAATCCTCCTACTGAACAGAGAGTACAATGTTTGTACTTCAGTAAGGATGTCCTCACTTAACTCTGCCATCTGCTGCAGCCACAACTGCAACTTTAGAGCAGGGCGAGGATGGCATTACCAGTAGATATGCAAGTGACTGAAGTTTGGACATTTATGCATCGGGCACCTGCTAAGTTGGAGCGGTATTCTCACAGTATACTATCCCTTGTTGTGTTAAAGAGACCACTAAGACAGAGCAATCTAAATTTCATTTTCTCTTGCCAGAGACAAATAGGTAGAGTGAGTTCATGCTTTGCTAGGATTGCAGGCTTTCCCATGGCGTAGGGTGCCAATGATTGCACACACATAGGTTTGTGGGCATGCATGCCAGCTCTGCTACATAAGGTAAACAAAGGAGATTCCACTCTCAACATCCATCTGGTGTGTGACCATAAGCAGAAAATCATGCAGGTCAATGCCCAGCATCCTGGCAAAACTGTAGCAGACTATAGCAGGCTGCTCTGCTAGCTACATTGTAGTAATCGCAGCAATTCACCATGTGGATGCAAGTGACAAAGTCAATTTGCTCACAATGTGGCCGATTATTCTGATGGACAATTCAAACAAAAGTCTATGTCAGCAATGTTGGCACAAGAAACAGGATAGAGCAGACCTATGGCACGAGGAAACAATGTTTCCATGACATGGACCGCTCCGGAGAAGCTCTGCAGTACTCCGTAGAGTTTGTGTCAAGGTTTGTGATGGTCTGCCACATGCTCCTCACCATCATGAGGGGACAACTCTTGCCACCAGTAGTATAGCAAGTGGCTGCGAGGAGAAGTGGCTGAGGGGGAGGAGGCTACTGAGTAGCCCCTTTCTGGTCAGGCTGTCCATGGAGAACACATCAATTACAACGTCAGTTCCCTCTGCACCAACAATCCCACACCTTAGCTTGCCTCTGTCACTGGCTATGAGAGAGGTTGCTTGAACACAAAACTAATATAATCACCACCACAAAATGGTAGGGGCGAGTTTACCAAAAAATGGCTGAGTGTTGATTCCAGCGAGAAAAACAGAAGAGAAACATGTCGATTTCCTCTCTAGGTCTTACCCCACACTGTCACAAAGACGTAGCAGAGCATGTTTCACACCGTCATGTAGTTGGGTGCTCAACATGATGGCAAAGGCCAGCTGTGATCAGACCAAAAAGTCACCGCAGCACCAACCCACCCCCCAACCACCCATCCCACCACAGAGGTCTCAGGGGCTCCCTTCCAGCCATCAGTGCCAACAAATCCCCCTCCCCATCCCCACCCCAATGAACATCGGATCCCTTCCCCACAACCCTCACCCACACACCCATCGCTGGAACCTCACCCCCATAAAATGGCCATTGCCGGCAACCCCAGCTCCCACATCTGCTCCTGCCCACCACTACATATAAATGAATCCCCTTCCAATCCCCCATGAGTTTCCAACTGGGGCCTGCCCCTGGCATGGTGTCAACCTGTGCCAGTGGGCAATGCTGGGGGCATTGCCAGCGTACTGTCTAGTCATGTCCCTCTCCCCCAGGGGCTACAGTCACCTTTACGCTCCTGGGGGGAGCCCCGTGACAGGTTCAAGTCTGGGTGAACCTGTTATAAAGTTTGAAAATATGGAGTGTGCTGAATATCTGGCTTTAATTATATGTAAGTGCAGTGAAATGTATTTAAATCAGGTTGGTGTTGCTGGCAAGGGGCTGCGTGATTCTTGGGTTTTGCTGGATGTTGAGCTCCTGCTGGCATTCCTGCGGACGGTAGAAGCAAGTTCAAGATCCTGCCTAAAGATTCCAAACACATTAGGGATGATTTTATCATTGCACCTGCCAGCTGATGGGTGGGGCAAGCCGGTAAGATCTCGCAAGAGCCGACAAATCAGGTTCACGCCCGATTTCTCGCCTCTTGTGATCTTGCCAGCACCAGATATCTGGCACGTTCCAGGCAGGAGGCTGAATATATTAAAATTTATTTTAATGTTCTTTTAAGTGTAATTAGCAATCCTGGGACAGAATCGTCCTGGTTCATTTGCCTCTGTGGCCTCACCGGGGAAGGTTCTCTCCAGCGGGGACCAGGTATGGTTCCCCAACAATGAAGACCAGATATGATGGTCTTCCTGGTAGAACTGGAGGCCATTGTGGTCCCCTCGGCATGTCAGGGCAAGGGGGATACTGCCAGTCTGGCACCTTGGCACTGCCCGCTGGGTATCCTGGCACTGCCAGCCTTGCACACTGGCAGGGCCCACTGGGCAGTGCCAAGGGGATGGAGTCAGAGGGTGCAGGGCCAACTGGGGGATGAGACAGGGGGCGGGCCATTCAGTGGGAGGGGGAGATTGCTGTGCACTCTGTAATGGCGATGGGAGGGTGGAGGGGGTGGCGACTGTTCTGGGCAGGAGGGGTCGCAAATGGCCATTGAGCTCCATGGTAACACAGGAGGTGGTGGGAGTGCTGTGCCATGGAGGTTGGCAAAGATCCAGATTCGATTCCCAGGTTCGATTCCCGGCTTGGGTCACTGTCTGTGTGGAGTTTGCATGTTCTCCCCGTGTCTGCGTGGGTTTCCTCCGGGTGCTCCGGTTTCCTCCCACATTCGGAAAGACATGTTGGTTAGGTGCAGTAACAGGTCTCTGCTGCTCTCAGCACAGAAGCCTACACATGCACAATGTCACTCTCTGCTGCTGTCAGCCAGCTTTCTGGTTATTTAGACCCTGGCCACTCCCCCTACTGGCAGAAAACATAGTGATTTTTTTTATTGCACAGATTGCATAAGATTCGACTGGTGGCCTTGCCGAAAAAACAGAACTGAAATTCCCCCGTTTTCATGCTTGGTCTAGACTTAGAATTTATTTGGTAAGATCGCCCCCATTTTGTCAATTCATCATGGAATGTTGAATAGAAGAGTTAACTAATATCATACATTCTCTAGTGTGTGCCTCGTGTGTGCCTTTACATGTCCTAGTGCTCCCAAACTGTGCTACTCCAGTGGTTGTGGGATGGTTGGAGGAAGGCTGCTGACATTCAGTGTGGGAGATTGCAAATAGAATCACAGAATCCCTACAATGCAGGAAGAGGCCATTCGGCCCATCAAGTCTGTACCGACTCTCCGAAAGAGCATCCCACCCATCTCTTTGCCCTATCCCCGTAACCCTGCGCATTTACCATGGCTAATCCACTGAACCTATGCATCTCTGGACTGGGAAGATGACTGTGAGCAGCTCTGGGCCGAGAGGCCTGTCTGAAAACTGCATCATCACTTTGTTGGTGGCAGTAGTCTGGAATTGCTGGCTGAAAGGCAACAGCCTTTCTAACCACCGGGGGCGGCACGGTGGCACAGTGGTTAGCACTGCTGTTTCACAGTGCCAAGGATCCAGATTCGATTCCCAGGTTCGATTCCCGGCTTGGGTCACTGTCTGTGTGGAGTTTGCATGTTCTCCCCGTGTCTGCGTGGGTTTCCTCCGGGTGCTCCGGTTTCCTCCCACATTCGGAAAGACATGTTGGTTAGGTGCATTGACCTGAACAAGAGCTGTAGTGTGACGACTAGGGGAATTTCACAGTAACTTCACTGCAGTGTTAATGTAAGCCTTACTTGTGATTAATAAATAAACTTTTTAAAAAAACTTTAAATCAGAGGTGGAGTGGCAGGGATAGGAGGTAGAATGTGGTCTTTCTGACAGAGGACAGCAGGATAAGAATCCACCCCCCCGTACTCCTCATAATCAGTTTGATTATTGGACTACCGTGACACTGGGAGATTTAAACACTCAACCCTCAATCATTAGGAAAGCAGTCTGCGCTAAGCTGACATTGGGTGGTTGCTGTTTGAACTGCAGTGCCAGCTGTAACATTGGCCATCAGGTGTTGCATCATGGTTGGATCCATAAGTATGTGAATGAAATTGGCCACTACTCCAATGTTGAAAAGGATGGGGTCTGAGTTCTACATAGATCCCTGCATCAAGTGGGGACTGAATTCCTCCATGCTCCTTGTCACTGACTGGACACTTTCTGGGAAACTTCCGAATAGAACAAGTATTTTATTGTGCCCACCCATCAATGTTTTCCACAGGCTGCCTCCATCAAAGTCCCCGACACCGCAATCCAGCTACAACCTTGCCCTTTGGTGAGCTGAAACCTGTGCTTTTCTTGGGCCCTTCCCAGCCTGTGGTTCACTTGTACCCAGCATCTCACCAAGTGCAGATTATGCCTCTGATTAATCCTTTAAGATATGCGCAGTGCCTGACCTGTTGGTGAAATCAAGTGAGTGTACTGTGTCTGCTTTATCACTCACTTCCTGGTGTTCCTGCTCTGCTTGGCCAGGTTCCACCTCCTGAGTATCTGAAAGGAAAAAGGCACAGGGATAACGTTGTGCTGTAGGGTTGGGGGGGGGGGGGGGGGGGCGGCGCAGGGGGGGGCGGGGGGGATGAAAGAGGAGCATGCTCACACCATCTGTAGCTTGCAAATCAGAAGAGATTGTGGATGACAGTGAGCTGGGATGTGAGGAGCAGGATTGGGTGTGAGGATACCTGCTGATGACCATGGCACAATGGGTGTCCCAATCATGTCCAGCTTGCCTCTTCCATGGGCTAAGGAAATGCAGGTATGTCTGTCCCTCTTGGGTGAAATGACTCCATAGTATCATCTGGCTAAGATGAGGCTGGATCGAAATGCTGGAATTGCATCCCTAACAGCACCTCGGGTTTACCTACACCAGGTGGACTGCTGCGGTTCAATAAGGCAACTCATTACCACCTTCTCAAGAGCAATTATGGGTGGGTACCAAATGCTGGCCTTGCCAGCGACATACACATCCTATGAATGAATTTTTAAAAGCACCATTATTTGAATGTGTTAAAGCCTAGAATTATTTTTTTTAACCTGACAGTAAAGTGCTAACAGAATTGCTCACAGGTGGAAAATTAGCGTGGCTTATGTCTGATTCTAGAACTGCATATTAAACCTGGATACTTTCACAAAATGTGTTCTTTCACGGGAGGTGGGTGCTGTTCATATATCTTTACTGAATGAGATTGTCAACTGGTACCACATTAAGTACAGCTGTGTTCATTCAGAATTTTATCCCAATTTATTTCGCAATAGAATGTCTGTTTTCTCTGTTATAATCCTATCAGTTTGGATTCAAATCTCAGCTTCAGAAAAGAAAGGACAGCATGTTAGAGAGGCCTCATAGTACTGTTCCTTTATTTAAAAAAAGTTTAGTTTAATCCCTACTAATCTCATCAGGAGAAGGAGGAAACCTTGCTGTTTTCAAAAGCGCACAAGGTAGGCAATAAGCCTTGTCCCTGTGTTTAGTGATCATCCACTTTCTGTTTTGTTTTTGGCTGCAGGGAGAGTGAGAGATATACACATTATATGGTCACGCGTACATGTTACCAAGTTTCTGATAGTCTTATGTGGGGTTAGGAGGGGAGGGTTTGTCGCAAACACATGAAAGTTCCCCCTGTTCACTAGCCTAGCCTAGATCTTGTACTTTAGAATCAGATTTCATTAGGATTTGAATTTAAACTCATTTATTCTGAGGTCCAAATGCCGAGTGGTTCAACCTTAATGGATAAATCGTGGACCTCAACTCATCAACATTTGCTTGCTACGATAAAAAAAAAAGCAATATCATATCGACCCGAGTAAGTTAAACCATGCAGAGAGGTAACCCTTTATCATTGTTACTTGTTCATTGTCTGTTGATCCATCACAGCTGCAAAAAAGGATTTTGCAATTGCTTTCAGCCTTAAAATGGTACCTCAGCCATTCATTTCTGTCTGTCTGGAATCTATTATCTTTTGTTTTGAAAAGCAACCTTGTAATTCCCAGTTCACTTCCAACTTATTTACCCAAGGTAACCTTAGACATGTTTACAAGGCCCTGTTATTGAGCATAAGAAAGCTTACAAATGGATGGATGCAGAGAATAATATATAAAACAACACAGGCAACCAATCTATTTTCTTTACGCTGTCTCCTGACTTAAAAATACTGGCCTTGAAATTCAGATGTGTAGTGCCTGTTTTCTGTAGTTTCGGTGTTATTTTGCCCCCAGCACTTTGTCTTGCTCTCTTTCACCTCTACTTATTCTCCCCATCATGCTGTAAGCCAAAGGGGATGTAAACTCCTGGACATAGGGGAACGTAAGCTGGAAAAGGGTAACAGTGAAGAATTATAGTTAAGGAGGATGAGGAGCGCAGGCCGCCTTTCGACTTCTGGGCTCACCTTCAAAATGTGTCCAATAAAATGTCAGTTTTTCTTTATTTGTTCATGGGACGTGGGCACCGCAGGCTGGGCCAACATTTATTGCCCATCTCTGAGGGCATTTAAGAGTCAACCACATTGCTGTGGATCTGGAGCCATATATAGGCCAGATCAGGTAAGGACGACAGATTTCCATCCCTGAAGGACATTAGTGAACCAGTGTACAACAATTGATAATGGTTTCATGGTCAACATTAGATTTTTATTGAATTCAAATTTCACCATCTGCCATGGTTGGGGTGTGTTAATTTCCAGGGCAGGTTTGAGGTCTTCATTTCACCAAATCAGTGTTGGAGGGCAGGATGTCTGGCCTCCGAGGTCCCGGAACGAGGTCATGGCCAGTAGTTTAAAGGACTCCCTGTCAATAGGTGTTGGAGAATCCGGCAAATGCATGAGCGCTGCGAACCTGCAGGATAGTTTGTCACTGAGCAATTTGCAGGCTTCTAAATGCATTTTATTTTGAGTTCTGCTCTCTCCAAACCTTGGCATTGATTAGAAGTGGCATTCTTTTTTAACCTGAGCAAGTTGACCACTACTTTCCACAGAGGAGATGTCTAGTTGCTGCATCTTTCCCTCCAGAAATGTCTGAGCCATTGGAGCAAGAGGAGAGCTGGGGGAGAAGGGCTAAACCAGCCTCTAGATTCAATGAGGACTCCCTCCTATGTGCAGTCTCTGACCGATGTGAGCAGCTGGTGCCCATCCCTGGGAAGATGAGGAAGGTGAGCCAGGCACTTGCAGCCTGGGAGGCGGTGGTTGAGACACTCAGCAATGTTGGGCTCGTCAGGAGGACATGGTTCCAATGCCCAAAAAGGCTCAATGAACTCATGAGGTAGTTAGCCATTAAATAATCTGACAGAGTCAATGAGTGCACACTTACGCATCATTTCAGGAGAAGCGAGCCCACAAAAGTGGTGAACGGGCCTGTACCAGTGGGGGAGTTCCAAACCTGGTCATACAGAGTCCTTTTGAAGAGGGAATGCCCCTCCTGATCTGTCCAGGCATTTGAATCTCATCTTTGACAACCCGATGGTCTGCTCGAAGATGGTTCTGGTGCTTCCACAACTCTCACTGAACCTTTTTTTCACCTCAGCCATTAGCCATCTCTTCAATGAAAAGCATTGCTGAATAGGTGTGGCACATGTGAAATGTGAAGGATGAAGGAATCGTGGATGTTGCCCGGGTACCTGGCCCACCTAGATGATCGACTACTGATGATCGCATGATTTGAGGCCTTCATATGTTCGCTCTACCTTTAACGTCTATATCCAATGGTCAAAATTATTTTTCTTTACCCTCTCAAATTCAATATAAGTTTGTCCAGGCCATTTCCTTGCAGTCCAAAATTTCTGCCTACATGCCTCAGGAAGTCTTTACAGGAAGCAACTCATACTAAGGATAACTTTCCTTACTACATCTTAATCTACAGATACCTCTTCTGACAAAAATGCAAAGACCTCACTAGCTCTACCTACCAGTCTACTTTGTAAAAGTAATGTCCAAATTTCTTTTCGCCATTTCATTGGTTTAGCTAGCTTTTGAAAATAAATAAAGGATGCTTCCACATTCTTTTCTTCAAACTTTGGAAGAGCTTGTATAAATGTAAACATTTCCCCATTAGGTCTCTTGTCTACAACTATGTTCTTCCTCAGCCTGCCTGCTCTAGTGTTTCTGCTTTAACTCTCAGTCTTTTAAGCTGAAATTCTCCATCCCACTCCTTTTCTCTTTCTTCTTTTTCTAACCTCTCCCTTTCCAATTCAAGCTTTCGCATCTCCATTTTTCTTTAAAAATCCTTCTCTTTTTCCTGCGTTTCGCCTCGCAGCGCCAGGAAACTGGCTTTGATTCCGGCATTGGGTGACTGTGTGGATTTCCTTTGGACGCTCCGGTTTCCTCCCACAGTCCAGGTTAGGGGGATTGGCCATGCTAAATTGCCCCTTAGTGTATAAAGATGTGTATGTTTGCGTTTACCATAGCTAATCTTCCATAGTGTTATGAGGATAGGGAGAAGGAGGGGAGGGTCTGGGTGAGATCCTCTTTTGGAAAGTCGGTGCAGACATAATGGGCTGGATGGCCTCATCCTGTTCTAACTGAGTCTTGTTACTTTCTGTAAGCCAGTCATAGTTACATCTTTTATCTTTAGGAAAATCTTAGTAGTTTCCAGTGCCATTTTTGGATTCTAGTGCATAGAATATACCTCACAGTAACTCCAATTCTTCTATCCTGTGCCTCAGTACCTCATTTACTCTTTAAGGAGTTGCAGATCTCACCAAATTTTGCTTTCAGCATCCAGTAACTTGTTTTCTATGCCTCAAAATATTCCAATAAAGTATTACTAATCAGCATGCAATAACCCTTGTTCCAAGACTTGGAGGCCCCACATTTGTTACGATCCCATTTGGTGTTACTGCTGGACGGGAAGGTTCCAGAATGGAACCCTGGCTCAAAAGGTCGTAAATTTACTTTTTTTAGAAATCACGGAGGAACAGAATTACAGGACTACCAATTCACAATAGGAGAAATATTTATTAAACATGAAATGTTTGATTATGAGACAATATTCCTTTACTCTCCCTTAGCTTTACAAATGTATGCAGTTTTCAAAGATAACACCCCACTCTCAAACCAAATGGCCAATGCCACTCAACCGATCTTCCATGGATTTATTTTCAAAATCTCCCCCAGAAAATTGTCACGAGTGCTTCCAAACTCCACTCTGAAAAAGACACGTTTAGAAACCTTCTTTCAAGCAAAGCCTTCCACCAGCTGTTTTCATTAAGATTCGAGCCCCAGGTTTTCTGACTACCCTTTCAAAGCTTCTGCTGCACTGTTTTAACAAGGAATCCAGCTCCAGGTTTCCCACCTCTCCTTTTAGGCTTCGTTTACCTGAAATGTTTTTACCCAAACTGCGACATCCAGCCACCGATTTGCACAATTGTTTAAAATAATCTCTCACAAACAGCATAAGATATTACAAACCTTAGAACTATTTCAGATATCTTATTGACCTCTCATGAGCCAAGTCCTTTTCAACTCTCTATGACTTTACAGAACAGTATCCAGTACTACTCCCCATTTCCTCTGTTCCTTTAACTTCAGACTTCTTGGAAACTTCTCTTAATTTCTCTAGTTTCCTGAACTAGAATTGTTGTCAATGCAGACTGGATGGGCTGAATGGCCTGCTTCTGTGACTGTGGGAATTCTATGATTCTAACTAGCTGTCCTTTAGATTCTTACACTTGTATTCTTAACCATTAATCCATGGCATGGTTTTTATTCTAGCAAAGCTGAGAGAGGTGTTCCCTCTCAAGCTTCCTATAACCAATTGCAGTGAATTCAGTTAAACCACAATCGCAGAAGCTTTACTGCCCTAAAGGTGCCTTGGTTGCTAAGCAACAACTTTTCCCTCTCCAAGCTTTTATTTACTTTTCACATCATAACCTCTAAGCACAATAGAAACACAGTTTGAATGACTCAAAACTCTCACACATTAATCTAAGTAGAGCTTTACTCTTCCTTCTTACACAAAACCACTAAATTAAACCCACTTCAATCCATACTTTATTTCTACAATATAACAATGCAAATATAGATCCCTGAAAGCTACCTCTGTTTTCCTGATATGAGCACAGAACAGATATTGTCCTGAAGATGAGTTAAGTTCTTTCTTCGATTGCCATTCTATTTCCAATGATTGGTTCCCTTAGCTGTAGCACTCCTTCCATGATTGATCAGGTTTCTTCCTCGTCTGTCACCCTGAAGCCGACTTAACCGTTTCTTTTATATCTTGTATCTTTCAATGGTGGACAGGACGTTACACCACCAAGAACTCACTGGTCTCTTGATGTTAGCCTTTGATCTTGCTAAACAATGACAGATCATGTTTTGTTTCAAACTTAACGTTATAGCCACATGACGCTGTTCATCTTTACTTCTGACTTCCTTTGAGTAGATTCCATCACCTGAAGACCACATTCAGAATTGATTGGCTGGTAGATCAAATCACACTTGTCTAGCTGACAAACATCCTGATAAGGATTGTTTATTGATAAGATCTATGGTGTTCTGTTTCACAGCGTTTTTATACAGACATCTTCTTTTGGCAACGCAATAATTTTCTGTTGCTTTAACACTGCCTGTTTTTTCTGTTTTGCAACAGCCCAGTTGGTTTCGATGGTCAAAATAAGTTTCTTTCCCCCTTCAGCTTAGTTTAGTTGAAAAGCCAGCTTTAAAATATTGTCAAAGAGGTTTTATTTTCCAACTAGACCATTTGCAATATCAGCTAGCATGGTGTTCAGGAAGAGAAGGTGGATGGTCAGCAGATTAACCTCGGCGGCTGGAATGGATCTCAGAAAAGAGGTGAGCTCGGTGAGGGGATGAGGGAAGAAGTTTTAAAAGCCACAAGATAAGGGTTTCACATAGAAAAGTGGATCCTGGCGGTAGGAAAAGGGAAGTGGGGGAGCATTAAGGCAGCTGAAGATATGTTCTTAAGCTTAATGTCAAAGAGGTCTCTCAACTCCTCACAACTCATGTTCAAAGTAAATGTTAAATGGGCAGGCAAAAAGGGTTTAAGGATATTAGTGCCAATGGAGTAAATAAACTAGGGGCGGGATTGTCCACCCCCGCCATTGGCCAGCAGTGGGATCTTCCAGTCCCACCGATGTTGATGGATTTTTCCATGGCTTGCACCCTCCGCTGTTGTAAACCCCTGAAGGGGGTTGCCATCGATGGGACTGGAGGATCCCACCAACAGAAAGGGCTGGGAAACTGCAGCCTAGAAGGTATCTTGAAGCTCTGAAGAAGAATCATACTGACTCAAAACATTAACTCTCTCCACAGATGCAGTAACAATTAATGGGCTTTACCAAGATTTTCTGTTTTATTTCAGATTCCCAACATCCACAGTAGTTTTGCTTTTAAATTATCCTCAGAGTTATATTTGCATTCTGGAATGATCCTGGTGAAGTGGGAGGTTTTGGAAGTGGAGAATGAGGCCCCACAGTGTTTGAAGTTGTCCAGCTAGGAGTGCATCAGATGTGGCTCAGTCTGTGCCCATTGTATTGAAGGAGTGAGATGAAAGTTGTAACAGAGGAACGCCCGACTTGGTTAAGATCATGAAGTGGAGGAGAGAGAGCCAGAGAGCACAATTTAGCAAATTGACAGCTACAGAAGTGTCCTGATGAATCTGAGGTCAAAGGCTAGGCAGTTGGCAGTTTGAAAGTGCCAAAGTGTAAATGAAAAATGAGGGAGAATTTATCCCAGGGTTTGATGCACAGGAAATGGGGCTTGAAGGGGCAAAGGATGGCTGTAGTGAGGGATATCGATCATTATTTAATCATCAGGACTGGAAAATTCCAAGTACTAGTTTGCTGCTCCAAGATACTTCAGCAGAACTTGTATGTCACCAAATTCAAGCTGTTTAAGCTGATGAATACTTTCGACTATCCCTGCAGTTAAAGTACGGTGACATGACTGAAGTGATGATATATCCTACTGATCAGTATTTTTGTCATATCAGGCAGCTGCTTGTATGGGGCTTGCAAGGAACAGGAATGAAATTGGCTGGCAAGGCGCAATCTCAGTATCAGAATGGGTTGCCACTGGCACACTTGATTTTTGGACTTTGGGCCTCACTTAAAGGACGGCACAATGGCATAATGGTTAGCACTGCTGCCTCACGGTGCCAGGGATCTGAGTTCGATTCCTGGCTTGGGTCACTGTCTGTGTGGAGTTTGCACATTCTCCCTGTGTCTGCATGGGTTTTCTCCAGGTGCTCTGGTTTCCTCCCACAGTCCAAAGATGTGCGGGTTAGGTGGATTAGCCATGCTAAATTGCCCCTTAGTGTCAGGGGGACTAGCTGGGGTAAACGCATAGGGTTATGGGGATAGGGCCTGGGTGAGATTGTGGTCGGTGCAGACTCAATGGGCTGAATGGCTTCCTTCTGCACTGTAGGATTCTATGATTCTATGATAAATTGGACTGGCGACATACTGGCACTTGTTAGATACCCTGAGGTAGAAGTGGATTTGAATTTTGTGCTACTCGGAGCATGTAGGTCTGGGAGTGGGAGGATGGTGAGGAAAAGGTCACGCAGGGACCTGCTTCAGCCTTCAACCTTGGATGAAGAGAAGCCTCCCTTAAAAGATAAACCTCTGTGGCCCCCAGAGATTCAAAATAATCTGTAATAGCTGCGAGGACTTGCAATTAACAAGACAGATAAACAAACGGATTTACTTTTGAGAAAGTATATATACATAAGACAGAGATAAAATGCTTCCGAACGCCATGGCTCCTGGACCGCCAGAAAGTCCGCACTCCTGCTCACGATTTACACGCCTCACCACAATTGGCCTGATGGGTCATGTGACCCCTGATAGCTCAAGCCTTCAAAGGACACGCTACCACATCCCTCCTTCTTTACGTCCTTAATTAATACTTTACAATAACAAAACTATTTACAATATTATATGGCAAAAGGAGGAAACTTAACGCAGACTCTCATAAAGTAAGTCGAAATGGAAACTTTCTAATTCCTTGAGAGCGTTGTAATTCTTCAAGTGTCAAGGTAGTTTTGTCTTGAACAACAACAGGAAGGCTTTCAGCTTGTGAAGGTGCTGTAGCGTAGATAACCTCTCCAGTTCCCACTGGAATGTCACACTATCCCTCTTCAGGATGGTTGGATTCTGCTCCACCTGCAGTCACTGGAGCCACACTAATAGGTGTGGCAGGGACAGACTGCTCACTTGGCACTGTGCCTGGTTCTCTTCTCCTCAGGTGGTCCGCATACTTCTTCATTCTCTTTCCTTGTACATCAACTGCCCATGACACTGGACCTGTCTTGTCCATGATCATCCCAGGGACCCAATTCAGACCAGCAGTGAAATTTCTCACCTAAACAAAATTGTTTACCTGAAAAGCCTTCTAAATCTTCGTAGAGACATGATATCTCTTCTGTGCATTCTGTTTTTGATTCCACCCTCCCCCGCCAAATTAGGAAATATTAAATCATTTTGCCTGAAGACATCTCCCCATGAGCAATTCAGCAAGAGCAACTCCTGCAGTGGCACGAGGAGTTGTTCTGTACGTTAGTAGAAAATGGGCCAATTGAAGTTGTAGCAGAGGATTGTTTTTTTTCATAGCAGATTTAAATGCCTGGATAGCTTTTTCAGCTAACTCATTTGAGGCTGGGTGGTAGGGGGCTATTCTAACATGCTGAAACCCATTGGTTTGCATGAAGTGTTAAAATTCCTTGATTGTGAATGCACTCTCATTGTCAGAGACCAGCACTTCAGACAATCTATGTGTGGCCAATATCTGTCCTAGTAAACTTTGATGTCCTTGACACTGGTCGCAGTGTCTAATGAAGTTTTGATGTCTTTATCGATCCCAGGACACAAAACATAACTCTGGGCTGACCTTTTTATCTTTGTAATACTGGGATAAGCACAGTTCAATTCTAGTAATGGTGTTGTCCAAGCAGGAGCAGGAACAACCATCCTGGCTCCCTACAACAGTGCTCCATCATCACAATTCAGCTCATCCTTTCTGATTTGGAAAGGTTGAAATTGTTTGGACTTATTATGATGCCAACCGTGAAGGACCATCCGTTTGACTTTAGATAAAATGAGATCCCTTTGGGCCCACAACGTGATTTATCGTGCTGATACGGGTAAGGTGTTCGGAAAGCTGAGAGCAAGTGCTAGTGGTGGTGGAATACTTCGTGGCAAAGGAAGGCGGCTTGAAGCATCCACATTGGCAATGTGGGCACCTGGCTTATGTTGGACCGTATAATCGAATATCACTAACAGTAGCGCCCGACATTGAACCCTCACTGAAGCGATGGAGAGAATGGCTTTGTCCTCTCTTAACAAACCTAGAAGTGGCTTACGGTCAGTAATTATTGTAAAGTGATGCCCATAAATTTACTGATGCAACTTTTTTTCATGCAGGATACTGATCCAGTTTTGTTGTTTGGTTGATGGTTAGTTTATGATCTCCACATGTCCTGACAGTCCTGTCTGGCTTATCAACAAGAATGATGGGGGCAGCCCAGTCAGAAAACTGCACAGACTTCATTATTCCTGAATCCTCCAGCCACTTGAGCTCAGCTTCTACTTTTCCATGTGAAGCATAGGGCACTGAACAAGCTCTTTAAAGTTGGATGTTGACTCAAGATCAACGTCGATTTTTGCCTTGATATCCTGATATCCAGTTCGTTCTGAAATACTTCTTGGTCTTTCTTTTATATTTCATGAAAATTGACTTCATTAATGCTGAAAATCTCTAACCAATTTAGTCAGAACTGACAGAGCAATGAGATTCGGCCCTTGATCACGATGATAGATAACTGGGCTGATTGACGTTGGTCGGTTACCAATGCCTCTGTGGTACTGAGTATCTTCAATGCTTCTCCAATGTACATGGCCAGCCTGGGCCCTTTCAATTCCAGGAGCAGGATCCCTCCCTGCAAATACCAATACATCTGCTCTCCTATGATGGTGGTCTTTTTCTTTGTTGATCCTCAGATAGGCTTTGTTTGACTCTGCATTTAATCCTAATGTGCCCCCTTCTGTTACAGGCAAAACGTGTTATATCTTTAAAATGCTGCAGGAAATAGATCCATATATAACACCAGATTCTAACACCCAGGTGGATCTCGTGGCATATAGTGGACAAAGCATCCACATGGAAGGTGTGGCCTCTCACCATTGCACACAGGGCAGCTTCCAGTTTCACATCATTGACCAAACCATAAAGCTGCTGCTGGGTATTTGGGACAGCATCACACTGGGGCTAATCCACCTTGGTCCAGATGTGCAAACTCTGCAATACCAGGCCCCAGAAGGACTAGTCAAGGAACGATTGATTCAACTGCAACATCATTGGGAAGCTACCAGTAATATGCCATGTGAGGCTAGATTACTCGGTACTACCAGCAGTCTATGTTCCAAGAGGAGTACCCTTAGCTATGAAACAGAAGAGTCGATGAGCTGGACTGGGTGACAACACTGGGTGTTATAGCCCACACAGACAAGGCCATAGTGTGGGTTCCAGCAAAGGCGGTTGCAGTAAAGAAAGATGGCACGGTTAGGATTTGCATTTACCCAGTCCAGCTAAACAGGGTGCCGCTCAGACCTCATCCTATGAAGATGGTTGAACTGCGAACATACTCAATGTCAAGGTTTTCAGCATCTTGGATGTGAAGCGTGGGTTCTGGCAAAGCCTGCTGGATGAAGCATCCTTGAAGTTCACTACATTCTCTGGTAGACAGAAACTGTTTTCTCCACATTACTTATGGGATCTCCACCGGCAGTGAAGTCTTCCAATGATGCATGTAGTAACTCTTTGCAGGCCAACCCTGCATAATCATTGTCGATGACATCCTGACCTGGGAGTCATACAATGCAACAGCACAATGCATGTCTGTGTTTAGTCATCCTCGACAGAATTAGGACCATACAGTTAAAGCTTAACACTGCTATATACAGATTTAGAATCAACCAGGTTCCCTACATCTGATGGTGTGAAGCTAGATCCAAACAAAACAACGGCTATTCAACAGATGTCCATTCCTGAGGAAAAACATCCTTTTGCAGAGTTTCTTTGGTATGACAAAATATCTTTCCAAGTTCATTCCTTGTTATAGTGAAGTCACTGGACCCCTTTGGCAACTCCTCTACCAAGATGCTGAATGGTGTTGGCAAGAGCACTATACTACTACGTTCAACATACTCAAAAAGGCATTCTCAGCCCTTCTGGTGCTACAATACTTCGACTTGCGAGCACCTGTATTCCTATCAGCAGATGCTCCCAACACGGACTTGGTGTAGGCTGCACCCAGAATGGCAGACTAATGGACATTGCATTCAGGGCCCTCAATGACACTGAGGTGAGGTATGCCCAGATTGAGAAGGAACACTTTGCCCTAGTCTTCGCTTGTCAGAAATTTTATGACTTCACTTATGGTTGTCCCATAAGTGCTAAAACTGATCATCAGCCACTTGTAACAATTTTTAACACCATCGTCACACTGCATCTGCACGGCTGCAGTGGATGATGCTCATGTTGCAGCGCTACAGCCTCAGTGTTGTCTACAAACGTGGTAAGGAGTTGTACCTTGCTGGTGCCCTCTCCAAAGCCTTCCTACCCACCACTGACCAGGCAGATCATAAGGAGAACATTGACATCATGACCAGACAGGTCCTCTTGTCTCATTGAATCTAAGAACTTCAGAATGCCCCACAGGTGGATCTCACATGCAGGCAGCTCCGCGATGTCATTATGGAAAACTGGCCCGAGTCCTCAAGGAGATTCCCTATGAACTCCGTACATTCTTCTCTATGAGAGAGGAGCTAACTGTACAACATGGACTGATACTGAGTGGCCAGCGATCGTCATCCCCACCTCACTGCAAAGGCACTGTACCCAGCAACTCCACCAAGGGCAACCAGGGCTGGAAGCAAACAGATATGGGGCAATGGAATCCCAATATTGACCGTCGTATTGAACATATTGATCATGGAATACTGTGTACAGTATTGGTCCGCTTATTTGCGGAAGGATATATTGGCCTTGGAGGGAGTGCAGAGAAGGTTCACCAGGTTGATACCAGAGATGAGGGGTGTTGATTATGAGGAGAGACTGAGCAGATTGGGTTTGTATTCGTTGGAATTTAGAAGGCTGAGGGGGGATCTTATAGAGACCTATAAGATAATGAAGGGGCCGGATAGGGTAGAGATGGAGAGATTCTTTCCACTTAGAAAGGAAGCTAGAACTAGAGGGCACAGCCTCAAAATAAAGGGGGGTCAGTTTAGGACAGAGTTGAGGAGGAACTTCTTCTTTCAGAGGGTGGTGAATCTCTGGAATTCTCTGCCCACTGAAGTGGTGGAGGCTACCTCGTTGAATATGTTTAAATCATGGATAGATGGATTCCTGATCGGTAAGGGAATTAGGGGTTATGGGGATCAGGCGGGTAAGTGGAACTGATCCACTTCAGATCAGCCATGATCTTATTGAATGGCGAGGCAGGCTCGAGGGGCTAGATGGCCTACTCCTGCTCCTATTTCTTATGTTCTTATGTTCTTATGTCGTGTATGTGGCAATGAGAAGGGTGTATCCAGGTGTGCACCATGCAATGTGCTCAGCCACATCAAGCCAAAGAACCACTGAACCTATATGAGGTCCCAGACCTCCCAGGATCACTCACGAATGTTGACATCTTCGAATGGAACAGTGACCAGCCTGGGTCCTAGTCGCCTCGTACTCTGGGTTCAAAATCGACCACCTGCCAGATACAAACAACAACGCGGTCATAATCAAGCTCAAGAGAAACTTCACCACACACAGCATCCCTCAGAGGATAATGACGGCAACACTCGCCCATTCATCTCCAGGGAGTTCAGAGACTTTGCATTCACAGGGTACTTTGAGCACATTATGAGTAATCCCCTACACCCACAGTCCAAGACCTGGCAGAATGGGCAGAACACTCTGCCAGACACCTATCACAGAAATGTGCCTGATTTCTATGCCACACTCCTTGGCCTGTGAAAGATGCCGGGACAGGGTCTGCCCTCGTCAGCACAGCGAAATTCCCCTACCTCCAGCCCATACCCCCACCTCCAGCCCATACCCCCACCTCCAGCCCATACCCCACTGCACCCCCAGCTCTGCTTTTGTTGAAAGACCTCGACGATGTTGTAGTATTTTGAGGTTAAAACAAATAAATCAAATCAATTGTTCATGTCATAGAAGGACTCTAACTCAATTTCAGTCATTTAACTATCTCAACTGATGAATTGGTATCTAAGGTATCCGATCGAATGTTTCACTCTCAGTCATCCAGACAGAGGAAATGCAACACTGCCTTGGGGCTGTGAAAGCAGTTGGAGAAATTGGGACCCGAGGGGTACCACAGTCATTTTTTCTTGTGGCTTATTATCAGGTAAGGGAATTATTGGACACCTCCAGCTGCCATTAATCAGACATGGAGTCTGACTGGAGCCAAGGAAGGGGCCTGTGGGTGTATTCAGCTAAGTGCTGAGGAAATGCAATGAGACAGAGACAAATGTTTTTTACCCTAACAGTGCTAAACCATGTACTTTCACCATCTAAACAGGCATGTTAGAATTGATTTAGTCCATTAGCCCCCACTGTCGACTCGGCCAGTTGGTTTGAAGACTGACAGTTTTACATTTTTTACGTGTTTTCAGTTCAATCATTACTCACAGCATAGTCAAGTAAACAAGATTCTTAGCAAAGGGCAAGCAATTGAAATGGTTTTGTTTTCACTGCTTGTGTGACATTTAGGAGCAGCGCAGTGTTGCTGTTGTAGCACACTAGTTTATTGACAATTTTGTAATAATGTATCCCCATTGTAATCTCTGCATTTACAATTAATTGGAGTTTGGGCATTGCATGTGCAATCAGAATGGAAATGCAAACGTACATACAAGAGTTAAAGGTAGAAAAATTCAGTGATAAAACATAAAGACGCAGCAGTGCTTCAATCTCTAAAGTGCTGCTATGATTATGCACAGATTGCATTACCAAGTCTTAAAGCATGCTGGAAGATAGATGTGTACCTGGCACACACAGCTCCTGCTCTTTTTTTAACCAAACGTTCCTTGGATAATTTGAAACATCTTCCTGCACACTGTCAAAAACCATCTTATAAATATCATGGAAGCATTGCAGTTATAGCCCTGCTCTGCAAAATAATAAATACATGGGTTCTGTTTCACGTCTTGTTATTATTCATAGTTAAGTTATGCCAAAAGCCTCCATCCTACAGACCATTTGGAGCTTACTGCTCTCAGGTTGGAGTGCTCACATTTGCCAAGGCCAGCTGTCATATTGGGTAAGGTGAGTTGGATGGAGAGGACTTTAAGCTGGAGCTTTGCTTTGCGTGCTGGAGTTTCAGTGGTATCTGGGGAGCTGGAAATAATGAACAATAATTGAAGCTACATTACTGAAAATTTGTATGGTATCACAAACTAGAACTAGCTTAGTCAATCGTTTGCTCAATGCTGTGCATGCAAGCTGCTTCTGGGTTACTCTGAGATTATGGAGGGGATTCACCAGACCCGTTTGCCACTGACGAGGATCCCAACATTCTGCTGAATGGGGAGTTGGGGCTAAAACGGGATTCCTGACCTGCGTCAATCCCAGTGATGAAGGGTCATCCAGACTCGAAATATTGGCTCCATTCTCTCTCCACAGATGCTGCCAGACCTGCTGAGGTTCTCCAGCATTTTCTGTTTTTGTTCCGTTGCCATTGCCTGCCCGTTTTGCCGGCCCCAGTCACTCTCCTACCCTTTGCTGGAACCCATTGATTATTCCAAATTGCTAACTTTAATGTAATTAGTGGGCTTGAAGCCTGATTCAAAGCCCTCCCACCATTCACCCCCCTTCCCGGTGGGATCTGCACCAGGCGGGCTTTTGTGCTGCTGATGAGCATTGTGGACATGGCGCTTTGGACCCTGAGGAGAGTCAAGGAGATAAGTGCAGTACCCGTGTGCCCTCTGCCACTGCCAGGCTGCAGAGCGAGGGTTCCCCAAGGATACTAGGGATTGGGTTCGCTGGGTTGGAGGCAAACGATTGACCTAGGGACTCTTCCCCCAGGATGGGCGGCATGGTAGCACAGTGGTTAGCACTGCTGCTTCACAGCTCCAGGGACCTGGGTTCGATTCCCGGCTCGGGTCACTGTCTGTGTGGAGTTTGCACATTCTCCTCGTGTCTGCGTGGGTTTCCTCCGGGTGCTCCGGTTTCCTCCCACAGTCCAAAGATGTGCAGGTTAGGTTGATTGGCTATGCTAAAAATTCCCCTTAGTGTCCTGAGATGTGTAGGTTAGAGGGATTAGCGGGTAAAATATGTAGGGATATGTGGGTAGGGCCTGGGTGGGATTGTGGTCGGTGCAGACTCGATGGGCCGAATGGCCTCTTCCTGCACTGTAGGGTTTCTATGATTTCTATGATTTCTATGATAGCGTTCTATTAGCTAGATTGCCCCTTCTAGCCCTGTGCAAACTGAGCATCACTCCTCACATGGTGATTTCAGACATCTCACTGATCAAAATTTTCATTCCTGTCTGTCAAATGTGAAAACTTTGAAGTGGCCTGGTTACTTTAATCTCCAGGCTTCCCTTTTTCCATGGTGGGCGGAGAGGGTCTCTGTCTGAACGTGGAGATTGGGGTAACCTTTATAAGGATGAGCATCCTGGCAGGTTGTTCAAGATGGCTGTCTTCCACCTAGGATGTTTTCAATGAGAACAATTGTGATGTACTTTCCAGAATCACTGTTACTTTCCATCTATAATTCCTTCTGTCACTATTGCTTCTTCTGACAATTACCTTAAATCTGCACCCTCTGTTTCTTGATCTTTCGAACAATGGGAACAATTTCTTCCTATCTACTCTGCCCAGATTCCTCTTGATTTTGAATACCTATATTAGATCTCCTCTCAACCTCCTCTCCTCCACAGAGAACAGTCTCAAATTCTCCAATATGTCTACATAACTGAAGTACCTGAAACCATTCTTCTGAATCTTTACTGCACTCTCTCCAATGCCTTCACATCCTTCCTAAATTGTAGTGTCCAGAATTAGATGCAATACTCTCGCTAAGGCCAAACCAATGTTTTAAACAGGTTTAACATAACTTCCTTCTGTTGTGTTCTATGCCACTGTTCAGACTAGGACTAGGACATGGAATAGTGTATCTTTATTAGCTGGGCTCTCAATCTATCCTGCTATCTTTAACCATTTATACACCCCTTTAGCATTGTACCCTTTATTTTATATTGCCTCCCAATGCTCTTTCTACCAAAATGGATCACTTCACACATTTCTGCACTACCTTTCATCTGCCCTTTGTCCACTCATTCCACCATTCCTTTTGACTTTCTTCGCCATCCCTCTCAAAACGTACGATCCTTGCAAGTTTTGTATCACCTTCAAATTTTGAAATTGTGCCCTGTACTAGGTCATTAATATATATCAGGAAAAGCAGGGGTCCTAACACTAACCCCTCGGGTCCACCATTATATACCTTCCACCAGATTAACAACTGTTAAACACTACACTCTGCTTCCTGTCACTTAGTCAATTTTGGGTCCATGTTTTTTTACTGTACTTTTTATTCCATGAAGTCTAACTATTCTCCTGACTTGCCTCCAGTCATCCCCCAGCTCATTGTCACAGACAGAATGTATGGGCCATACATCCTGACTCCCCAGGTTAAGATTTGGGGGCTATGCCAAAAATAGCTATCCCTTTCAGAAGTTCCCATGTACCTGCTAATTGTCCAAAGGCACTGATTTCCCTTGGTCCATTGAGCTGGGCTGGGAACCATCTGACAGAAGTAATTTACAACTTTGGATGGTTCTGCCAGTTTTACCCTGATTGTTACTCTGAAAGAGAAGGAAAAAAATCACTTCTACCTTCAGAATAATTATTTTAAACACCCAGACCGAGTGTGACACAGTATACCTCCGACACCCCGACCATCCCCCACCCAGGGAGCCACCCCCACACAAACACCCCAACCCCCATGATATTCCCCAACACCACCTCCCCTCACCCTCGCAAGATCCCACCCTCCCCCTCCACCCTCGACCTGACCTCTTGACCTGAGTAACCCACTGCTGTTTGTCAGTCTGAGGGAGTTACGGGCCTGTGTTTTCTTACTGCCCATTGATCAGTGTGTTTTGTATATGATGCGCGACAATCAAGCACGTGGAACAAGGCTTCAGTATCGAAGGCTTTTATTGTCTAACAATGGAACTACTAACACGAATACACCAGTTCAGACTGAAGGGGTCCTGCCGGAGCAGAGGGTCTTATACCTCTCCTCCGGAGGCGGGGCCCCACCGGGATGTGCCATAATAACATTAACAACAGGTAAACACCCTAACCCAACAACATTGTACAACCCCCACAGTGACAACACCCTAACCCAACAGTAACCTAAGAACAACCCCCAGTGGTAACCAACGATGGTTCACCACAGTATATAAGGGCTGGGTGGGTATTTTCTTACCCTCAGAGTGATTGTCCCAATTAAAATAATATCAGAAACAAGCTCTTAGTGAATTTAAAATAAGGAAGATTATTTATCACACGTTGCCCCGGTGGTTTAAAACATACCGGACAAGGTTTTCCATCCCCTCCTGCGACATGTTTTGTGGCAGCAGAGGTGGCCCACCATTGACAGTGGTTAGCACTGCTGCCTCTCAGCGTCAGGGACCAGTGTTCGATTCCCGGCTTGGGTCACTGCCTGTGCAGAGTCTGCACATTCTCCCCATGTCTACATGGGTTTCCACCCGGTGCTCCGGTATCCTTCCACAGTCCGAAAGACGTGCTGGTTAGGTGCATAGGCCATGCTAAATTCACCCTCGATGTACCCGAACAGGCACTGGAGTGTGGCGACTAGGGGATTTTCACAGTAACTTCATTGCAGTGTGAACGTAAGCCTACTTGTGACACTAATAAATTTGAACTTAAACTTCAACTTTAAACTTAAACTGAAACCTTAAACAGTGGGACCTTCCTGTCCCGTCACAGTCAATAGGGTTTCCTGTTGTTTACTTCCTCTGCCACCAGGGAACCCGTGGCGGGAGGCTGCCATCAGTGGGACCAGAAGATCCTGCTGGCAGGAACAGCCAGAAAATCCCACCCAGCATCTCACACAACTTACCCACACTATCACTCACACAAAGATTAGATACAGATGAAAAAATACAATATAATTACTATTTATAACAACCTCAGTCCCTTGCGTAGCAGGCCTATAGTTTCTTAGATGCCTTGGTTGAAATGAAGGTCAGTAAGCTGCTAAGCCTCTCATGGTCGACTTTTCAGGAGGTTGGTTTTCAGAGGAACATGAACAGGTTGGAGAAAGTCCTCTTTATTCAAAATTTACCACCTTCAAGGTACTGCTGCTTATTACCTTGACTGCTTGGATGTCTTCAATTGTTGATCAACAATTTTTGATGGAATCTGATGGGATGCTGCTTCTTGCTGAATTAAACTAGCAAAAAACTCAGCTGCAAATGAATGCAGCTAAGAAGATGAGGAGGCGATCTTACCAAAAAAATTCAAAGTACCGAATGAGCTTAAAAATGTGAGGTTTCAGATCTGTTTTTTGGGCAAGTTTGAAAATGCACTTTGTGCAAATGACGTTTTGTGCATTTTTTTTGCACAATCTGATTCCCACCAGTAGGGGGAGAGGGCAGGGGCTTAAGCTCACCGGAAAGCCGTCTACTCATGGTAGAGGGTGCAATCGTGCATGCTCCAATCTCTGTTCTGTGCAACAGAACAGAGAGATCCTTCAGTCACCTCCCCCCTCTCCACCCCCACCACCCAGATATCGCTCACCTCACCCCCGCAATAGCTAGCCGATTGCTCACCCCCTCCCCCAGTCCCATTGATATTGACTCCCACCTACCTCTGGCTGATTGCACGTCTTCCCCCCCTGGGTTTGGCCCCCCACCGGCCTGGCCCAGCCCAGTCGATCACATTCCCCCAGCCCGGCCCGGCCGATTGCCACCCCCATCCCGGCTCGGTCAATCTCCAGGCTGGCCAATCGTCAGTTGCAGAGTCTGCAGTTACTCCACTTGCCTCCCTTTAGGCCCTGTCCCCTTAGGCCCTGTCCCCTTAGGCCCTGTCCCCTTAGGCCCTGTCCCTTTAGGCCCCACCCCCTTGTCACTGCCTGGTGCCTGATGGCAGAGCCAGGGTCCCCATTGGGCAGTGTCAGTGTGTCAGGCTGGCACTGCCCAAGAGGCACTTCCCCCCTCTGCCCCCGACCTCCCGAGGGCCTCAATGGCCTCTGGTCCTGTCGGCAAGGCCATCACATCAAGTCCCCATTGATGGGGGCCATACGTGATCTTCGCCGGTGAGGTCCTTCACCGCGAGGCCGTTAAGGCAAGTGAGCCCAGACAATAGTGTCCCAGGTTCACTAATAACATTTAAACCACAATTTAAATAGATTTCAATATTATAATCAGTCTTGCACCCAGGCGCGTGGCTGATCGCGCCGGAAATCTGAGCATGGTAAGATCACGAGAGGGGAGAAATCAGGTGCAAACCCGATTTTCCGCCTTTTGCGCGATCATACTGGCTCGCCCTGCCCATCGACTGGCGGGACAAGCCAGTAAGATCACCCCCTGACTGTTTACCTGAGAGTTTGGTGAGTGGGGGACTTCTTCTATCCTGTTCTACAAGTATCTTGAAACTTATAGAATTGTGACAGGACAGGGGACACATTAAGGCTGCAGCCTGTGGGAGATCCTGGATGCTGGTGTGATCCAATGCAAACACATCAGCAATAAGTTTTTACAGCTTGAGGAGCTTTGGATCAAATTGCAGTCTGTGTTTCAGACACTGTGACACATCAGGGAGAGGATGGTTAGTTGGATGATTTGTACCAGTGGGCGGTCACACCTCTTAGGATATGGTCTTCTGATTGGTCAGTGGTCAGGGGCAGGAGGGTGTGACTGTGAGTGAGACAGCTAAGGAGACCCAGAGGGCAGGATTGCAGGGATATCGGCCTCTGCAATTGTCCAATAGGTTTTAAGTTCGCTCAGCTTGTTTGGATGAGAATTGGGGCTGCAGGGTGGATGAACTAACTGATTGTGATACAGGAAACCAATTAAGTGGGGGAATGGAAAGGAATGTCATGGTGGTAGGGGAAAGCATAGTGAGGGAGATTGACACCATTCTCTGCATCAAAGAGCGAGAGTCCAGTCGACTGTGTTGTCTGCCTGATTTGAGACGTCTGCTCAAGGCTGGACAGGAACTTGTAGCGTGAGAGGAAGGATCCAGTTGTCATGGTTCATGTAGATACCAATTAAATAGATAGAACTAGGAAAGAGGTTCTGCAAAGGCAGTAAGAGAAGCTAGACACTAAATTCATAAGCAGTGCCCCAAAGTTTATGGTCTCTGGATCATTACTTGAGCAACATTCAAATTAGCATAGGGTACATAAAATTAGCGAGATGAATACATGGCTCAAAGCCTGGTGTGGAGAAGAGGGTTCTGTTTTGTGGGACACTGACACCAGTACTGAGGAAGGTGGGGCTATATCATTGGGACGGTCTACACCTGAACCGTACTGGGATCAGTGTTCTTGTGAACCACATATTTAGGGAATTAGAGAGAGTTTTAAACTAAATAAAGAAGGCAAGTGATCAAATGTGGTATATCAAAGAGTAGAGACAAGGGAAGACAGGAAGGTATTAATATGGGAAATGATAAATAGACCATGACAGGAAGGGACAGGTAGTGCAACTCTAAGAGTAAATCAATAGAAAAGGCTAAGGGTTACAAAGATAATAAAATGACAAAACTTAAGGCTTTTTTTCAGAAGGCACATAGCATTTCAACTGAAATAGATGATTTGATAGTGCAAATAGAGATTAATAAGTATGATCTAATAACCTTTATAGAGAACTGGCTGCAGATTGGCATAGATTGGGACCTAAATATTAAAGTGTATGTGACTTTTAGGAAGGATAGGAAGTTAGGAAAAGGTGGAGAGATGGTTCTGTTAATTAAAGATGACATTAGCACAATACAGAGGGATGACCTCAGTTCAGGAAACTAGTAGATAGAAGCAGTTTGGGTAGAGATGAGGAATCATAAATGCAACAAATCACTTATGGGAGTGTACAGGCCCCCTAACAATCACACAGTAGCTCGGGGTTTCAAAGAAGAAATAACTGGAGCTTGTCAGAAAGGTACGGCAATTATTAAGGGTGATTTTAATCTATATATAGACTGGAAAAAATAAGATTGGCAAAGGAAGACAAATTCATAGAATTTTTGGGGGGATAATTTCTGAGATCAGCACATTCTGGAGCCAACCAAGAAGCAGGTTATAGTAGACTTGGTATTGTGTATCAAAAGTGATTGAGGAAAATTAAAGCTCCTAGGGGTAACATATTAAGTTTATTTATTAATGTCACAAGTAGGCTTACATTAACACTGCAATGAAGTTACTATGAAAATCCCCTATTGGCATGGATAGAAGGCTGGCTAGTTAACAATAATGTGGAGATGCCGGTGTTGGACTTCTAGTTAACAATATACAGAGAGTAGGCATAAATGGGTCATTTTAGTGTGAAAATCCCCTATTGGCAGGATGTGATGAGTGGTGTGCCACAGGGATCAGTGTTGGGACCTCAGTAATTTATATAAATGACTTGGATGAAGGGACCAATGGTACAGTTGCTAAATTTGCAGATGACACAAAGGTAAGTAACAAAGTCAGTTGTGAAGAGGGCATAAGGAGGCGATGAAAGGATATGAATAGATAAAGTGAATGGGCAAAGATCTCACAAACGAAATATAATGTGGGAAAATGTGAGGTTGTCCATTTTGGCAGGACAAATAAAAAAGAAGCATATTATCTAAATGGTGAGAGATTGCAGAGCTCGGAGATGCTGAGGTTTCGGTATTCTGGTGCATGAATCGCAAAAGGTTAGTATGCAGTTACAACTAGCAATTAGCAAAGCTATATAATGTTACCCATTTATTGCAAGGAAAATCGAATACAAGAGTAGGGAGGTTATGCTTCAATTTTACAGGATACATCTGGAGTGCTGTGTACAGTACTGGTGTCTTTATTTAGGAAATATGTAAATACATTGGAAGCAATTCAGAGAAGGTTTACTGGATTAATACCTGGATAGGTGGGTTGTGTTATGAAGAAAGATTGGACAGGCTAAGCTTGTATCTGCTGGAGTTTAGAAGAATAAGAGATAAATGATTGAAGCATGTACGTTCCCGATGGCACTTGATAGGGTGGATGTGGAAAGGATGTTTTGTTTTGCGGGAAAATCTATAGCGACAGTTTAAGCCACAGTTTAAGAATGAAGGGTCACCCATTTAACACAGAGATTAGCAAAAATGTTTTCTCTCCTAGGGTTGAGAGATTTTGGGATTCTCTTCCACAAAAGATAGTTGAGGTGGAGCCTTTGAATATCTTTAAGGAGGAAGTAGACAGATACTTGATAATCGAGGGGGGGTGAAGGTTATTGGGGGTAGGTAGGAATGTGAAGTTGAGGTTACAATCAGACCAGCCATGATCGTACTGAGCGAAGGAACAGGTTCGAGGGGCCGAGTGGTATATTCCTGCTCCTAATTTGTACATTTGTATGGCTGTCTTACCATGTGACCTGTTACAAATCCAAACTCCCTTTCCAAGTGAGATGGGTGGTTAGGTCGACTATACATCCTGTGTGATGACTTTCACACCTTGAGAGTTTGAATGACTGAGCGTTTTTGCATCTGAATAACCCATTCAGTTTGAAATGACCCCTTTGAAATAGTTTCAGGAGAAGGCATTAGGTTAATATCAGTCTGGAAAGTCCCTCTGTTCCCTCTTGAGATAGGGGAATGTTTCAATCCACAGAAGTGATCCTCATGCAGCAACATTTTTGTAGCCTTTTGTGTTTTTAATAAATATATAGTATTGACTGAAAGTTTATAATATACTGGAGCATGACATGATGCAAACAACTGCTGCCTGTGTTTTAAAACTGGGCCAAGTTACATTCATCCATCATTCCTATGCTTGTTTACCTACATTGTGTCCCTGTCCACAAAAATCACCGATTTAAAGTTCTCAGGTTTGTGCCCTAACTGAATCATAGAATAGAATAGGATTATAGAATCCCTACAGTGCAGATGGAGGCCATTCGGCCCATTGGGCTTGCACCAACCACAATCCCACCTCGGCCCTATCCTCTTAACCCCACATATTTACCCTGCTAGTCCCGGAATTGAACCCGGGTCACTGGCACTGTGAGGCAGCAGTGCTAACCACTGTGCCGCCCCTCCTCCATGGCATCACATTCCCCAATTTCACCGACCTACCATTACCAACCATGCTTTCAATTGTTACAGCCCGAAGCTCTGGAATTCCCTGACTAAATCTGTTTGCTTCCAAACCTCTCTCTTCCTTTAGGACTCTGCTTAAAACCTGTCTCTGTGACCAAACCTTTATTCACTCCTTCTGGTATCTTCTCCTTTATCTCAGTGTCAAGTTTCCTTTCCTTATAACTCAATCCATCAAGTCCCGGTAGCATCCTAGTGAACCTTTTCTGCACTCTTTCTAGTTTAATAATATCCTTTCTATAATAGGGTGACCAGAATTGCACACAGTATTCCAAGTGTGGCCTTACCAATGTCTTGTACAACTTCAACAAGACGTCCCAACTCCTGTATCCAATGTTCTGACCGATGAAACCAAGCATGCCGAATGCCTTCTTCACCACTCTGTCCACCTGCGACTCCACTTTCAAGGAACTATGAACATGTACTCCTACATCCCTTTGTTCTGTAACTCTCCCCAACGCCCTACCATTAACTGAGTAAGTCCTGCTCTGGTTCAATCTACCAAAATACATCACCTCGCATTTGTCTAAATTAAACTCCATCTGCCATTCATCAGCCCACTGGCCCAATTGATCAAGTTCCCGTTACAATTGGAGATAACTTTCTCCAATGCAGAGGGAGAGGTTGCAGTTTCAACTTAAAGGAATGGTGCAGTCTAAGTTAAGTGACAATGGATGGGATTTTCCAGTCCCCTCACGGCATGTTTTCCGGCGGTGGAGGCGGCTCACCTTTGGCTGCTGGCAGAATCTTCCAATCCCGTCGATGTCTACGACATCACATGGCTCTCACCCGCCACCGCTGGGGGAACCCACTTAGGGGTTTTGTCATCAGCAGGACCGCACAGTCCCACACTGGGAAGGGTTGCAAAACTTTACTCTAAGAGTGTTAGTAGTCTTTCTAATAGCCAAGGAAGAAAACTTAACAAAAACTAAAGAGAATTGCAAAACAATTATGAATAACCAAGTCTGTAGTCTTTTCTTCACTTTGTATAACAAAAGCAAAATACTGCAGATGCTGTCAACCTGGAATAAAAATAGAATATGCCATTAAAAACTCAGCAGGTATGGCAGCATCTGTGGAGAGAGAAACAGAGTTAATGTTTTGAGTCCAATATAACTCATCTTCAGAACTCCTTTAACCTATTATTGTATCTTAAGGCTATTTCTCTGTTTGTATAACCAGATGACTCCTAATACAAGGGATATACCTGAGCTGAGGTTGGAACCAAAAATGGCAAGCATAAGATTCACTTTAAAGAAGAAAATATAAAACCAAGCCTCTCTAAATTCATGATCAGCATCCTCCCAATCTTATTATATCTTGTGTCAGCACTTCATCCAAGCAGATGAGGTGACTGCACAGCAGGAAGCCCTTGGTTGATGTGGCAGACATTTCAAATTTCATATACACGGATTAAATAGTGAATAGAAACTCTTGTACATCCACTAGCCCACTATTAGGGCTGAACCATAAGGGATTGATGATGGAGAGAGAGGATCTTGGTCAACCCTTTCATCACAAAGGTGTAAAGGACGTTTGGCAGCTAAAGTCCTCGAGCAATGGTTCCCAAGCTGTTCCCAATTGTAATTGTAGAAACAGTGAATGGAGATTCACCAGCATGTTGCATGCGATGGAATTTTTAATTTATGAAGAGGGGTTGGATAGACTTGCGTTGTTTTCACTGGAGCAGAGGGGCAACCTGATCGAGGCGTATAAGATTGAGGGGCATGAACAGAGTGGATAAGGAGCAGGGCCACAAGGGGACATAGGTTCAAGGTGAGGGGCAGGAGGTTTGGGGGTGATGTAAGGAAAATTTTCTAACCCAGAGGGTGGTGATGGTCTGGAATGCGCTGCCTCGGAGGATGGTAGAAGCGGGTTGCCTCACATCCTTTAAAAAGTATCTGGATGAGCACTTGGCACATCATAACATTCATAGCTATGGGCCAAGTGCTGTCAGATGGGATTGGGTGGGAGTTCAGCTGTTTCTAATGTGTTGGTGCAGACTCGATGGGCCAAACAGCCTCTTCTGCACCGTATGATTCTGTGAGTTGTGAAATCCTCCTCCTCCGAGGCTGCCCCCCACCCTGACATCAAGGTCCAGGTGGCATCTGATCTTGCCCTGCCATACTTTCTCTGTGGATCACAGGATGCTACCCATTGCTACATTCCCCATGGAGACAAATAACAATTGAACCTCAAAAATGACCCCAATGAGAAAACCCAATGGTCAAAATTTCACTTTTTAAAGTTTTTATTATTATCAAACCAAAACTACAGAGATTAAAGATGAACTAACAGGTGAATTATATTCAAATAAAACAATAAATTACATTTCAAAGTAGCTGATACAACAAAGATAAGTTTCACCAATACACTATACAGTACTCTCAGATTATATGGCATTAATTTTAGCTGCATAGTCCTTCAAAGCTCTGAACTTGCTCCAATCGAGTCCAACTGATTTTCTTTGAAGATTTAGCCTGAACCATAACTAACAGCAGCACTCAACCAACCTGAGTACAATGGGCACGGCCTCCACCAAATTAGCACACGTCTTCAGAATCGTCTGATAGTGGAAATCCACCAATTTTATCTTCAAGTAATACAAACAGCTGAAAGGTTTGTGTATTAGCTTATTCCCAGTTCCTGGTCCAGCCTCCGATCTTCTCCAGATTGCTTGTACTACACCACTAGGATCTGAGCTCAAATGACTGGTCTTTTGCCCTGGTTTCAATCAGTGTCAATTTCCCCAGAAACCTGAAGTTTTTGTTTCTGTTTCAGTTTTAGATCACCTAGATATCTGAAAGTTTAGTTTCCCTTTCAGCTGAAATTTCTGTTCCAGTTCGGGTCTGTCTCAAAAAGTACAAGCTTTGACACCACGAATTGCATCACACCATGGTCGCTTCACTGAGTCTCAAAGCTTGGTCCTGACCATTGAATGTTGCTGAGTTTGGCCTGAGCTTAACTGCATCACCTTGATGCTACAGATCTACCTGGCTTCAACGTCAGCCAGCTCAAGATCCTTAACTTGCCCTTCCGTTGCCAAAGTCCATGTGCTGGAGAAATGCAAATAAAGCAATGGATTAGTGAGTACATAAAATAATCCATGTTTTGCAAAGTACAAACACAGGTTTCTGAATTTCTATGATGTTATATCGGTTGGTCTACAATATGTAAACTTTAATAATTATCTCTGCTCTGTGGCAGCTCCCATCTCGTAAGCTGATAGTTTGGGCTGTGGCAGGCAACTCTGGGTTAAGTATCACCTGGTGTGGCCTCAGGAGTGCCACTCTGGCATGGCAGTCTTTGCTGCATTTATTGAAGAGGAGGATAATGGATGGAGAAATTATTGGATTTGCTGACCTTTGTTTTTTCTGGATCCTCTTCTCATTCAGTTGAGCTTTTCAATTCTGCTCTTCCCTTCCAACCAGGCTGCCTCCAGAGGTCACAGTTGTCTTCCAGTTGTCAGTGTCAATATCTGCCATCTTTATATCTCATTTGCAGGTGTCCTTGTAATGGAGGTATGGACATCCAGAAGGTCGTGACCTAGAGGCCAATTCACCTTAAGTCTGTGTGTGTATGGCCATTGCCCATCCGATGAATTTGGCTGAGCCAGTCCAGTTGTTGACTTAGCAATGAGTGTATGTGATTGAAGTAGCATGTTCCAGTACCTCTCAGTTAGTAAACTTGTCCTGCCAAGAGATACTGAGGATAGGTCTGAGACAGCGAAGGTAGAAACTATTCAGCCTTTTCTCCTGCCGAGCTTATTTTGTCAAACTGACGGTGACCTTGAACATGCTAGCCTTGGGTCTACGTCAGAGGTTGTCAGCTGACCTCGGTGGGATTTCACAATCAGCAACACATTGCTGTATATTTCAGCTGACTGAGGACATCTGAAATTGTCGCCTTCAACACAGAGGCAGCCAATAAGGCACAGGTGACTATGGGATTTGCCTCAATGGCAAGGATCCCTCAGGTGCAGGGCATAATTGACGACCCACATGTTCGTATTAAAGTCACAAACTCCCAGGGAGACAGGTACCCGCTCTATAAACCTTCAGTGGGCATGCGATGATCCTTAGGGCTTGTGTGCATATTCCTGGAAGCTGTCACAAATTATTTATTCTGATTCAGTGCTGTAGTTGTTTCTTCCACTGCACAGACTGCGGTGGTATGCATGGTTCCTAATGGATAGGAGACACCTGGTGAAGAGATGGCTGCTGACCCCAGTGTGAAAGCCCACAACTGAGACACAGGAGGGATATAACCAACACCAACTCAGCAGAAGAGCAGCCACTGAGCAGGCCATTTTCCTCTGCAAGATGCATTTCTGGTGCCTTGATAGATCATGAGGCACCCTGTAATACGTCCCTGAGAGGGTTTGCTGCATTGCTGAGGTTAGCTGTGCTCTGCATGAGATGGCTCCCCAGAGTGGAGTGGAACGAGAAGCACTTAATCTTGTCTCGAGGATGAGAATCTCAAGAACAAAGAGCTGTAGACGCATCTCAGAAACTGGACTCATGCAGAGACATACTGGCCATGATGGAAAGACAAGGATGCCCTGATCCAGGAACACTTTTCCTGAGCAAGACAAAGCCTTCAATGGAAGTGTCTAAATTGGGTCAAATGGCTTCCTTCTGCACTGTGGTGATTCTATGATTCCAGTAACCAATGCTGTAGAGTCATAGAAATGTTACGGCCCAAGAGGCCATTTGGCCCATCAACTTCATCACAGCTCTCTGTAGAGCAATCCAATCAGTCGCATTCCCCATTCTGTCCCTGTAGGCCTGCAAATTTATTTTCCCTATCCAATTTTCTGTTGTAATCATTGACCATCTCCCTCTTCCACCTCCCTGGAAGGCAGCGAGTTCCAGGTCACTATCACTCAGATCACCACTTTCAATACCCCCAGCGGCCTTGCTCTGCTCCCACTTTGTCTTTCGAGGTGAACATTAATGTTATCTAATGTGATGGCCTTGAGCAACATATCCATTACCAACGTTGAGTCATTTCTAATTATCTACTTTTTATTCCCTTCTTTCTATTTGAATAGAAATGTTACTTTGACAACACTCTGGTTCTCACAAAGAACATCCCTTTTCTATTTTCTATCATTTTTCCGATGAGACTTTAAACTCCATCCGCCATCTCAGGTGGACTTAAAATATTTCATGGCACTATGTTGAAGGAGAGCAGGGTAGTTATCCCCGGTTTCTTGACCAGCATTTGTCCCTCAATAAACATCACAAAATAGAAACATAGAAACATAAAAATAATCTGGTCGTTATCACATTACCTTTTTTGGGACTTACTGTGCACTAGGTAGTTGCCACATTTCCTCTATTACAGCAGTGTCTACAATTCAGAAGTATTTTATTGCCTGTAAAACACTTTGGGATCTCCTGGGGGTGTGAAAGGCGCAATTCTTTCTTTTATTTGATGAAACTAATTCCGAAAGCTTGATTATTTAAAATCTATATTTGATTTTTTTTCATGCACACACAAGAAATGAATGGTGATCCATGTTTTGCAGATTTGCACCCTGCTGATCTGAAAAATTGGTTTATAAACCAGTTTTTAAAAAAATGACTAAGAATGCAGAAAGAAGACAGAACAAAAGCACTTTGGAAAGTGCTTTGCTTTCAGGGGAAGCAGTGTTAACTTGAAGAAACCAATTATACAGAAGTGTGTAAGTTCAGCGTGGGTGTCAGATGCTTGCCCAAAGACTCGAGTAAAGGCAGTACATAAAACATCGGAGATAAGTAAGTGGTTTTTAACTGTCCTCTGTGTGCACAAGGGTCAGTGCACTTTACCCAGTGGCTCAGGTCTGCATGTTTCACATGTTACTTGAGCTGCTCCTTGTTAAAGAAAAAACAACAAACTTTAGAAGGGGTGATGGAGAGAGCTGTGGATCCATTTTCACCCGACTGCTTTGCTAGCATAACAGCAAACATTCTTCCCTACTGCTTTGGTAGCATAACATGGCAAATATTTTTTTTCTTATACTGCAGCCTGTCATGTCTTACCTTCTTAGAGGACAGCTTTCACAGTGATACCAGCTTAGTTCCTCCTTCTTAGAGAACACCTTTCACTGTAATACCAGCTGAGTATTTTTTTGGTTAGCTATTTACTCACTTTGAAGAGCGAAAGTGGATACTTTCATAGAATCATAGAATCCCTACAGTGCAGAAAGAGGCCATTCAGTTGATAAAACCTGCACCGACAACAATCCCACCCAGACCTTATCCCCGTGACTCCACGTATTTACCCAGCTAATCCCCCTAACACTAAGGGCAATTGACCATGGCCAATCCACCTGACATGCACATCTTTGGAATATTTTAATATTAATATCATATTTTAATAAATTATATTTGTGGAAATGTTTCCAATCCTTCTAACAAATTCTGCAATATTGGTCAATTTCATAAGATACGATCCATGAATTGTACATCAGTACACTTTCAGTAACACTTCTGTACTTTTCTCCGTTATTAGAAAATAATAAAATAAATAATTATAAAGGAAGTTACTTTGGGGTTGAGCAAAGTGTTTCTTGCACTTTTGAGGGTTTTTTAAAAAAACATTTGATATAATGGAGTGCAACACTAATTGGATGAAAACCAACCAATGCCAAGTAAACCTATTTTTGTTATCTGTTCAGAAGCAAAGTATATCCGAGGCTGAATTTTCATTCAGGGATAGGAAAGAAGAATTGGGACTGCTTTTTGGTCCCAAAACATGTCCCCAGGGGAATCAGTGAGTCTGAAATGTTGACCAGAGCATGGAGACAGCTTCCATGTCTAATTAAGGGTGCCAGGTGTGCTGTCATGGGAGGGCCAATCAGAGGCCTTCGCTGTTGACGGGACAGAAGGTTGAAGATAAGGGTAAGTAATTGAGAGGGCCCTACAGCAGAAAGATTCAAATAAATTAAACAAAAAACATCTAGACCTCCACTGTTGGGGGAGTGGGTGGGGGAGGGTTGGAGGGGTTGGAAGGTGGGTAGCTCGCTACAGACTAGTCTTTGGATACACTTGCAGCCAGGCAAGCATGACGGCTTCTAGGTCCACTTGGCATTCCAGTCTGCTGTTCACCTCCAGACAGTTGAACGATCATCTGCCCACCCCCCACACGCACATACATTGGTTGGAATTCGTCAACCTCACCTGCGGCTGGGATTCTCCAGTCCCACTGCAGTGAATGGAAATTTGGCTAAGCGCCAAATTCTCCGTTCTTGCTGCAGGTGGGGGTGGGATGTGCAAGATTGGAGAATTCCAGCTTTTGTTTCAAAAAACTAAAGACTAACTGGAAAATCGCAGGCAACGTTTAACTTTCACCTGTCCTTAACATGTCCCCATGTGACTCAGTGTCAGTCTTTCCAGGGAAGTGCCTTGGAACTGTGCATAAATGCAAGATATCATTCTTCATTTCACAACCCCCACTGCTTCAGGAAATGAGAGGCTGACTGGAAAATCCCAATCAACCTCCTTTAACTTTCCTTAAAAAGGCGTTTAATGAGCCTACTCACACAATCACACACACACACCTTCATACATGCACACCCGTTTATTATGAGTGCGCCTATGTATTTGGGGAAGTAACATGTTGTTGGGTAGAATAGAGACAACATTGCCCTTCATTTAATCACATTACACACAATATAGTAATATGTGCTGCTCACACCACAGTGTAGATTTATCCATTCTGCATGTTCAAAGTGGAAGGTTGCTTGAAGGGAACATGGTGCTGTTTTGCTTTGAGAATGACTCCATGCTGGGAATGTGGGACCTGTCAATTTACCAATCATAGAATCCCTAGAGCGCAGAAGGAGGCCATTTGGCCCATTAAGTCTGCACTGACCACAATATTACCCAGGCTCTATCCCCATAACCCCTTGCATTTACCCTAGCTAGTCCCCCTGACACTAAGGGCAACTTAACATGGCCAATCCACCTAATCTGCACATCTTTGGACTATGGGAAGAAACAGGAGCACCCGGAGGAAACCCATGCAGACATGAGGAGAATGTGCAAACTCCACACAGTCAGTGACCCAAGCCGGGAATCGAACCAAGGTCCTTGGCGCTGCGAGGCAGCAGTGCTAACCACTGTGCCGTCAAATGAGAAAGTGCCCATTTCTCAAAGTAAACATTGCTCACCTTAAAGTCAAGCACCAAGCTAATAGATTATGTATTAAACTGCCAGCTGCTAGATCCTTAACTCAAACCATAGTTTAAAATCCCCTCCAAAACACGAGGGTTTTGTTTCTTCAACTGAAATACACATCCCCAAGAATTTGTAAAATGCGACTGGTCACATAGCCACGGAATCCAGAAATCCTAACCATGGTCCGTGTGCCAAATTCATTCATGTCCACTGATGCTTGAACACAAGGAAGTTTGTGAAGCCACCTGTGAAGGTGAAAATACATCGAAGAAATCAATGCCAATATTAACATATTCAAATGGTCCCTTCTCTAGGATAGGACGACATCGTATATACAGTTTCCCTTCTGTCAATGTACAAAGCATTACCATCATTTAAGAATTCATAGCTATCATCAAATTAGGTCACCTCTTGCTCAGATTTATATCAATGTATCTTTGACAGGGGAACAAAAAGTGGATTAAGTTGCTGTGCCCACTCGACCGAGCTACCATGGACACCATTGAATTTCCTGGGAAAGGCATCTGGTAGGATTCCTGCTTCCTATAAATCCTCTTCTCACTTCTGGATCTTTTGCAAAACATCATAAATTGGCCTCCTGTGGTTCGCAAATGTAGCATCAGTAGATTCTCCCTTACATCTCTGTCCTGTTACCTCTATCAAATCTCCTATTCTTCCTCTTCTCTGAAGAGAACAGTCCCAGCTTTGCCAATGTAGCCACAGAACTGAAGTCCCTCATCTTTCAAACCATTTTCATAAATCCTTTTTCACACCCTGTCGAATGACATCACATTCTTCCAAAAGTGTGGTGCCCAGAGTTCTGTATGTGATGTCTGTCTCTTTAAGACAGTAGAGCAGAAGTGAATCATCTGACTTGAGGGACAAATGGGAACTGAGAGAAGTGATCACACCAAACAGAGAGAGAGAGTCCTCTCTCAGGCATTTTACTTCTGGAATCATGTTATAAACATGTAGAACTGGGCTCTGACCCAGGGCAGCCTTCATGCTGCATAAACCTCCTGTACCCAAGTTTCTCTTATCAATAAATATCTTTCGTTGTGAACAAAGTCTGAAATTTCTTGGCACCGCCATAACAGCCACAACGTAACATCTAATGGGGGCGATTCTCCCAGCAGCGCAGTGGAGGCTGTTACATGGGTTTCCCACTGGGCGCCCAGGCCTCTGCGCATCTCCCAGTCAAAGATTTCCAGAGTAATCAGCTCATGTCAGAAATCGGCGCGGAGCTGATTAGCAGATGGAAATCAGCATTTCAATGTCATTGGCGGGCCTGGGACTGAAGTCTTCAGGCCCGCCAGCAACACCCCTCCCCATCCGCCGGCAGTGGTTCACTCCAGCAGGGTTTACTCCCGCTCCCCACTAACAGGAAAAGGCGGCCGACCCCGCTGGAGGGAACAGAGGTCATTGAGGCACCTCCGGGAAGTCAGGGGTGAGGGGGTGCCCCTTGGGCACTGCAAGCCCAGCAGTGCCACCTTGGCACCCTGACACTGCCCCAGGGGCTAACTGGCAATGCCCAAGGGGCACCTTGGCACTGCTCACCAGGGGGCAGGGCTTATTGGGGGCAGGGCTGATTCACAGGGGCAATCAGTGTGGGTGGGGGGCTCCCGCTGCATTTGGGATCATGGGCAGAGAGAGGGAGGATGGCGATTGGGGCTGGCCATCCGGGTTGGGTGAGGGGTCGGGGTCGCTGGCAGGGGGAACATCGGGAGATCAAGGATTGTCTGTGTTTGGGGGAGGGGTGCGGTTGGGGACTTCGGGGCTTACCTGGGGAGGTCCGGCAGTCCGGCGATCGGGGGCGGGATCGGGAGGTGGGGAGTTCACATGGCCAGCGATGTGGGGGGTGTGCGGGGCTGGCCAGCGATCGGGAGGCCGCTGTGTATGCGCTGATCTCAGCACTGACAGTTTGGTGCATGTGCAGTGGCCTGCTCAGCGCTATGCTGGCGGCCTCTCGGGTGTGAATCGGCCCCACCCCCTGATTTCAGAGGGAATCACGCTGAGGCACTCTGCAGTGCTCAGAGTGTGGCAGTCTGAAAATCTCACTAAAAAACCAGCAGGAGTTATTCCCATTTTCACATGAATTGGGAACTGAGAATTGCTTTGGGAGAATCCCGGCCAATATTCTAGTAGAGGCTGAACAAATGTTTAATAAAGGTTTGTTTCTTTGGAACTTTATGCCCCTCGATATATGCAGCCCAGAATCCAGTATGCCTATTAACCATTTCCTCCATCTGCCCTGCCACCTTCAGTAATTTGTGCCCACATACTCCCTGGACCCTCTCCTGCACTCCCTTTAGGATTCGATGTTTTGTTGTGCCTTTCCTCATTCTTCTGACCAAGATTTATCACATCGCGTTTCATTCAAATTCCTCAGTTGATTGGATTTGATGAAGGTCTTTCATTCCTTTGACCTCTTCTGCACAGACTCATAATCCAAAACATTCAGTGATCAAACTCACACTCGATGGGGCTGACCACCTGATGATCGTGGCCAGCCGCATCATGGTGGGACCCACTGCAGTAAACTCAATGGCCCAGCCAAAAATCCATTGGCTTTCAGCAGGATTCGACGATTTCGGCTGTGGGTGGGGCTGGAAAATCTCACCCTTGATATTATCACATCCTAACCAAAGAGAGACATTAGGGGAGGATGGGGTAGGGAGATTCTCCCAAAAAAATTCTAAGTGTCGAATTTGCATCAAACTGGAGTAAATCCCGCTGTTTTTTCAGCGGGAGTTTCAGACTGAATCACCCGTAGTCAGAGTGCACTAGTGTGAATCACACTGAAAATCAGAGGGTGGGGCCTATTCCCACTGGAGAGGCTGGCAGCATGGTGCTGAGCCGATCACTGCGCATGTGCCGATCTGTCAGCGCCAGGATTGGTGCATGCGCAGTGACCCCGCACTGCCGGCCTCCCAGTCAGTGGCCAGCACGATCGCTGGCCATCTCTACAACCCCGCATCGCCGGCCGTGTGATCCCCGCCCCCACAGTCCAATTGCTGACCCCCTGAACATGCCCGGGCCAGCCTTAACCCCTCCCCCCCACTTGCAGCCCTCCTTGATGTCCTCCCCCACCTCATGCAGCCCCGATTTCCCCACCCATAAGGCTTAGCTCCCCCACCCCATCCTGATAGCCAACCCCGATCGCTGGCCTCCCTCTGTCACTCAGCCCAAATGTAGAATGGCAGCGGGAGCCCCCATCCCCACCGATCGCCCCAGAGGCCCCACCCCAATCAGGCCCTGCCCCTTTTAGGCCCAGCCCCGTTGGCATTCCTGATGACTGGTGGGCAGCGTCAAGGTGCCCTAAGGGCATTGGCACTTTGCCTCTTGGGCAATGCCAGGGGGCCCAGGCTGGCACTTCCAAGGTGGTAATGCCCAGGGGGCACCCACCCCCTGCCACCCGACCCTCTAGAGGACCATCAAGGTCCACCTCTTCACTGCCCCACAAGTGGGGAGCTATACTAAACCCTGCTGGAGTGAACCATTGCTCCTGGGGGGTGGGAGAGGCGAGCGGACCAGAAGATTTCAGTTCAGTCCTGGGCCTGCTAATGATATTAACAGATTCAAAAGTTCATTTAAATGAATTATGCAGGTTTGTGCCAGAATTCGGCATGGAGCTGACAGTGCCGGAAACCCGGCTGCCGGAGACGTGCTGAAGCTGTAGCGCCCAGCAGGGGGCCTCCGCTTGAATCTCCTGGCCTGCTGCGCTACAAATGCAGTGCAGCGGGTTGGGAAAATCACCCCATGCATTTATCTATCACCTCTGGATGCTCTGTAGTCAATGAAGTACGTTTGCCTTGTCAATAGTGTTCAGCTAATGTTCTGAGGATGCAGGTTCGAATCCAGCCACGGCAGATGGTGGAATTTGAATTCAATAAAAATATCTGGAATTAGGAATCTACTAATGATCAAGAATCCATTGTTGATTGTCAGAAAAACCCATCTGGTTCAGTAATGGGTGGCACAGTGGTTAGCATTGCTGCCTCAGCACCAGGGACCTGGGTTCGATTCCCAGCTTGGGTCACTGTCTGTGCAGAGTCTGCACACTCTCCTCATGTCTGTGTGGGTTTCCTCCGGGTGCTCCAGTTTCCTCCCACTGTCCAAAGATGTGCGGGTTAGGTGGATTGGCCATGCTAAATTTTCCTTTAGTGTCAGGGGTTCTAGCTAGGGTAAATACTTGGGTATGGGGATAGGGCCTGGGTGGGATTGTGGTCGGTGTAGATTCCATGGGCCGAATGGCCACCTTCTGCACTGTAGGATTCTATGATTTCATAATATCCTTTAGGGAAGGAAATCTGTCGTCCTTACCTCGTCTGGCCTACATGTGACTCCAGACCCACAGCAATGTGGTTGACTTTCAACTGCCCTCTGAGGGCAACTAGGGATGGGCAATAAATGCTGGCCAGCCAGCAATGTCCATGTCCCATGAATGAATAAAAAAGGTAGGAGAATGTGAGTGCAGCAATCTCCAACAAAAAATAATGACATAACAGACCAGTTAATCAGTTTTCAGTGATGGTGATTGAGGGACAAATATTGGCCAAGACACTTGGGACAACTCTTCTGCTCTTCAGCAAAATAGCACCTTTGTTTGGTTCACCTTCTCAGGCAGATGTCATGTGAAAATGGCATCGTAGGTAGTGCAGTACTCCCTCAGTGAGCCACATGGTCGCATAAGTTAATTAAAACAAACTGACTTTAAAATCCCAACATAAAGAATTCTCGATTTGGTCCTTTTTTGTACATTTCATAAACTGGATCAGGAAATTAATCGTGTCATTGTAACTGAAACCTGAAGACTCCCGAAATGCCCTCTTTCCCACTGGAAATACATTGTTACCAGTAATATGACAATTGACAAATTGCTAATATGACTGTCTGAGCCACTCAATGTCACTGTCTGATAGTCAAGCGTAAACTACATACCAGGGATTAGCTACATTATGCCTGCAGTTTGCAGAATAAACATCTCAACAGGCATGCATGACACAACCAGATGTTCTAATTGCATGTCAGAGAACATGATATTTACTAGTTTCACCATAGCTTGACCTTGGGACCCAGGTACCTTTTAGTCCCTTAAGGGATTATTTATGATTGACTGATTCGGGAACAGTGAATAATTCAAAGCTCGACACAATTCTGACGGAAATGCACGTTAAAATCCTGTCTAGTAGGAGATTGAAGAAACAGTTGGCATCATTTTCGTCTGCTTTTCTGCCAGGTTTGTGGTGGCGTTGGAATGGGTGGGGCTAGGAGCTCTGGTGGATCCTGTAACTTTTGGATTCCTGCCTATTTTTCAGCTCAACATCTTTTGAGTGAAGCTGGTTGTCAGCAGCGCCCACTCACACGTGGGCAAGGGCATTAAAATGAGACAATAATGACAGAATAACATCATCTGTCACTTTTTCTATCATTATCGCCTTGGCAATGCAGCCTGCTAAGAATTCCAGCATTTAACAGGCTCTCAGTGTTGCTCGATGACCTGTAGGACACACCAATCGCTTTAATTAGTGAATGGAGAGTTGAGGGGGGAAAGAAGAGTACCGCAAAGTCAAATGCCAGGCACTGGAAGACTCCAGAAATGCACAGGAAATGCATTGTTACTGCTAACATGACAATTGGCAAGTTGCTAATGTGTCTGAGCCACTTGATGTCACTGTCTGATATTTAAGCATAAACCACATATCAGGGATTAGCTACATTATTCCTGCAGTTTGCAGAATTAAACATCTTCACAGGCATCAATTGATACAACCAGATGTTCTACTTCCATGTCTAAGAACATGATATCTATTAAAACTTTGGCAACACTGACTGGCCCTTTAAGCTGCTGCAGATGTCCCACTTAAGGGAGCAGCAGCCATTTCCTACTCCTCCATCATCACCCTCAGTGACAAAATCCGAAGGACAAATGTGAATACCATCAGAAGTCAGAAGGAGAATCAGGCTGACATCAGAGGCTTGGCTGCATTCAGCAGCGGGCCCTGTGTCTATCACGGGAGTCCTAGGCAACAAATCAGGCTGGAAGTCCTAAATGTTCCAGAACTGAGTCCCACACATTGTTCAATACCAAATATCAAAGCAACTGCTTTTGGCACAATATGCAGAAAAATAATTCATTCAATGGGATTAAACTAACAGCAGACAACAATTGCTGCCTGCAACCCCACAAAAAACTAAAGAAAAAGAAAATATTTTTAAAGTGACTGTAGTAATTGCAAGGGTTGACTTGTATAACAAACTATCACGGTTTATTTACAAGCAGATAAATATGCAGAGTACTTTCACAGTGTTAATACTTCCAGCTCTACGGTCTACTCTGGTTACAAAAGCTCACACTCTGCACCAAGATCCCCGCACTCAATCCCCATTGAGCGATTGGGCTACATGAACCTCCCAAAGTGCGCCCTTAAAGGGACCAGCTACTATAGTGACCTTTTGTGCTCCCTTTATGGACTGATAGTTCAGCTGTTCATTGTCTAGATAGGACCACCAGATGTCTCATCCTTGCCATTTGGCACAGTAGTTAGCACTGCTGCCTCACGGCACCAAGGACCTGGGTTTGATTCCCGGTTGGGTCACTGTGCGGAGTGCGTATGTTCTCCCTGTGTCTGCATGGGTTTCCTCCGGGTACTCCGGTTTCCTCCCACAGTCTGAAAGACATGCTGGTTAGGTGCATTGGCCATTAGGATTTTGGGTTTGACATTGTTCTGCTCTGCTCTTAGTTGAAGACACTCTTCTTGGCTTACAGAAAAAGAGAGATCTTTCCAGCTGTTTTTCAGCAGAGTTTTCAGATGACTGTCATGTTTCTTCCTGCTTGTTCCCCTCTCTGCTTTTGGCAGAGCCAGTGTTTAAACTTATTTCTGTACATTCTAGAAGGAAATCCAATTAGCATGTCTTACAACAATTATGGTGTGATTCCAGTTTTTCCTCTTTCATTAAATACAGGCAATAGGGATTAGCTTAGTGGTAAAAACTGGGAGGCAGGACATATTGGGCTGAAGGGCCTGTTTCCATGCTGTATCCACGACTCTATCTCAGAGTTGTTTTCACGCATATTGAGATATAAATGAACAGAAGATGGGTTATTTTATCTTCCACATGGTGTTTTTGAGTTTCTGATGGGGTCTAATGGGCTGGGTAGCAAATCCCACTGAGAGCAGAGTACAACAATGTCAAACCCAGAACTCTACTGGAAACCACCTCACTTCAACTGCCACCACGTTCCACAATCTACGTCTTACGGACAAGCAAAGGACTTACTCGAATATTCTCTCAACTTTTATTTGAATTAAGAACATAAGAAGAATTCTAGCATTCTGACTGAAATCCGTGTGTGTGGGTGGTGTATGTGTGTGTGTGTGTGTGTGTGGTGTATGTGTGTGTGTGTGGGGGTGGTGTATGTGTGTGTGTGTGGGGGTGGTGTATGTGTGGTGTATGTGTGTGTGGTGTATGTGTGTGTGTGTGTGGGTGGTGTATGTGTGTGTGTGTGTGGGTGGTGTTTGTGTGTGTGTGTGGGTGGTGAATGTGTGTGTGTGGGGGTGGTGTACGTGTGTGTGTGTGTGTGTGTGTGGGTGGTGTTTGTGTGTGTGTGTGGGTGGTGTATGTGTGTGTGTGGATGGTGTGTGTGTGTGTGTGGGTGGGTGGTGTATGTGGGTGTGTGTGTGTGTGTGTGTGGGTGGTGTGTGTGTGTGTGTTGGTGGTGTGTGTGTGTGGGTGGTGTATGTGTGTGGGTGGTGTATGGGTGTGTGTATGAGTGTGTGTGGCATGTTGGGTGGTGTGTGTGTGTGGTGTGTGTGGGTGGTGTATGTGTGTGGGTGGTGTATATGTGTGTGTATGAGTGTGTGTGGCATGTGTGGGTGGTGTGTGTGTGTGGTGTGTGTGGGTGGTGTATGTGTGTGGGTGGTGTATGGGTGTGTGTATGAGTGTGTGTGGCATGTTGGGTGGTGTGTGTGTGTGGTGTGTGTGGGTGGTGTATGTGTGTGGGTGGTGTATGGGTGTGTGTATGAGTGTGTGTGGCATGTTGGGTGGTGTGTGTGTGTGGTGTGTGTGGGTGGTGTACGTGTGTGGGTGGTGTATGTGTGTGTGTATGAGTGTGTGTGGCATGTGTGGGTGGTGTGTGTGTGTGGTGTGTGTGGGTGGTGTACGTGTGTGGTGTATGTGTGTGGGTGGTATGCGTGTGTGTGTGTGGCGTGTGTGTGGTGTGCGTGTTTGTGGTGTGTGTGCGTGTGGGTGGTGTGTGTGTGGGTGGGTGGTGTATGTGTGTGTGGGTGGTGTATGTGTGTGTGTGTGTGGGTGGTGTTTGTGTGTGTGGGTGGTGTGTGTGTGTGTGTGGGTGGTGTACGTGTGTGTGTGTGTGTGTGGGTGGTGTTTGTGTGTGTGTGTGGGTGGTGTATGTGTGTGTGTGGATGGTGTGTGTGTGTGTGTGGGTGGGTGGTGTATGTGGGTGTGTGTGTGTGTGTGTGTGGGTGGTGTGTGTGTGTGTGTTGGTGGAGTATGTGTGTGGGTGGTGTATGTGTGTGGGTGGTGTATGTGTGTGTGTATGAGTGTGTGTGGCATGTGTGGGTGGTGTGTGTGTGTGGTGTGTGTGGGTGGTGTATGTGTGTGGTATATGTGTGTGGGTGGTATGCGTGTGTGTGTGTGGCGTGTGTGTGGTGTGCGTGTGTGTGGTGTGTGTGCGTGTGGGTGGTGTGTGTGTGGGTGGGTGGTGCATGTGTGTGTGGGTGGTGTATGTGTGTGTGTGTGTGTGGCGTGTGTGTGTGTGGGTGGTGTGTGTGCGTGGTGTGTGTGGGTGATGTACGTGTGTGGTGTATGTGTGTGGGTGGTGTAAGTGTGTGGGTGGTATGCGTGTGTGTGTGTATGTGTGTGTGGTGTGTGTGTGGTGTGCGTGTGTGTGGTGTGTGTGCGTGTGGGTGGTGTGTGTGTGGGTGGGTGGTGTATGTGTGTGTGGGTGGTGTATGTGTGTGTGTGTGTGTGTGTGTGGCGTGTGTGTGTATGGGTGGTGTGTGCGTGTGGTGTGTGTGTGTGGTGTGTGTGTGTGTCTGGGTGGTGTGCGTGTGTGTGGTGTGTGTGTGTGTGGGTGGTGTGTGTGTGTGGTGTGCGTGTGTGTGGGTGGGTGGTGTGCGTGTGTGTGTGTGTGGGCGGTGTGTGTGTGTGGGTGGGTGGTGTGTGTGTGTGTGTGGGCGTGGGTGGTGTGTGTGGTTGGTGTGTGTGTGTGGTGTGTGTGTGCGTGTGTGTATGTGTGAGGGTGGTGTGTGTGTGTGGGTGGTGTGTGTGTGTGTGTGTGGGTGGTGTATGTGTGTGTGTGTGTGGCGTGTGTGTGTGTGGGTGGTGTGTGTGTGTGGGTGGTGTGTGCGTGTGGTGTGTGTGTGTGGTGTGTGTGTGTGTGGGTGGTGTGTGTGTGTGGGTGGTGTGTGTGTGTGTGGTGTGTGTGTGTGGGTGG